>NC_142387.1:16610106-16938218 GCF_059441005.1 Hippichthys cyanospilos
AAGGTGGGGGGCGCGGGGGGCGCGAGGGGCGCGGGGGGCGCAAGGGGTGCGAGGGGCGCGGGGGGCGCGAGGGGCGCGGGGGCCGACCCGCGCGCCGGCCCTGACGCCGCTCGGCTCTCCCCCGGGCAGATCCACGAGACCATCGAGTCCATCAACCAGCTCAAGATCCAGAGGGACTTCATGCTCAGCTTCTCGCGGGATCCCAAAGGCTACATCCAGGACTGGCTCAAGTCCCAGAGCAGGGACCTCAAGGTTCTGGTCGCCGGGTCCGTCCGGCCGGCCGGGCCGCTCACCTTCCTCTTGTCTTGCGCCCCCAGCTGATGACGGACGTGGCGGGGAACCCCGAGGAGGAGCGGAGGGCGGCCTTCTACCACCAGCCCTGGTCCCAGGAGGCCGTCAGCCGATACTTCTACTGCAAGGTCGGCCCGCTCGCCGCCGCCGCCGCGCCGGCGGCTTGGGACTCGGGTCCCGGGGGGCCGGTATCCCGCGCCCGATTCGGGCCATCCGCCTTTGAGAGGGGGTTCCCAAGCCCTCCGGGACCGGGCTTCCGCGCCTTGTAGAAAGTCAAGAAAACATTCGGTGAAAGTCGATTTTTAGCGACGTCGCGCAAAAAAATAGGGGGGCCGCCCTCGGCCAAGCTCGCCCGCGTCTTTCGTACCGCGGATGGTGTTTGTGTACTTGGGCTGATTTTGCGTGTGTGCACGCGCAGATCCAGCAGAGGCGGCAGGAGCTGGAGCAGGCCTTGGCCGTGCGCAACACCTAAGCCGGGAGCCCGAGCCCACCCGAAGGGAAAGGCGGAGGCGCCGCCGCGTCGGCGTCCCGACTGTCGTGGTGCTAACATGTAGCTCACTTTTGTGCGTGCGCGAAGGATTTTTGGGGGAATGTAAATATGTTTCGTGCTTTTTTTTTTTTTTTTTTTTTTTTTGTCAAGGTTGCGCCAGACCTCAAATAGCGTGCGTGTATTTCAGGGGCCACGCTTGACCGCTGTGGTTTTGCGTCTCGCGACGTCTTCCTCTTCTTTTTTTCTAGCGTGCCGTAAACGATCCGCTCGGGCTCCGCCCCTTCACGGCGAGCACGGAGGGCGGGCCGCGCGCTTTTGACGCCCGTCCACCTCGGCCCACGCGCGCTCCCGCCCTCACCGACGCTAGCTGTAAATATAGGCCGCGACGTCGCCGGACGCCGCCGCGATCCCGACGCTCCGAGGGCGTCTTCGGCTCGTTTTGCATTTCGAAGAAAGCGCCGCCCATACCGGATGAAAAAGGCCTCTTTCCGGGGATGGCGTAAACGTGCCATGGCAGCGACGTCGAGAACGACGTCGCCCGAAAAACCAAAGCCGTACCGTAATAAGAATGAAGCCCTTTTTGAGAGGAACCCAATTGGATTTGGGATCTGGCAGAAATGAAGTTGCCTTTTCTGGGTTACTTCAACACATTTCATGTGCTTTATGGGTTGATTCTTACACCGAGAAAATTGCTTTTACAATGAAGTTGAGATGCCTGCGGGCTAATAAGAGAGGCGGGCTATAGATTTTCCCCACTTAAAGGCTGCTTTTCCCCTTTTAATATGAGAACATTGCCGACCTTGGAGAAGGAACTCTAGAATGGAACATTTTCAAGGAAGAATAAGCCTTTTTCAATTCGCCTTTATTCTGCAGCTATCGTAAGATGTTTTCATCGTGGCCCTCAATCTTCAAGCGAACATGCCTGCCGCGCGTCACATTTTTCCCGCAAATACTCCGTTGCAGTGCGTTTCTTTCTTAGAGCACAAACGTCCAAAAGAAAACCGAAGCGGTACCCTAAGCGTGGTTTGTCTTGAGTTTGTTTCTTTTCTAGCACGGTCGAAGAGTTGCCTATTGACTAGCGCCCTCGCGTGGGGCGGAGGAGACTCGCAACCCGCTCGCTGCCTGCATGCTTCCTTTTTCTTTTTCTTTTTCCTTTTTCTACTCCGAGCGGGCGACTTTTCACTTACAACGTGGATGACTTGACATAAAACAGAGGAGAAAAAGGGACAAGAGCTGTGACCTTGTGTGACTGACTGGATGTAAATAAAGCGCTTGCCAAAGTTTTTAAATGCCGCCGCGCGCCCCTTGGGTGTCCTTTGTTCGCCCCAATAAGAAACTCGCGGATCCGTGACGCGATGAAACGGAAGCTGGGCGGAAGTTAGCGTCCACGAGGACGGCGAGTCCCAGCGCCCGCCCTCCCGCCCGCCCGCCGGCTTTGATTCGGTTCCGCCCACGAAAGCGGCTTTTGGTCAACCTCCGCTAAATGACAATCTTAAGTCGACTCTTCTGTGCCGCTTAAAGCGGTTCGGCTTTCATCGGAGCTTCTTTTGTGACGCGGCGATCCCAAAGTTTGGAAGCTACGGTGAAGAGAAAGCGTTGCGATGCAACGATCCCGCACAAAGTGGGGAGCGCGAAATTTCCGGGGCGTCCGCTGCCAGGAAAAGCAAGCCGGCGCCTTCGCAAGGCGAACAAGCTCCGCACTGTTGCGCCGCTTCGGATGGGGACGGGGGAGGGGGGGGGGGGCCTTCACGCGCTCAAGTAAGCCATTCAACTGTGTTTTGGCAAAGGGGCTGCTCTTGCCCCCGCCAAAACCAAAAGAACATCCAGCATTTCGGCCCGGAATCAGCGGCGCTTGGATCTTAAAAATGTCAATGTACTTTGGAAAACTTGACGCCAAACTTAAAACCAAAGCTGCCCTTTGAAAAGCAGTTAATGACACCACACGTGCAAAAGTTGAAATTTGATCGATTTATTTTGCGACAAAATGGAGACGTGGAACAAACTACCAGAGTGGAAAACGTTGACAAAGAAGAATTTAGCAGCTAAACGAATACGCTAGATCTCACGCCGTAAGCGCAGTACGGCGGATCCGCAGTTTTACGAGCCGCCGGGTGGGGGCGGTATCCCGGTAAACAAAGGGAAGACGCTATCGAAGTAGCGATTTTGGACCGCCGTATTCTTAGGGTCGGGATAACCCTGTTTGCCGAGGCGCGGGCCCGCTCGGTCCGCGCGGGAGTCGCCGTCTGGGCGAGAAATATTTGGAAAGGGTCTACGTAGCACCTTCACGCGCGCGCGGCCCACGCGGAGGACATTTTCCGAGAAATAAGTCTGTGGCCGCGAAGCGGCGGGGAGGGCGTTTTGGGGCGCGCTCAGGCGGCGGGGTCGCCCTGGAAGAGGGCGCGGGCCAAGTGGGCGCGGGAGCCCAGGCCCTCCAGGTTGCTGAGCACGCAGCGGTGGTAGATGTCCTCGCTGAAGCGCGGGTTGCACCGGCGCGGCGCGTAGTCCTGCGCCAGCGCCGGCTCGGCGGCCCGGAAGACGTGCAGGCCCGAGTAGCGCACGAAGACGTCGTAGACGTCCACGCTCTCCAGCAGCTCCTCGTTGTCGGGCGCCTCGGCGGCCATCTTGGCGCGGGCGCCCATGTAGTCGGCGTTGTAGAAGCAGGCCTCGTGGAAGACGCGGCGGTCGAAGCGTCCGGCGTCCGGGTCGGGGCCCTCGCCCCGCGGCCCCGGGGCCACGTCGGGGCTGAAGCGCTGGAAGTGCGCGGGGAAGAAGACCTGCCAGCTGCCGATGGCGTTCATGCGGCAGCGGTTGAGGAAGTCGGCGCCGACCCGGGTCCAGACGCCGGCCAGGAAGAAGAGCGTGTCCACCGGGTGCTTCTTGGAGATGACGTCCATCAGCTTGACCTGCGAGGGCACCTCCGTCTTGACGCTGATCCAGGGGATCTTCAGCTCGCGGTGGCGCCTCTCGGCCTGGCCGATGGCCGCCTTGGCGCCGGCGAAGACGTCCTGCCGGCTGACCCGCTGCGCCTCGAAGGGGTCGTAGACGAAGAGCACCGTCAGCAGCGCGTTGCCCTCGCGGGCGTCCGGGGCGGCCAGGAAGGCCTCCAGGAAGGCGGGCAGCCGCCGGCGCTGCTGGGCCGCCACCGGCAGGATCAGCTGCACCCGCGTGGCCTCCGTCACGTAGGGCATGGGCACGATCTCCACGGCGCTGAGCGGGCGCAGCAGCCGCACCCGCTTGGCCAGGACCCGGCTGCGCCCCTTCTGCGTGTAGGCCTCCAGCGCCAGGTCCAGCACGTACTCCATGCCCCGCGTGGGGTCGAAGCGCCGGTAGCCGTTGAGCAGACGGCGCTTGAGGAAGCGCAGGCGCGGCTGGTAGCGGGCGTTGAGGCGCTCCAGCGCCGTCTCCAGCACGCCCGCCACGTCGGCGCGCTCGGCGCCGCGCAGCTGGCACTTGGGCGCGCCGTCGGCGCAGGCGTGGATGTGCTCCTCGCCGAAGTGCTCCCAGTTGAGCACCTCGAAGCGCGTGCGGGGGCGGAAGGGCGGGGCCACGCCCAGCGGCCAGGTGGCGCCCGCCGCGCCCTCCGGCGTCAGCGCGCTCAGGTTGCTCATCTGCGCCTGCCGGGGGGGGGGGGGGACACCAAGTCAGGGGGGGGGGGACACCAAGTCATCCTCCTTATCAAACGGGGCCCAATAAGCCAGGCTCTTCCGGCGGGAAGCGGCGCCGCGGCTCGTGCGCAAAGAAGGCGGAAATCTTATGGGCACCTGCAGCCGGCGGATCTGCGCGTAGGTCCAGTCCAGCTCGATCTGGCTGAAGCGCTTGTGCAGCCGGTACATGAGGTTGGGCTCGGACACCGGGTGCACGGTCAAGGCCTCCTTGAACTGCGGGCTGTCCTCGCGCTCCGGGTCGGCGTTCTTGGCCAGCTCAAAGTAGCGGTAGGTCACCTCCTGTCGGGAGAGCGGCGGCGGCGGCGAGTCAACTTTTCCGGCGTTCTTCCCCGGGAGGCCGAGCGCGGGCGGACCTGGTGGACCTCGGCGCAGCTGAGGCCCAGGTAGTCCACGATGCAGCGCCCCAGCCACTCGTCGGGCCGCACGCTCAGGATGTCGTTGCGGCAGGCGTCCAGGTGCGGCTGCAGGCGGGCCAGCAGGCCGCGCGACAGCAGGTAGCCGTAGCCGCCGTGGCAGTAGCGGGCCCGGTCCTCGCCGCCGATGAACTCCTCGGCGCGGCCCATGTACAGGTCCTGGCCGGCGCTCAGGCGGGCCGCCAGGGCGGCCAGCCGCCGCGCCCGCACGTAGCTGTCGTCCTGGGCCAGCAGGAACCAGTCGTAGTCGGCGCCGTGCTGCCGGTGCAGGTGGCGCACCGTCTCGTACATCAGCCAGACGGGGCGCTCGTCGCCGTGCGCCACCACCGCCATGCCCGCCGGCGCCTTGCCGCTGCGCAGGCCCGTGAAGTAGAAGGTGCGCGGGAAGTGGTGCGCCGCCGTGCGGTTGAGCGCCACCGCCAGCGTGTTGAGGGTGGCGCGCGACGTCAGCACGCCCACCAGCAGCCGCTCGCGGATGCCCAGCTCCGTCTGGATGTAGCGGCTTCTGCGGGGAGATGGGGGCCGGCTGAGAATCGGGGGAGACGGAGGCATGAGCCGCCTACTGGCCGCTAGTCAGGCAAAAGGTCCCACAAAGGCCCTGCGAAGGGTTAACGCCCATATCGTGGCGCATTGCGACCCAAGGAAAGACGGATCAAACGTTGAGCTGTTTTTGATTCACACCCATCCATCCATTGGGAGAAAATGCTGTTGATGTCGACAGATGAGTGAAGTTTCTACCCCCGCAGACTTTGACGCCGCCTAGTGGCGCGGCTGTGCAATTACGCCCGGTTCCTGGAGGGGCCCCCCTGATTTGAAACAAAAGAAACTATACCTCCCCCCCATCCGCGAGTTGCCCGGACCTGATCTCGACCAATCGGGGCGGCGCTGTTGTATTACCTGGTCTTCTATGACGTCACGCGACGCCACCACCCACAAGGACGCGTCCCCTCCCTACCTGAGGACCTTCTTGTGCTGCTGCCCGGGGTCCTTGCGGTAGGGGACGATGCGCGGCTGGAAGTCGTCGTCGTCGCCGCCGCCGCCGCCGCCGCCGCCGCCGGGCTCCCCGCGAGCGTCGCTTCGGCCCGCGTTAAGCTCGCCGCCGCGGGCCAGCTCGTCCCCGCACGCGTCCTCCGCGTCCCCCCGCGTCCACGACACCATCAGCAAGCTCAGGCTGCAGCCCAGCGACATCCCGAGCAGCAGCGGCAAAGCGGGCCGGAACACGGCCAGCAAAGTCCAAATTCGCATGTTTCTTTCTTTTATTGTAGCCGCGCGCAAAACAAAACAAAAAAAAATGCTCGCCGTCTAAACAACGGAGCCGGTCAGCGCGTCAACGCGACGACATTTGCCGGCCGCCTCGGCTCGGCTCGGCTCGGCTCGGCTCGCCTCATCGTCTGCATCGACGCGCATCCAAAACGGAACACGTCGACCGGACGCGCGAGCAGCATCGCGAGCTTAAGCGAATCGGAGCCGAGAGGACGTCGGCGGACTGCCTCGTCCGCGCCTCACTTCCTTTTCCTTCTTCTTCTTCGTCCGACTTGGCAGGCGCTACCCGGTCTCCCTCCGAGCGAGCGCCGCGGCCCGCTCGGCGGCTCGCCGCTCGCTCGCCCGCTCGCGTCAACGATCGTGAACGCAACCCGCCAGGGTGGGCATAGAATCGAGAGGGGGCGGAAATTGATATTGCGGCTGCGGGCGGCCGTCTTGCTGTTTGGCTCCACCTTAAGTTTTCCCTCGGAGCGTTCGGCAGCGTTATCGCGAGATGGGGGCGGGAACGCCGGCGCGCTCCCCGCCCCTTTGACCATATTCGGCGCGTGTGGCGGTCTGCCGAGCGCCGTCTTCCAGCCGGCAAAGTGGACGCGCGAAGTTGGTGTGCTCCGCAGCCCGCGGAACGGAACCGAGGTGAGATGGCGCCGGCGGCGGCACCGGCGGCACCGGCGTCGCCGTCGCCGAAGCGACGCGGCGTCCTTTGAGGCGGGCCCAGTTGTCGCTTTTCGTCTGCTTCGGAGCCGGTTCGCGGGCCCTTGCGTCATCGCGCCACCTCGGGCCTTTCCGTGGCGGCTGCGGCTACGGCTACGGCTAGGGCTACGGCTAGGGCTACGGCTAGCCTCGGCTTAGCTTAGCATCGCTCGGCTCGGCGCGGCGCGGCTTCGGGGGCGACGGGGAGTCGCGCCGGGAGACTTCGCCGCTCGTCCCGCCCGGCGGCGGCACACCACCTCGTCAGCCAGCCGCCTGGCCGCTCGACGGATGCGCCTTTTGCTTTGGCGCCTTGAACGCTAGCCTCGTCACGCTAGGCTAAGCGGCTACATGTGGGCTAGCGCGGGGACGAGCAACGTGCGAGCAGCCGGGACGCCGAGCCTACGTTTCGGGATGAAGGCCTTGGTCCGTCCCATCACCAACGCGGTGACATTGTTCGGGGCCCGAAAGCCTCCCGGTGACGACACGCTGACGTTCCCTAGACAACGAGGACGCGTGGCAAAGTCCGGCTGAGATGCCTTCGGTCGGGTCCGGCCATTAGCGATTTCCTGCTTAGCGCTCCCGGTGTGAAGTCGAGAAGCCGCGACCTTGTTCTCGTTCGGCCCGGCCCGGCCCGAGTTTGGGACGAACGGCCTTATTTGCACAAGGTTGGTATGGCTTGCCCGACGCCGACGACTAAATGAAGTTGGGCTTCCAAGGCTTCGGAGAAAGCCGGGCGAAAAAGAACAAACTCGCGAGAATGATGGGGAAGCCAACAGGCAGGTGATGGGACGAGGTTTCGTTTGCCGCAGACACGCCGAGCATAGGACGCAGCCCTCTTTGAGGCGCGCGTTTTCCCCGGCGGGGCACCGATTCGGCGATCCGCCGAGCCGGCCCGCCTGGGACCAACGCGCGCCCGACCCGGGCGCGGAGCGCCGAGGCGACGGCGGGACTCGGACCCCGGCGTCCTTTTCGAGCGCTTCCGACCCTCGGCGCCTCTGTGCTTTCAGCGGAGAGGCCCTCAGCGACGGAGCGCAGCCATGCCTTCGGATTTAGCCAAAAAGAAGGCGGCCAAGAAGAAGGAGGCCGCCAAGGCCCGGCAGCGCAGCAAGAAGCCCGAGGAGCTCAACGGCGAGGGCGACGCCGCCGACGGAGCCGTCGCCAACGGTAAGCCCGCCGACGCCAAGCCCCCCGGCGCCGCTGAGCCCTTGGGATCGCAGGCGCGGACGCCCTGAGCAAGGAGCTGGACGAGTTTGAGCTGGCCAAGACGGAGGCGCGCGCCGTGACGGGCGTGCTGGCCTCGCACCCCAACAGCACCGACGTGCACATCGGCAGCCTGTCGCTCACCTTCCACGGCCAGGAGCTGCTGGCGGACACCAGCCTGGAGCTCAACTCGGGCCGGCGCTACGGTCTCATCGGCCTCAACGGCACAGGTGGGCGCGCGCGGCCGACGGCAAATTGGCGGAGCTGACGGCGGGCTCTTCCCCGTCGGCGCGGGGCAGGAAAGTCCATGCTGCTGTCGGCCATCGGCCACCGCGAAGTCCCCATCCCGGAGCATATCGACATCTACCACCTGACCCGGGAGATGGCGCCCAGCGACAAGACGGCGCTGCACTGCGTCATGGAAGTGGACGAGCAGAGGATCATGCTGGAGAAGGAGGCGGAGCGGCTGGCGCACGAAGACTGTAGGGCGCCGCCCGGCCCGGCCCGGCCCGGCCCGGCTCCGGCCTAACCCTTCCTCGTCTTCCCTCAGCCGAGTGCGAGAAGCTGATGGAGCTGTACGAGCGGCTGGAGGAGCTGGACGCCGACAAGGCGGAGGTGCGGGCCTCGCGCATCCTGCACGGCCTGGGCTTCAGCGCCGCCATGCAGCACAAGAAGCTGAAGGACTTCAGCGGAGGATGGCGGATGCGCGTGGCCCTGGCCAGGTCCGCCGACGCCGCCGGCCCTCCCGCCCGAGGCGCGAGCCGCCCGCTCAACCTCGCGTTTCTCGCAGAGCCCTCTTCATCAAGCCCTTCATGCTCCTGCTGGACGAGCCCACCAACCACCTGGACCTGGACGCCTGCGTGTGGCTGGAAGAGGAGCTCAAATCGTAAGTTGGGCGGGCCGCGGGCGGGCGGGCGGGCCGCCAAGCTCACCTCCCCGTCTCCCCTCCGCCAGCTTCAAACGCATCCTGGTGCTCATCTCGCACTCGCAAGACTTCCTGAACGGAGTGTGCACCAACATCATCCACCTGCATCAGAAGAAGCTCAAGTACTACACGGTGAGCTCCAGCGAGGCCTCCGTTGCCGTTCGGACACGGAAACGGGCATCCGTTTGCATTTTTCATCCCCGATCCATTCCCCTCGCTTTATTTTGGCATTCAAGAGTTTTTTCGGCCGTATGCGTTGTAGCGCCGCACAATGGAATTCTTCATTCTGTTCGCTTCCCTGAGCGGATCTACAATCCACACAATAGACATAATAATAAAGTAGGCAATACAAAAACTGATAAGGAAATGAGGGCAGTGATTTTGAAGCCCTAGTAAAGGACTACGTCCTATGATGGGGCAGATGGCGTGGAAAAACTATGTCGTTCGTATAAGGTGGATAGCGCAAAACGTTCTCGACTGCTTTTGCCGCCTGCTCCGCTTGCGGGCCGCCGATCCGCGGGTCTCGAGTTGGGCGCTCGCGATCCAACGTTTGTTTGCGTGGGCGCAGGGCAACTACGACCAGTACGTGAAGACCAGGGAGGAGCTGGAGGAGAACCAGATGAAGCGCTTCAACTGGGAGCAGGACCAGATCGCGCACATGAAGGTAAGGGGCCCGGCCCGGCCCGGCCCGGCTTGGCCCGGCCCGCCGTCGGCGCCGGCCCGGGAGGCAAATGAAAAGCGGGGTCCCGCTCCCCTCAGAACTACATCGCCCGGTTCGGCCACGGCTCGGCCAAGCTGGCGCGCCAGGCGCAGAGCAAAGAGAAGACGCTGCAGAAGATGGTGGCCTCGGGCCTGACTGAAAAAGTGGTCAATGACAAGGTACCGGGAGTCCCCCGCTGCCTCTCCAGGGGCCCGGCGCCGACCGTCTTTTGTCCCCTTTGCGCAGACGCTGTCATTTTATTTTCCTCCCTGTGGGAAGATCCCTCCTCCTGTTATCATGGTTCAGAACGTGAGCTTCAGGTACAGCGACAACACGGTGAGTTGCGAGAAAATGCTGCTGCATTGCAGACCCCCCCACCCCCACCCCCCCTTCTCACGCCGGCCGCCCGTCTGGCGCGCAGCCGCACATATACAAGAACCTGGAGTTCGGCATCGACTTGGACACCCGCGTGGCGCTGGTGGGGCCCAACGGCGCCGGCAAGTCCACCTTGCTCAAGCTGCTCATGGGAGAGGTAGGGCCTCGGTTTTTCTCTTTTCTCGCGACAACTTGGAAACGTCCCGATCAAAGCACGAGCGACGGCGCTTCGGCCGACGTTGATTTTGTTTGCGTTTTTTTCTTGCGCGCAGCTGCTCCCTACAGACGGCATGATCCGCAAACATTCTCACGTCAAGATCGGCAGGTACCACCAGGTAGGAAGAGGAAGGCGCGGCGGGCCGGCGGGCGGGCGGGCGAGCAAGCGTTTGAGCCCTTGCGCCTTTAGCACCTGACGGAGCAGCTGGAACTGGACCTGTCGCCCTTGGAGTACATGATGAAGTGCTTCCCCGAGATCAAGGAGAAGGAGGAGATGCGCAAGATCATCGGCCGCTACGGCCTGACGGGGAAGCAGCAGGTGCGAGGCGGCCTTTGGGCGCCCCCGCCTTTTGGGCGCCCCCGCTGACGGCCTTTGGGCGCCCCCCAGGTGAGCCCCATCCGCAACCTGTCGGACGGGCAGAAGTGCCGCGTGTGCTTCGCCTGGCTGGCCTGGCAGAACCCGCACATGCTGTTCCTGGACGAGCCCACCAACCACCTGGACATCGAGACCATCGACGCGCTGGCCGAGGCCGTCAACGACTTCGACGGCGGCGTCATGCTGGTCAGCCACGACTTCCGCCTCATCCAGCAGGTCGGACAACCGGGCTTGCCTTTGTTTTGTTTATTTGCGGGGGGGGGGGGGGGGGGGCGCTTCCTCCGAGCGTCCGGGGCCGGGCTGAAGGTGCGCTCTGCGGCGCCGGCAGGTGGCCCAGGAAATCTGGGTGTGCGAGAAGCAGACCATCACCAAGTGGAAGCGCGACATCCTGGCCTACAAGGAGCACTTGAAGTCCAAAATCGAGAAGCAGCAAGCGCACGACATCTAACGGCGTCCCTTCTCCGCTCGGACCGGGCCCTCCCGACTTTGCGCGTTGTCCCGCCCGTCGCCCGCCCTTCCGTCGGGCTGCTTTTATGTCCTATTTAAAAGTTGGGCCTTTCTTTCCATGTCAAAGCAGAAATTCGACTTTATTTAACAGTGTCACGCAATAAAGGTTCAAGTGAATAAACGCAACGTGGGCAAAAGCGCGGCTCTTTTTCTTGGGTTTTGTCACCGCTGGAGGAGGTAAAGGTGACCGCGCGCACAACACAAGACGTAAGCCGTCTCGACGCGAGAGTGACACGAATACTCCGACGGGCCTTTGTGCTTTGCCCGCGTCCGCTAGGGTGAAAAGGCAGTCGTCAAGCGCCGTTGCAAAGGGCGGCTTGCTCAGTCGGGCGATGAAATGCTACGTTGACGCCAACCGAAAATGGAAATGTCCCGATGAGCGTCCTCGAGGGGCGGGCTTGGGTCAACTTGGCGAACCGCGTCGTTCGACGGGACGCGTATCCCAAAAGCGATCGCGACGGACCGTATCGAGCGGCGAGCATTGACCTCATTGCCGCAATACAAAGGTTACGCCGCCGAACGGAACGGGCGGCCGCCGTCATTGCCGCAATACAGAGGTTACGCCGCCGAACGGAACGGGCGGCCGCCGTCGAGCGCGACAGGTGTCGAAGCGTACTTTTTGCCAAGCGTAGAAATTCATCCCTCGTTCGATTGAACAAAGGGAACCTGTCCACATGGCCCCCGGCGGCTCGCGAGCTCGCGTTGGCTGACACCTTGAAGCGAGCGGCCTATCGCGTCGCGCGACGCTGGGCTGGTCGAACGTCGGCGCTTGTGATTGGCCCGCGCGTTTGGCGCCTCTTGAATCCGCCGCCGCCGCCGCAGTCGCGAGGGGAGAGCCAGACGGCCGAAGCGAAGGGGGTCTCCTTTGCAGAAGAAAGTCGGCTCGCAGCGTCTCGTCGCCGTCGAGCGGAAACGGCGTCAACACACCGCCGACACACCGGCAACACGCCGCGGACCTGCGCTGAAGACGACAAGTTGGTGTCCCGCCGACGCGAAAGCGCCTCCTCTTCCTCGGCTAACTTCGCTAGCGCGTCGGCTAGCTAGCTAGTAGCCGGCTAGTAGCCGGCTAGCCAGAGCGCCTTTTGTGCCCGGGAACTTGTCGGCAGCTAGCGAAGTAGCTAAGCCGAGTGACTTTGTGCTTTCGGATCCGCGCAACTAGCGCAACCTGTCCACATGGCCCCCGAGGGCGCTAGTTGCGCCGCTCTCGTCGCTTAACGGTTTCGCCGAGCGCCGGGGGAAGTTGCTCGTCGGTCCGCTCGCAAGCCGCCCCCGCTCTCGCGTTTCGCCTCCATTAATTTGCGCGTCGAACCGAGGCCAACTTCCTGTCAAGTGAAAATCCGTCAGAGCGCGACGTCGTCAATCGTTTTCCGACCCGGCGTAGTCACGCAGCCGCTCGCGTTTCCTCGTCGAGTCGAGTCGAGTCGAGTCTTCTCCTACCACGGCGCACTTGTCGATGACGACCTAGGATTTGTGCTCGATGGAAAGCTTGCATTTTCCCGTTCTCTCGACTTCGTTTTCGCGACAGCAAAAATGCTTTACTGTTTTAGTCCCAGCTGGCTTACGTCACGCGCCGGAAACGAAACTATGTTTCTGTCACGCGCGGAGCGCTCTGGACTATTTATGCAGAACCGCGTTGGAACGCCGCACCGAGGCAACAGTAACATGCCCGATTGCATTTACCGGCGGCCGGCAATATCGCGATCCAAACTGGAAATCCGTCTCTCGTCTCCCTTTGCGTGCTCGGAATCGACGTCCCGGCGGCCTCCGTTTAAAAACCGAGATTTGCGGTACGTCGCCGCCCGGGGTCGGGCGGCCGAGGGCGATCGAAAGCCGCGCGGCGCCGGGATGGCGGCGCCCGGGTCGCGCCTTCGGCCGACGCTCGGTCCCGCCCGACTGACGGCGAGCCGCTTTGCGTCCGCAGCGCCGCCGCCATGGTGCTGACCGGCAAGCGCTCGGAGAAAGGCCCCGCCCGCTGGAAGAGGAGAGTCAAGTCGGAGTACATGAGGCTGCGGCAGCTCAAGCGCTTCAGGCGGGCCGACGAGGTCAAGGTGGGCCGGCCGCTCGGCCCCCCGGGCTCGCCGTCCGTCCCCTGACGTCCGGCCGGCCTCTTTTCAGACCATGTTCAACAGCAACCGGCAGAAGATCCTGGAGCGCACCGACATCTTGAACCAGGAGTGGAAGACGCGGCGCATCCAGCCCGTCCACGTCATGACGTCGGTCGGCTCGCTCAGGGGCACGCGAGAGGTCGCCGCCCGCCGCCGTTAGGGCCGAGACGTGCCCGGGATACTACGGCGCCATGAACTTTGGTTGTTTTTGCGGGCAGTGCGCGGTGGACAGCGGCTTCTCCGAGTTCCCGCGGCAGGTGATCCCCCTGAAGACGCTCAACGCCGTGGCCTCCATCCCGGTCATGTACTCGTGGTCGCCGCTGCAGCAGAACTTCATGGTGGGCCCGACACCTCCTCGCCTCTCCCTCGACAGCGGCGCGGCGCTCGCGCCCGCGTCCCCGTCGCCGTGCCGCGTTCGCGCCGCAGGGCTTAATGCTCATTTCAGATCCTCCCCTTTATTTTTGGCGTTTGGCCGCAGCGACCGAAGCCGATCCGAGAGGATCCGTCGGGTTTTCGGAACGGAAGCTTTTTCCAAACCGAAAAAGCTTTCGGCCTCGGGCCGTACGCCGGACGGAAGTAGCCGTTATTTGGGAACCTCGGGCACCCGAATCCGGATGGGGTCGCTTGAGCCCGCCGCGCGAACGCGGAAATCGGAGGTCGGGTTTGAAAGCGGCCGCCCGCGTCCCGTCAGGTGGAGGACGAGACGGTGCTGTACAACATCCCCTACATGGGAGACGAGATCCTGGACCAGGACGGCACCTTCATCGAGGAGCTCATCAAGAACTACGACGGGAAGGTCCACGGAGACAGAGGTGGGCGCGCCGGCCGGCCTTCGGGAGCGCGGGGCGTGACCGGGTTTGGCGCCGCAGAGTGCGGCTTCATCAACGACGAGATCTTCGTGGAGTTGGTGGGCTCGCTGGCGCAGTACAGCGACAACGACGACGACGAGGAGGACGAGCGCGACTTCAAGACGGAGGCGGCGCGCGGCGGGCGGGACGCCGCTCTCGGCGGGGGTGAGCGCGGCCCCGCCCTGGCGCTCGGCGGCAAGAGGTTCCCGGCGGACAAGATCTTCGAAGCCATCTCGGCCATGTTCCCCGACAAAGGATCCACCGAGGAGCTGAAAGAGAAGTACGCGCCTCGGCCGTTTGTTTTCTTCCTTCCCGCCGGCCTCGGTCCAACGCGCCGCGCCCGACGTCAGGTACAAGGAGCTGACGCAGCAGCAGCTCCCGGGCGCCCTGCCCCCCGAATGCACGCCCAACATCGACGGCCCCAACGCGCGCTCGGTGCAGCGCGAGCAGAGCCTGCACTCCTTCCACACGCTCTTCTGCAGACGTTGCTTCAAGTACGACTGCTTCCTCCACCGTGAGCGTCCGCCGCCGCCCCGCCCCGCCCCGCCGCCGTCGGCCGCCGCCTCACGCCCGTGTCCCCCGCCTCCTCCAGCCTTCCACGCCACGCCCAACACGTACAAGCGCAAGAACCTGGAGAACCTGGAGGAGGGCAAGCCCTGCGGCCCGGACTGTTACATGACGCTGGCGCAGGTGAGCGCCGCCCTTTGCGGACGGGGCGGGGCGGGGCGGGCCGCCCGCCGACTCGCCTCCCGAGCTTCGGGGCTCCCCGCCCGTCTCGAGGGGACGCCGTACCCGCCGCGCTTTGAAAGCCGACCCGCGCCGCCCGCCTTTCAGGACGACTACGCCGGCGGGGCGGCGGAGCGCGCCAAGACGCCCTGCAAGCGCGGGGCGGGGCGGCGGCGCGGGCGTCTGCCCGACGGCGCCGGCCGACCCGGGACGCCCGCCGCCCTCTCCTCGGAGGCCAAAGACACGGACAGCGAGGGCGGCGGAGACGAGGAGGACGAGGACGGGAAGGACGACGGCAGCGGCTCAGGTGGCGCGCCCTTCGCCGCCCTTCGCCGCCCGCGCCCTTCGCCGGCCCTCACGGGCGCGTGCGCTCGCAGAGTGCCGCTCCGGCTGTCAGACGCCCGTCAAGCTCAAGCTGAAGCTTCCCGCCGGCCGGGCGCCCGAGTGGAGCGGCGCCGACGCCTCGCTCTTCCGCGTTCTCATCGGGACCTACTACGACAACTACTGCGCCATCGCCAAACTCATCGGGACCAAGACGTGCCGGCAGGTGAGCGCCCGGCCCGGCCCGGTCCCCGCCGCTCGCTCGGGACCTCCGTTGACGCCGGCCGCCGTCTCAGGTGTACGAGTTCCGGGTCAAAGAGTCCAGCATCATCTCGCGCGCTCCCGCCGAAGACGAGGACACGCCCCCCAGGAAGAAGAAGAGGAAACACCGGCTTTGGGCCACGCACTGCCGCAAGATCCAGCTTAAGAAAGGTGGGTCGCGCGCGGCGCGCTCGGCCGGCCGGCCGGCTGACCGGCTCCGGCCCCGCCCTCCCGCCCGCAGACGGCTCGTCCAATCACGTGTACAACTACCAGCCGTGCGACCACCCCAGGCAGCCCTGCGACTCGTCCTGTCCCTGCGTCACCGCCCAGAACTTCTGCGAGAAATTCTGCCAGTGCAGCTCGGAGTGTAGGAAGCGGCGCGGCGCTGCGCCGCGGCGGCCCAAAGCGCCTGACGTCACTCGCCCCGCCCCCCCCGCCTCGCCTCGCAGGCCAGAACCGTTTCCCGGGCTGCCGCTGCAAAGCCCAGTGCAACACCAAGCAGTGCCCGTGCTACCTGGCCGTCCGCGAGTGCGACCCCGACCTCTGCCTCACCTGCGGCGCCGCCGAGCACTGGGACAGCAAGAACGTCTCCTGCAAGAACTGCTCCATCCAGAGGGGCGCCAAGAAGGTGAGCCGCCGGATACGGACGCCCCTTTTTTCTTTTGATTTGGCCCAAAAACGAAAGCCCGAGCCGTCTTCTCCGTGCCGATCGCTCGTTTCCGCGCCGGTAACGTCGGCGCTCGCCCCGGCGATGCCATCCTCCCCTCCCGCCGGTTCCGGGTCCTCCCTCAACTCGCCTTCCCTGCGCCCGCAGCACCTCCTGCTGGCGCCGTCCGACGTGGCGGGCTGGGGCATCTTCATCAAGGAGCCGGTCCAGAAGAACGAGTTCATCTCCGAGTACTGCGGCGAGGTAGGGGGGGGGGGTTAGGGTTAGGGTCGGCCGGCCGGCGTCTCAGCGCCTCCTCTTTCAGATCATCTCCCAGGACGAGGCGGACCGGCGGGGAAAGGTCTACGACAAGTACATGTGCAGCTTCCTCTTCAACCTCAACAACGGCAAGGACCCCCCCACAGACACACACACACAAAGAGGAGCCGGCCCCGGGCCCCAGGCCCCGGGCCCCGGGCCCCCGCCTGAGCTCGGCTTTTTCTTTTGCAGACTTTGTTGTGGACGCCACTCGCAAAGGCAACAAGATCCGCTTCGCCAACCACTCGGTCAACCCCAACTGCTACGCCAAAGGTTAGAAGCCCCCCCCGCCCCCCCGAAAGGCGCGGCGCTGACGGGCGCGCGCTCCTTTGCCCAGTGATGATGGTGAACGGCGACCACAGGATCGGCATCTTCGCCAAGCGCGCCATCCAGACCGGGGAGGAGCTCTTCTTCGACTACAGGTACGGGCAAAATAAGGAGGGGGGGGGGGGGGGCAGCGAGCGAGTTGCCTCCTCGAGCGCTCAAAGAGTATGGCGCCCTTTTTCGCCCTCTCGCTTCAGGTACAGTCAAGCCGACGCCCTCAAGTACGTGGGCATCGAGCGCGAGATGGAGATGGCCTGACCAGAGGCGGGAAAGCGGCCCGGCCTTTCCTTCTGCCCCCCCCCCCCCCCCCCCCCCCCCCCCCCCCCAAAAAAAAAAAAAGTGGTGCTGACTTTGTTTACACGCATTTTGTTTTGATGGCCGCACAATAAATTGGACAGGACATTGCTTTCCTTTGGCTTTTTTTCATGGAACGACAGCACGGCACGGAGGCAAAACTTTTGGGGCTGCAAGAAAAAAATTTTCGGTGGAAAAATAAAAGCCTTACTATACACGTTACTATTTTTTGCCCAAAACAGAATTCAGGAAAAAAAAAACATTTTTTTTTTGCAAAAAAAAAAAGTCCTTCTATAACCTGTTATTTTTCTTCTTTACACTCGTTATTTGAAAAAGAAGCCTTACTGTAGAATGTTGTTTTTTGTGGGAAAAAAAAAGCCTTACTATGGACTTGTTTTTTTTTTTTTTAAAGCCTTACTATAGACTCATTTTTATGAAATAAAGACTTACTATAGACTCGTTTTTTGGCAAAAAAAGCCTTACTATAGACTTCACAAAAAAAGCCTTTACTAAAGACTCGGGGTTTTTTTTGCAAAAAAAAGCCTTACTATAAACGTTTTTGGGTTTTTTTTTCCCCCCAAAAAAAAGCCTTACGATACTGTTGTTTTTTTTGCAAAAAAGTCTTACTATAGACTCGTTTTTTGCGAAAAAAGCCTTACTATAGACTGTCGTGTTTTTTTTTTTTTGCGAAAAAAAGCCTTACTATAAACGTTTTTGGGTTTTTTTTGGAAAAAAAAGCCTTACGATACTGTCGTCTTTTTGCAAAAAAGTCTTATTATAGACTCGTTTTTTGCGAAAAAAAAGTCTTACTATAAACTCGTTTTTTGCGAAAAAAGCCTTACTATAGACTGTCGTGTTTTTTTTTTTGCGAAAAAAAGCCTTACTATAAACCGTTTTGGGGTTTTTTTGGAAAAAAAAAAGCCTTACGATACTGTGGTTTTTTTGCAAAAAAGTCTTATTATAGACTCGTTTTTTGCGAAAAAAGCCTTACAATAGACTGTCGTGGTTTTTTTGGGGAAAAAAAAAACCTTACTATAGACTCGTGTTTTTTTTTTTTGCGAAAAAAAGCCTTACTATAAACGTTTTGGGTTTTTTTTGGGAAAAAAAAGCCTTACGATACTGTCGTTTTTTTTGCAAAAGTCTTACTATAGACTCGTTTTTTGCGAAAAAGTCTTACTATAAACTCGTTTTTTGCGAAAAAAGCCTTACTATAGACTGTCGTGTTTTTTTTTTTTTCAAAAAAAAGCCTTACTATAAACGTTTTGGGGTTATTTTTGAAAAAAAAAAGCCTTACGATACTGTCATTATTTTGCAAAAAAGTCTTTACTATAAACTCGTTTTTTTCCAAAAAGTTACTATATACTCGTTTTTTGCGAAAAAAGCCTTACTATAGACTGTCGTGTTTTTTTTTTTTTGCGAAAAAAAGCCTTACTATAAATGTTTTGGGGTTATTTTGGAAAAAAAAAAGCCTTACGATACTGTCATTTTTTTGCAAAAAAGTCTTACTATAAACTCGTTTTTTTCCAAAAAGTTACTATAAACTCGTTTTTTGCGAAAAAAGCCTTACTATAGACTGTCGTGTTTTTTTTTGCGAAAAAAAAGCCTTACTATAAACCGTTTTGGGTTTTTTTTGGAAAAAAAAAGCCTTAGGATACTGTGGTTTTTTTGCAAAAAAGTCTTATAGACTCGTTTTTTGCGAAAAAAGCCTTACAATAGACTGTCGTGGTTTTTTTGGGGAAAAAAAAACCTTACTATATATAGACTCGTGTTTTTTTTTTTGCGAAAAAAAGCCTTACTATAAACGTTTTGGGTTTTTTTGGGGGAAAAAAAGCCTTACGATACTGTCGTTTTTTTTGCAAAAGTCTTACTATAGACTCGTTTTTTGCGAAAAAGTCTTACTATAAACTCGTTTTTTGCGAAAAAAGCCTTACTATAGACTGTCGTGTTTTTTTTTTTTCAAAAAAAAGCCTTACTATAAACATTTTGGGGTTATTTTTGAAAAAAAAAGCCCTACGATACTGTCATTATTTTGCAAAAAAGTCTTTACTATAAACTCGTTTTTTTCCTAAAAAAGCCTTACTATAGACTCGTGTTTTTTTGGGGGAAAAAAAAAGCCTTACTATAGACTCGTTTTTTTTTTTGCGAAAAAAAGCCTTACTATACACTCGTTTTTTTTGGAAAAAAAAGCCTTACTATAGACTAGTTTTTCGGAAAAAAAAAACACCTTACTGTACTTTTTTAACTAATAAAAGCCTTACTGCATGGTTGTGTGAAAAAAGCTTTACATAAATGCTTCTTTGTGTGGGGATAAAAAAGCCCATCAAACAAGGTCGTTTTATTTGCCGTTTTTTTTTTACGGAAAACGACCATACTATACATGGTCGATCGATTGGATTGGAAAAAAAAAAAAATCCTTACTATACCGCACATGGTGATTTCTCTGTGAAAGCCTTCGTGGAGCAGCGAGGAAGAGGAAAAGCCGCATTTTGTGAAAGGCTTGGGGTTGCGGCGCAGTCGAAGCGCTCGCCCGCTCCGGGGTCGAAGGCCGCCGGCCACGGGGGACGGGGATCTCAGCCCCAAAGAACCGCGGCAACAAGCAATGAAATTCTCAGAGTACACAAAAAAAGGTCATACTAGGGGGGGGGCCTTACTACACATGGTAATTTTTTTTTTTTTTTTTACTATGGCGCTTGTTAATTTTTTTTCTCAAAGCCCCCCTAGGAAAGAGAAAACATTCGTCCCCCCCCACCTTCTGCGATGACCTCACTGTGGAGCGTTTGACAGGGTCGGAAGCCTTTTCCACCCCGGAAAAAGTTTCCCGCTTCTCGGACGGCGGGTCGCCGTCGCTCATCCGGCGTCCCCGCCCCTTTTCCCAAAACGGCGTCGCAAGCCGAGCGCTTTTACGAAACCTTTTTGTCCTTTATTTATCACACATTTAGAAAATGAAGCACACTATACAAATGTCCTCCTGTGCGAGAGAAGCGGGAGCATGCAGAAACCTTTGGATACGGCTCCGTGATTGGCTGAAGGCCGGCCGCGAGAAGGCGGCGCTGGCCCTCTTCCGACCTGGGCCTATTTACAAGGTGCGCGCCGGGGGCCGGTCCGCACGGGGGGGGGCGGGCCGCACATTTCAACTCACAGAGAAAACCAAAACCAGACCGCGTGAGGCGATGGGGGGGGGGGGGCGTGCGTGCGGAGGGGGCGGGGCGGGGCGGGGGGTCTCATGCCAGGTAGCTGTACGTGTCCTTCTCGCCGTCCACTCGCTCCAGGTACTCCTTCTCGATCAGGATGTCGATGCATTTCTGTCGCAAGGGGGAGACGTGACATGTAGCGCGGCGGCGGCGGGAAGCCGCGCGGCGGCGGCGACGGGGCACCTTGATGACGGGCACGCGAGGTTTGAAGCGAGACGACAGCTGGTTGAGCACCTCGGCCAGCAGCTGCTGGTGCTTCAGCACCTTGCGCATCTTCATGATGCGCACGATGGCCGCCTACGCACAGCAGGGGGCGACATTTGAGGAGGACGCGCCCGGGCCGGCCCCTCGCCCCGCCCCGCCCCGCCCCGCCGCGCACCTGAATGAGGAGCTTGCGGTCCTCTTCGATGTTCTTGTGCGTGGTCTCCTGCTCCTGCTTCTGCTCCGTCTTCATGGGCACGTTGATGTTGACGCGCAACTTTTTACTGCAAACACACGCGCGCACGGGTCACGCGCGTCGAGCGAGGGGGGGGGGGTGTTGGGCGGGGAAGGCCTCGCACTTCTTGTATCCCAGGAAGAGTTTGATGACCGTGTCGGGCTTGAAGTCCACCTCGTCCACGTTGGCGTTCTCGTCCTCCAGGACCAGCAGCTTGGACTTGAGCAAGATCTGCAGCACTTGAATGAGGATGTCCTGAAAGGGAGGAGGAAGCGCCGCGCTCAAAAAAGGCGCCGGGCGTCGGCCTTGGCGCCGGGCCGCACCGTTTTGATCTGCGTGCTGTCCGAGAGCTGCTGCACGCTGTAGCTGTCCTCCGTGTTGTACTGCAGCAGGATGGCCATCTGGAAGGTGGACGCCTGCAGCGTGTACCTGGGGCGGGGCGCGCCGGGCCGTGAGCGGGGGCGGGGGGCCGGGCGGGCCGGCGCCCGGGCGGGCCGCACCTGTTCTTGAAGCAGTTGGCCACCAGCTCGCCCTTGGACAGGTGGTAGAGCCAGGTCAACTTCCTGCCGCTGTGTCTGCTGGCGTAGAAGGCGGTGAAGCGCTGGTAGCTCCTCTCCAGCTGGACACAGGCGGGCGGGCCTCAGTGGGAGGCCGGGCGGGGCCGGGCGGGGCCGGGCGGGGCCGGGCATGGCGGGGCGGGGCCGGGCATGGCGGGGCCGGGCCGGGCATGGCGGGGCCGGGCCGGGCCACCGCTCGCCTCTTACCTCGGAAGGGAGCGCAAACGTACACGACTGCTGGAACGGCCACGAGCCCGAACTCAGAACCTGAATGCTGAAGTCCACTGCACACACGCGCGCGCGCGCGCGCGCACATTTGGGGCCAAAGGCAAAACGTTTGGAAGGGAAGGCGCGGCGAAAGGCCACTGACGGTCCAGAGGCTCCGAGTTGGCCAGGTGCTTCTTGAACTGCTCGTTGAGGTCCTTGCTGACGCCGATGTCCTGGAACATCCTCTGAAGTTTGGACGTGTACTCGAAGCCGCACGCTTGCTGCAAGAAAACGGCGGCTCAGGCCGGCCGAGGCTCAGCGAGGCGAGGCGAGGCGGGGGGGAGCCGGCGCCCGCACCTTCAGCTTGGAGATCATGCTGGCCTCGGCGTCGTCGCTGGCGCTGTTCTGGTGGACCAGGCGCTTGGCCAGCATCTTGGCGTAGAACTTCTGGAAAACGTCCTTGTCCTCGATGTACTTGAAGACCACCATCTGAAAGACGGCGGCGGCGGCGCGTCTTGGCTAAGGCCGGCGGGCGGGACGGCGCCGAAGCGGGGCGGGCTTACCACTTGGTTCAGCGTGTCCTCCAGCTCCGCTTCCTCGGGGTTCTTGGAGCTGGGGGCCCGAAGAACAGCCGGGGAACGTCAGTGCCCGCGCAAAGCGGATTTGTCGGAAAAGCCGAGCGAGCGCCGCGGAAACCGGTGGAGGGTTTGGACAAAAAAAAGGGGACGAAAGGAGGACGTCACCTCTTCTTGAGCAGCGAGTCGCAGTATCTGGCGAGCAGCTCGGGCGACTTGCTGGACGACTGCGCCATCCTGGTGACGGCGTTGTTGTTGATGAAGCGCCCGCACGCCTGAGGGCGGCGCAAACAAGCCTCAGCGCAAAAAGGCCGGGCGCGCGTCCCAACGGGCCAACCCACCTTGTCCAGCGCCGCCACGAAGCCGGCGTCGTTGTTGAAGGCCGACATGACCAAGGCGTTGTACTTCTTGTGCACGTCCAGCGTGGTCTGCACGTAGACCTTGGGGTCCTGCGAAAGACGGGCGGGCGGGCGGCGGTGAGTGGGCCGCGCCGCGCCGCGCCGCGCCGCGCCGCGCCCGGCCCGGCCGCGGCGCCTTACGTTGAGCGCCGCCTCGCCGCACTTCTCGATGGCGGCCAGGCCCTGGTTGTGGATGTGCGTCTCCAGAAGCTTCTTCAGCTCCCCCAGGCCGTCCGTGATGCGGGATACCAGGTTGTACATCCGCCCCAGGTCTGGAGCGCAAACCCATTTGCGTTTTGGGGGGCGGGGCATCTTAACCGAGGCCGCCCTCCCTCCCGCCGAGCGTACCTTCGTTCTTGTCGGCGTCCAGAAGGTTCTGGAATTCCGTGTGGAAGATCTCCAGATGTTTCTCGATGAGGACCTGCTCGCACTTCCTGGCCAGCTCGTCCTGCGTGGACTCGTGGAGGTACACCTGCACGCGCCGCTGCTCCTCCAGCAAGCGGGCCTCCGCCTGCCGCCGCGCGAGAGCGTCACTTCTGCCGCTTCGCCTCGCCCCGCCTCGCTCCCGTACCTTCTTCATGTACTCGGTGACGGGGTTCTGCTGGAGGAACTCGGTGCTCTCGCGCGTGTAGAAGCGTTCCGTGTCGGTCAGGAACTGGCACTCGAAGTACTCCTTGTAGACGGAGAGCGTGGGGCCTTTGGCGAAGGCGTCCTCCTCGTTCAGGCCCAGCTCCACTAAGGGGGGGGGGGGGGGGGGGGGGGGGGGGGGGGGGCACGCAAAGGTACTTTCAACCCCGCGCGACGGGCGCAAACCAACGGCGGGAGGTTAGGACCGCGCCGGGGTCCGAGTCGCCGGAAACCTTTTCTTCCCGGAGAAGCTTTCCCGAATAAACCACGGCGAGGGTCGGGTTGGGCGCCCCGCTCCTTTTTCTTAAGCGGTAATAGCGGAGGCGCAACTTTAGCGTACGAGGCCGCCCTAAGCCAACGGCCGGAGAGGATCGGCTGGGCGCTCGGAAGGAAGCGGGGCTCGGCGCGCGGGGGGGAGGGGGGGCCCACCGTAAGACTGGACCACGCCGCTGATGAGGCGGGTGTTGATGGTCTCGCCGTTTCGCTCTCGCTCGATGAGCTTCAACACGGCGTTGGTGACCTGAAAGAGGAATTTTGCGTCAAGCAAAGGGCGAGCGGAGCGGAGCGGAGCGGGGAGGCCGACGCGCACACCTGTTTATTGAGGGGTCTGAACAAGCACTCCCTCCAGGTGACCAGGGCCAGCTGCGAGGAAGAGCGCGAGACGGGATTAGCCGGAGCGCGGCGGCGGCGGCGGCGGGCGGGCGGGGGGACGGCGAAGCGGCGGGCGTCCCGACCGAGTAGATCTCGTAGATGCCCTTGCGTCCCTCGTCGCACTCCCGTCTGACCCAGTGGCGGTTGAGGTAGGCGCAGATCCCGTTCAGGACTTTACTAGAGAAGCGGTAATCCTCCCACTGCTGAGTGTAGAACTTGAGCACGCACTCGTCCATGAGGTCTTCTCCGTCCTGCCAAACGGAGGAGCGTGCCGGCGAGCGCTTTCCGGGCTTTGGGGGCTCGCCCGCCCGCCCGACTCACCTTGAGCAGGCTGGTCAGGTAGTTCTTCAAGAACTCTTTCAGCCTCTTGTAGAGCTCCAGGCCCACAAACTGGGCTCCGCCCGGCGTTGTGGACTTCTTGGAGGGCTTGCTGGGGGGCACCGAGCCCCGGCCCTGGTTGGACTGGTGCACGCTGGTGCAGTAGTTGTAGACGTGCCTGTCGGGGGGCGTTAAGGAACTGCCGGCGGGGGAAGAGAGTGAGCAGAGAGAGAGAGAGAGAGAGAGAGAGAGAGCGCGACAGCGGGCGAGGAGGAACCCGGCCGCCGCGGCCGGCAAATGGATACGTGTAGAGCTCCATGTATCTGGACTTGGCCATGCTCTGCCTGGTGTACACCTGCTGGATGCCGGCCCGCAGGTCGTCCCAGATCTGGTCCAGGCCGATCTGCTTGAGGCCGTGCGGGTTCTGGGTCCGGTTGGACGACATGGCGGCTCCTGCCGAGGCTTCCCCGGCGCTGCGGCTGGGCGGCGGGGCCGGTCTCCTGCGAGGATGCGGGCGGGGCGGCGGCGCGCGGCTCTCAGAGTACCCGCCCCATGGGGGAGCGGCGCCGGTGCTGGGACGGGGCGGGGCTGCGCTGCCGCTGTGCACGGGCAGGTGGCGCTGCGTGCCGCTCCGACACCCCAGAGCTTCCGCGCCCGTCACCAGATCACCTGGGAGACGGACGCGACATTTCAAAGACGTACGCCGCAGCGCTTTGTGCTTTAATGCTCCACTTGAAACCCAAAATCAGCCGGGTATTTTTGCCACTAGTACCGACCGAGTTTATCGGGGGTCGATCGGGAAGGAAAACTCTCTGCCTCCGCGGTTAACGATTAAATCGGTCTTAGCTGGAAAGCGGCCGTTGGCCGAATCGATCGTTTAAAAAAGAAACAAAAAGAGCGAGGGGGCCCCCGATAACGTCGGTCGCCGTCAGCGCGAACTACAAACTGGGAAAGGCCAATCGCTTGAATGGAGCGCGCGGCGCCTCTCGATCGGGCAGCCGCGCCCGGGGATGTTTGAAACGCTTCCTTGTCGTAAGTTCAAGTGCGTTTTAAACGCCAGGACGGCGCTCCGTCGGTGGCAGGCGGTCCTGGAACGGGCCGCCGGTGAAACAGAATCCCCCCCTTCACGTTTCCCCAACTTGAACATCGATTGCGGACGCCTACAATGCGTCATTAAAAAAAAAAAGACCCGTTGACGAAAACCCCCTTTTCGGGGTTATGAGCGGGAACGGACAAAAGACTTACGGAGCAACCGTAGGCCACGGGGAAGCTCCGGAGTTCGGAGGCCCAACGTCACTCGGCTAATTCTGGATTAGTTCGCCAAAGGCGGCGTCTCGCGGGCGCTCGCCGAGGGGCGTCCCCGACGGAAAAGCGGACGGCGTCGCGCGGGCGCTCGGCGAGGGGCGTCCCCGACGGAAAAGCGGACGGGGACGGGCCGTGACGCTTGGGTTCGGGATATTTGACGTCATCTGCGCCCGAGGAACTTTCTGAGAACGCCCGGCCGGACGTCAGGCGCCGGGAGGCAACTCGAACAGACGACGGGAGACCACCGAACAGACGACGGGAGACTGCTCGGACAGACGACGGGAGACCGACCACCGAACAGACGACGGGAGACTGCTCGGACAGACGACGCTCACTTGGTCATCTCTCCCGAAAAGAGGTCGAGCGCGCTTGCTTCAAACGGCTTAGTCACCACGCCCCGTCGACGTCCACACGGGAAGATTCCGACATCCGAACCCTTCTGTCACGTTAGGTCCACTCGCGTGTTGCGTTGGGAGATGTCGCGGGGGCATTTGGTGACGCTTCCTCGCGCGTGAACGTGTCCCGGGCAGGCTGGGCGCCGGAAACGACTAAGCGTTTGCTTTCGGATCGGACGCTGCCAACGCCAGCCCGAATCCAGACATAAATAGCTTCTGGAAGGAAAACCGAGATGCAATAACAACGACGGACATAAGGTCACGTCGAGTGACTTTGCGACATCGGAAGCGACGCGACGATCGGGTTTCGCCGGTCACTCGCGCTCCAACGATGTCGTCGTCGCGTATTGCTCGCCCGCAGCGCAGGACGGACGGACGGACGGACGGACGGACGGACGGCCGCCTTTCGGCCCCCGTCGGCCAGGCAGCTCCTTCGGCCGCGGCGAACACTCGAAAGGATCCGAGTAAAGTTTTTGTCCCAGCGGGACGCGACTACGCCATCGGGCTAGCCGCGTTAGCTTGTGGGCTAGCTCCCTTAGCCGCGTTAGCTTGGCGCGAGCTGACTTGCGGGGGCGCGATTCGCCTCAAAGTGGCACCGCCGCTTCGGTGTGCGCGGCCGGTGTTTGGCCGCCTTCGCTTCGGACGCGCCGAGGCGAGCTCGGCGGCCGCGAGACAGCTCGTCGGGCCGGGCTGCTGTTAAGGCTTTAAAATGGCAGCCGGCCCCTCAATAATGAGTCAGGAAAACACACCGCCAGCCCGTTAGCATTAGCCGGCTAGCTCGGCGCGAGCCGCGGAGAAAAAATAAACGAGCGAAAAGAGTCCAGCGGGCGCCGTTACCATGTTTCTAGGCCGCGGCGCTCTCCGTGTATCGCGGCTCGCGTCGCGTCCTCTTCGGTGGTGCCGCCGCTATCGTCGCTCGGTGCGTCCGTCGGCTTACTGCTGCTAACCGCTGCTAAGTGCTAACTCGCTTTGCTCCGCACAAAGATCAGCGAGGCAAGCGCCGATTCATGCTGCCTTCGCGGACGCCCGGAAATACGAGTGCCGGAAACGCCGAGCTCGTGTCCGCCCGTCGTTGTCATTATTCCGCAAAATGTCACCGTTCTGCCGCTTCCACCGTTACTCAACCATTGGCCAAGTTGGCGCATTTGCTATGACCCCGCATCCCCCACACCATAAAAAGCTCTTCTAAAACGCTTGAACTGTCCGCATTGGGAGAGGAGCCGCCGGTTCCTCGAAGGGGTCCCTTAACGTAGCATTTACGTCACGGCGTGGCGTTGCGGTGGGAGGGCAGCGGCAGCGGCAGCGGCCGCGGTTGCGATTTGTTTTTGAATATTTGCTTTTACATTACGGAACGTTGGCTAACCCGACGCGGTTTGAGCTGTTTTTGATTAGCTATTAGCGCTTGTTACGTTAGGTCCCTAAAGTTGATGTTTATCCGTCAGTGATTTGCCTCCAAATCGACTTAAATGTCACGTTAACCTTTGTTGATGATGCCGCGGTTGGGCTAGGCGCGTTTGGTTGCTCGTACGCATTTCTTTCGTTTCTGCTAACTTGTTCTACCGACAAAGGAAATGTTATAGACTTGTCAAACGGAATGTAAGCGATGACGAAAAAAGCAAAAGGACGTCCCGGAGCAGATTCGAGTTCACGAAAAGTAAAGCCAACCCGTTCACGATACTCAAATAATCGACTCCGGTGGGCGCAAGCATTGTTGGAGGCTCTCCCGATTCCACGGACACAAGGCAAATACAGTATGTCGAAAGGGGGTAAAAATACAAAGGGCGACAATAAGCCGGGGAGGTGAGGCTAGCCTCGTCGACCCTTCTGTTGGGATCCGCCCGGCAAACAAATGATTGCCATCGTTTCCTTTTTTTGGCTCTAGGCGCTCGCCGGTGCTGCGGAGCGGAGCAAAGCGCGCGTCGCAGGCGCGAAAAGGTACAGGGAAGCGTAGCTTGGGCGGGCTGGCCGCGTCAGCCGGATTGGATGCGGCAGGTGGGCCGGACTCCGCTTCGAAGGCCCAGCCGCAGGCGTACAAAACACACAGGCGCATCATATATTATGATATTAAAACACCGGACTCCTCACGTGCTTCCGTGTCGTTTTTATTTTGGCGTTCGGTCGAAGGGCGGGGCGGGCGAACGCCTTTCGAACTCCGTCGGGAGAAGCGACGAGGAGCGTCGCCACCTTCAAGATGGCGGCCGCGCCGACGTGGCGTCCCGCCCGCAGGCGCGCTCTGCATACGACGTCTCGGGCGAGCGGCCGCGCACCGCCCGCGCAGCCCGCACCGCCCGCACCGCCGACGAGGAAGTCGCCGCTGAACTGACAGCGGCCGCGCTCCCTCCGGTCGACGAGCAGCCGAGCTCCGCTCGAGCGCCCGAGCACACGCCCATCTCGCCCTCCGGACGCCGCGCGCCGATGTTGGCCGGAGCGGACGGAGCAGCCGACGGAGCGGCAGGCGGAGCGGCCGATGGAGCGGGCCGCCGCGCCGCGCTACGCTGAGCTGAGCTGACTGCAGGAGGCAAGAAGCCGCCCGAGCCGAGCCGAGCCGAGCCGAGCCAGCTGACACTTGCTTAGCATCTCTCGTCTTGTTAGCTCCGCACTTTTGCTGGCCGAGGCCCGACTCCGCTCTCTACCGTTTCCTACCTTTTCTTTCTTTTTTTTTTATTTTAATGCGCGCGCATGACGACATTAATTTGGCTAATCCAAACCACGACAAAAAAAAAAACCCAACGATAATAACAACAACGATGCGTTATGGTGTCGGGCGACGTCGCCCAATCCACAGATTAGACTATTAGGATTCACGGCGTTTGTAACAGCCAAGGCGAGAAAGATGTTTGGCACGACACCGAAAAAGTGGCTACTGTACACCGGTTGATTCTGGACACTGCCATCTAGTGGAGCATCCTCTCCCCGCACCGCACGATCCTTTATTTATACATGGCGTATTTCACTATTTACACAGCGCGGAGGAATGAATACATTTAGCCAATCACGTAACCGCTCGAGGAACGGAGCGTTGGCTTTGCCCGCCTTTGTTTGATGCTAGCGTCGCTAGCTATCTATCTCCTTTGAGCGATAGGTATGGCCACACAAACGGTGCAGCAACACGCGGAGAGCTTCAACATCGCAACGCCGGCGGCCATATTTTCTCAATCCCGCCACTAAAATTAGAGCCGCCGAGATTCTTAGCGGGCCGCCCCGTGCCCCCTTCGGCGGCGTTCGCCGCACCAACGGTGGAGCAACACGTGAAGAGCGGCCAAATTGGCAGGTGCTAAAATTGGAGGCGAGAGTACGTACGCCGCCCTCCGGAGGCCGAAGCGGGCACGGCGCAAGCGACGGAAGCCTTTTACTCTGCCGTCGGAATTTCGGACCGGGCGCCGGAGCGTTTCCGGCCGAAGTCATCGATGTTGTTTCGGCAGGCCGCTGACGCGTGGCGGGATGGACAAGGAGGCGTCGGAGCGGTCGCCGCCCCCGGCGCCGCCCCCGGTGCCGCCGCGACTCACGCCCAACCCCATGCTGCTGCAGGACTCGCCGGCGCCCCCGCAGACGCCCGTCACCTCCTCGCCGCCGCCCCCGCTCACCCCCGCGCCCAAGATGGCGGCGGGCAGGACATGCGCCCCCCGCCTTCTGGTCCCCGTCCCCCCCAAGCTGAGCGCGGCGGCGAGCCCCGGCGCCCCCCGCGCCTACGCCCGCCCCATCCTCCCCTGCGCCTCCGGGACCGGCGCGCGCCCCCGAGACGCCGCTTCTTCGTCCCAGACGTCCGGCGCGTTGACCAACGGGAGCGCGCGCGGCGTTTCCGCGCCCGCCGCCGGCGGCATCACGCCTTTCCACACGCCCGCAAGACAGGTAGCGATGCGCGGTGGCGAGGGACCGACTCGTTTTTTTGCTCGGTTTCCCGCCAAACGCCGAACGTCGGATTCGGGACTTCATTTACGTGGCGCAAGAGCTTTGGCGCCCTCTCGTGGTGCAAAGTTGTAGCGCTCCTTTTAAACCAAACCCACATCTGGGGAAAAAAGGGGTGAAAAAGAGCCCCTTCCTGCTGGAATTCATAAACCGCGCTGAAATTAAGTCTATGAGAAAGCAAAGAGCTTTTTGTCAAGATTTTGCACACCCTCCGACTGAACACGTTCAGAAGCAAAACTCATATGATAATTCAGCGTTTTATTGCTAAATAACCGTACAAATGATATTTGTAGATTTAGAAAATATTTAGCACGTACAAAGCACGTCATGAATTTTTCTTTTTTTTAACAAGCCCGCCAAATGTCATTTTCACGTCACCGGCCACTGAAAAACGAGCGTCGGGGCCGGCGTTTGCGCACGGCCCTTTCAGCCCCAACGGATGCGTTTCGAGCGGGGGGGGGGGAAGAAACGCTACGCCCGCTGTGTGCAGGCGCCGCAACCTCAGGCGGCGAGCCCGCCCCGCCCCGCCCCGCCGGCCCCCTGCGCCGCCGGGCCTCGCGCTTCGCAGCAGGCCTTGCTCCTGGGAAAAGGGCTCAACGGGCCCGGACAAGAGCAGGTGCTGCTCAGGGCTCAGATGGTAAACGCGCGCGCGTTTGCCGCCGTGGCGACGGCATCCCCGAGGTTACGCCGCCCTGACTAACCGGCGCCACTCTCGAGCAAGCTCGTTCAAAAACGCGTCAAAAACCTTCTTGTGTTATCATCAGGCGCAAGCTTTTCGGCTTCATACGCTTCTTTTCAAAGGAAGGGCAAAGGACAACTGAAATGGCGCCTTCAAAAAATATGGAAAAAAAACTATTATGGTGGGCAACCCGAGGCCATAGCCTTCCACTATTTAAGGAACTGTGTCACTTAGCGACATCCAGTGGCGAGCGAGCAAAATTAGTTTCATTTCATAAACCCGTGACAAAGTCCAAAATTACTTTTCTACTCGGAAGAGTAGAAAACCCTTGCGTCGTCTTAGTTGGCCGCTAGAGGGCACCGCTCTGGACACGCCGGAGCGTCAGGGCCGCGCCGCGAGCGGAAACCGGAGCCGTTTCGCGAGGGCGCCCGCCGCGAGCGGAAACCGGAGCCGTTTCGCGAGGGCGCCCGCCGCGAGCGGAAACCGGAGCCGTTTCGCGAGGGCGCCCGCCGCTCCACTCCTGCGCGCCCATCTCATTGTGCCCGCAGCTGATCCTCACGTCCGCCATGCGGGCCGGCCCCCCCGCCGCCGGCTGCCGCTCGCCGCCGCCCCCCGCCCTGCGTCTCAAGCCCCCCGCCTCGGGCCCGCCTCCGCTCTCCCGCCCGCAGACGGCGGGGCTCTTCCCTCCTCTGAGGCCCCGCCCCCCGAGCGCGCCCGGCCGCCACCTGCCGGTGCCGCCTCCAAGTAAGACCCGCGTAAGAGCCGCGGCGGAGGGCCGCGGGCCGACCGCGTTCACGCCGCGGGCCGACCGCGTTCACGCCGCGCGTCTCCCCTCGCCCCAGCGCTCTACTCGTCGCCGCGAGCCGTCCCGCTGCGGCCCAGGCTTCATCCCGTGCCGGCGGCCGGCGCCGCCCTCAAAGTCGGCGTCCCCTTCGCCGCCTCGTCCTCTGAGACGGCGTCGTCCGAGACGGCGTCGCCCGCGCGCCGCCGGCCGCAGGTCGTCTCTCTCTCTGCGGCCCGCTCGCCGCCGGAGGAGCCCCCCCGCCCTCAAGGCGCGCCGCCGCCTCGCCCGGCCGACGGGAGCCACGTCAAAGGCGCGGCCGGAGCCGACCAAAGACGGGAAGCGGCCCGGACGGAGGCGGTTCGGGGCGCCGGCGTCCCGGAGCCGGACCCGAAGGACCCGACGGAGGAAGGCCGCGCCGGCGAGCGGGAGCCCGCCGCCGAGCCGAGAGGGCAAGGGGCGACCTCCGTCGGCGAGGCCGCGCCGGCGCCCCGAGACGCCGCGACGGCGGAATCGCAGGCCTCCGGCACTTTGCTTCCGCGAGAAGTGGCCGGCCCGTATCCCGAAGCGCTTCCCGTTTGGCGTCCGGAACCTCGCCGGCGCGGGGACGAGAGCGGTCGGGAGGACGTCCTTCGGGGCCAGGACGCGCGGACGCCGTCCGACGAGCGCTCGGGTAGGAAACGCGGAGAAGGCGCCGCCTTTGGCCGCGTACGTTCGACTTTGGCTTTCCTGAAGCGCGCCGTCGCGGTTTCAGCCTCGCCCGCCCCGTCGGAGGCCGCCTCCCCGGCCGGCGGGCCGCTGGACCTGAGCCGAGCCGGGCCGGCCTCGGGCGGAGCGGGGCCGCCGCCGCCCCCGGATGGCGGGGGAGACCGGGCCGAGGGGCCGTGGGAGTCCAAGGCGTGGCCTCCGGGCCGGGACGTCCTGACGCATTTGGTGGAAGGCTTCGTCATCCGGGAAGGACTGCGACCCTTTCCCGTACGCGCGCTCGCTCGCCGGCTCTCGCCGGTCTCGGGCGGCGCCTCGGCGTTACGGCCCGTTTGCGCCATTTCAGGTCAACCGTTCGGCGCTGCTCGCGCCCCCCCGGTCGGCGCAGGAAGCGAACGGGAGCGACGGCGCTACGGAAGAGGCGGCGGAACATCCTGCCGACACGCGGGACGAGGACGTCGAGGACGTGCGGCGCCACCAAACGCGTACGAGACCCCGCGTCCGTTCAACGTTACGTGTTCTTTCCCGCCGGGAGAGTCCCCTTGCGTGACCTTTGCGTCTGCGCTTCAGGCGCCGTCCTCCACTGTCAGTTCTGCGGCAAGAGAGGCCACGCCCACAACTTCATGCGCTCCAAACGCTTCTGCTCGACGTCCTGCGCCCGCGGGTGAGACCCCGGCCGCCGCCGCCCCCGCGCTCATCGGGGAGGCCGACGGAGCCGTGTGCGCCCCGCAGGTTCAACGCGCGTCTGACCAAGCGCCTGCGGGCGCTGAGCGCCGACAGGCCGGCGCGAGCGCTCCTCAACAGGGCGCAGTCGGTGCCGGGGAAGCCGCTCCTGCTGCGACTGGTGAGCCGCGCGGAGTCTCTCCTACGAACGAGCGCTAGGGGTCGGGCTCGCGGGGGAACGATTCGGCGGCCGACCGGGGGCCAAAGCCAAATCGGGCCGCTTGAGGGCGCGGCGCGGCGTGAATTTGTCACCCGCGGGCAGCCTCGCGATCTCTGGAGCGCCGGACGCAGAGACAAGGAGGCCAAGGAGGACGGGAAGGCCAAGGAGGACGGGAAGGCGGCGCCGGCCCAGGGGCGCCGAGAAGACGAGGAGGAGGAGGAGGAGGAGGAAGAGGAGGACATGGACACGGCGGGAGAGCGAGGGGAGGAGGGGGAGGCGGCGGCCGCGGGGAGCCCGGCGAGCCGCGGAGACGCGACCCCGCCCGCGGCGCCCACGAGCACCTTCCGGCCCGAACCCTCGCAGTGGAGCGTGGAGGACGTGACGGCATTTATCCGCGCGCTGCCAGGTAAAGGCGGCGAGGGGGGCTCGCGCAAACGCGCCGCAAACGCGCCGCAAACGCACGCGCGCCTTTCAGGCTGCGGCGAGGTGTCGGCGGCGTTCCGCCTTCAGGAGATCGACGGGCAAGCCTTGCTGCTGCTGACCGAAGAACATCTGATGGGCAGCATGAACATCAAGTTGGGGCCCGCGCTCAAGATCTGCGCCCACATCAACGCCCTCAAGAAGCCCTGAAGGATTGGCGACGTGGCAAATTTGTCTATTTACTTTCCTTAGAAGGTGACGTCCGTGGCAAATCTACCCTGTAGCTCACATAACCGCCGTGTGTGTTTACGACGAAATAATAGGTGAACTTTGTACCCGATCGATGTGACCTTTTCTATTCTCCGCCAGACGTCAAGTCGCATTTTTACGATATCCTGCTCGCAAATATTTAATAAAGCCATTAATCTTCCATTCGATGGCGTCCCTTGAGCTCGCGCGGACGGATGAGCCCGCGTCCAACTCCAACGAGCGAACCGACCGCGAGCACGCGAGCACGCGAGCACGCGGGGAGCGCGCGCTCCGCTGGGGATATGCGGTACTACCGCCCCGTTTCGTGCGGACCAGGCTCAGGCGCTTGCTTGAGCGACGCGCGCGAGCCAGCAAAAAACATTTTTACGCGCTGTGTGTTCGGGGTTCAAAAAGCATCAAACGACGCTAGGCTTACCCGTCGGGCAGAATTGTCCCTGCCGCATATCCTTTTGCGGGGGGCCGCGAGGTGCATCCCAAGGCCCGGCCGGAGACGCGCGAGTATGGCGGAGACAAGAGAACACGTGGCCGTTAGCGCGTTGAAAAGGCACAAGGCTTTGCAGCTCCGCTTACCTTTCTAGCTTCCGCGCGTCTTCAAACTCGGCCCAGTCAAGTTGGTCCATCGGCGGCATCGCATCGACAAGTTCTCACGCACACGCAGCGGCGCGGGTTCCCAAAGGGGGCACTTTTATTGCGCTGCGGCAGGTGCGAGCTCCGCCCACCCTCAAAGCACGCAGTCCGAAAACGGCAGCTTTTTCTTTTTCCCGACTGGCCGGCGGGGCCTTAAGTCTGTTTCTCTTACGGGTCGGGGCCGTGCAGCTCCTCCGTTTCACGGTTCGTTTGAAAAGGTCGCCGGTCGGGGGGGAGGGGGAGGGGGCGCACCGGCGCTCGACGGTTCATAAAGACTAAACGCCCGCACAAAACCGAAGGAATACGTCCGGCAAATTGGCGGGACGGACGCAAGCCGCCGGCTCGAAAACGGCACATCGAGAAAAGTTCACGCCGAGAAAAGTTCACGCGGACATTTCCGCATCAATGCTGGAAAAAGGCCCCCCCCCCCAAAAGTAGAGCGAGGTGAGGCACGCGCGGAGATTGTCAAGTTTAAAACTGCGGCCGGCGCTCGAGTCGCCGTGGCCGACTGGGCTTCGCGGCTCGGCCCGAATCACTCGCGCGGGATTAGGCGGCGCCGGCGGGCGCCGCCAGCCGCTTTCCTGTCCTGGCCGCAGACTTCCCGCAAACGTCCGCGCCTTCGTTGCCGTTTTGCCCGGCGAAAGTCCGATCGCGCATTCCATCGTCCGCCGGGCCGGGCCGGGCCCGGCGGGGGCGGGCCGCCTCCCGGGCCTCGGCGGGCCTCGGCGGGCCTCAGCGGGCCAGCGATCGCGCCAGGTGCGTCTTGATGGTGTTGATGAGCTGCAGCTCCTCCTCCAGCGTCAGGTCCAGGTAGTCGTCCTCGTGATGCGGAATGTCCTCCAGGACCTCGTTGACCAGCTCGCTGTCGTCTGCCGGCCCAAGCGCGCGCGCCTCAGTTTTTCCGCAGCGTTTGCGCGTACGGCGTTCCCTCGCGCCGCGACAGGGCGCGGGACCGCCAAGCGGCCCGACGCCCGTTAACGCTCGGTCTCGTTCGGCCGCCGCCGAAGGCGCTTTTGCTCGCCGTTCCGCGCCGTCGACGCTTGGGAGGGGAGCGAGCGGACGCCGGCCGGCTCGCCCGCCCGCACCCATAACGACACAGACTCAAGTTGCGCCGGGAGGAACGGGCGCCGCCGACGCTCTCGCGCGCTGCCTGTGGCGCGTCGCAAAAGAAAAAAAGGGTGGCGGCGCCGTTCCACCCGCGTACGCCAGTTTGAAGATCGGGCGCGGGAAAGACGGCTTTGATCCTAGGCGCTTTTCGTGCGCTCCATTTACGCCCGGGGGAGGGGCGAGGCCTACCGCGCGGGATTCGCTTACCCGCAACCGCGAAAAGCGAGGGAACGCTGCACATTCCTCTTTTAACACTCCTTCCGTATTTTCCGGACATTCAAAATCCGGATCGCGCACCTAAGTATCGGTTTAGTACTAAAGTACATGGACATTGGTGTCCGGCCGAAACACGCCTCCGGCACCGAACGAGTTAAGGTCCAGAGTCGCAATCGGCGATTGGGCGGCGCCTACCGGCCGAGGCGGACGAGGTGCCGGGTTCCTCCTCCGAGGGGGGCGCGGCCGACGGGCCGCCGGCGCCCCAGTCGTCCGTCAGCAGCTCGGTGGCCGTCTGGACGTCGCCGCCCGTCAGGGCCAGCGCCGCCTGCGCCGCCGCCCGCTCGAAGCCCAAATACAGCAACTGCGCACATTCCGGATGGGCGGATATAAGAAGCGTGCAAAGGAAGGATAAAAGGGCGGATGTATTTTCAGAGGCGAGCACCATCGGCCGCGTACTATACATATGACGATAGAAGAATGGAATCTGGAATAAAGCGTCAGGCGGGCTACGGGCCCACGCCTACCTCGCCGAGATTCCTCCGCTTTTTGCGGAGGAAGGGGGCACCCACCTGCTGGAGCTTCTGCTCCTCGTCGCTATCGGCGAGGGCGGCGTCCGGCGGCCGGCCGGCGTCCAGCAGGATCTGAAAGCCAGAGCGGCAGGTGAGCCGGGCCGGGCCGGGCCGGGCCGGGCCGGGCCGTCCCGGCCGCGAGGCCGCCGGCGCCCACTTGGAAGGCTCGCTCCACGTTCCCGTCGGCCCGCCGCAGCGCGGCGGCGGCGTCCCTGGCGCCGTAGCCCGCCTCCGCCAGGACGGCCGAGGCGGCCTCGGTCTGCCGTCGCTTGCGACGCTCCCGCTGCCGCCGCTCCTCGCGCTCCTGGCGCCCCGCAAAAGAAACACAGGGTCTTTGAAGCGGTCCGGGCGCGGCGGCGGGCAAAGCCGACAGCGCCGGGACCGGAAACGGAGGGTTCGCCGAGACGGGTGCCGTTTGTAATGGCGGGCGCCCCGGGAGCTTCGGCTCCACGTGTCGAGAATGCCCGAGGGACCCCGTTTGGGCCTTTCCAGTGGCAAAACGCTCCGTGTTTGAGAGGGAAAGTCAAGGCGGGCGAGCGGGTGGGGGGGCCCACCTGTCTCTGGTTGCTGACCAGCATGGCGGCCTCGTGCACGTCGCCGTGGCACGCCCGCAGCCCCAGGCGCGCCTCTCGCTCGCTGAAGCCCAGCACCATCAGCTGGGTCATCTTGTCGGCGTCGGGGCACAGGCGGGCGTACAGCGACTCCACCTGCCGGCCGGGCGAACGCGGCGCTTTCACGGTCCGCCGGGCTCCCCCGAAATCTGCCGGCCGGCCGTCCCTACTTGCTCCAGTTGCCGCTGGGCCTGAAGGTCGTTGCCGTCCACGAAGGCCAGCAGGCTCTGGAGGAGGTGCAGGCGCAGGAACAGCGCCTCCTCGCGCCCCGTGTTCCCCTGCGCGTGGGCGCGCGCGTCAAGATCGGACGCCCCGACGAGAGCGCGATTCCGGGCGGCGGCGCCGACGTCCGCCCGCGCTCCAGACAAGGTCTTGCCCGGCGCCGCGGCGCGTCAACACGTTTGTTCCCCCCGATTAGTCCGGCTCCTTCATGCTTCCGCGCTCGCTCCCGAGTCGCCGGCGGTGACTATCGCGGCGCCGGACCCGATGGGATCCACCCGGCGGGCTTCGTCCGAGGGGCCGCGCGTTAGCACGAAACTGGCGGGGGGGCCCGTTCGCTCGTTCGGCTTTTGCACCCGAAGGAACAAATGGAAGGCCTTTCGCCAGAAACGGCCGACCGACCGGTTCGGCGGCTGGAATCGCGCGGAAGGCCCGGAGCGGCGATTTGGCAAAGCGATGGGGCGCGCACCTTGATCATGAGCAGCCTCTGGCGCTGCTCGCCGTAACATCGGAGGAAGCAGTCCTCGGCCAGCCGCAGACGCTCCCGCCCGTCGTCCAGGCACGACAGGGCCTCCAGGGCTTGGTAGCACCAAACGATGTCCAGCTGCAGCACGCCGTGGTTGTCCACCGCGCCCAGCAGCTCCGAGCCGCACTCGCTGCGCGCACACGCCGGCGCGGTCACGGGCGCGCTCGCCGGCCGGCTCGCGGTCGCGAGCGTCTTCCTTTCCTTTCCTTACCTGAAGTGGAGGTCGGCCTGCAGGAGGTGGCAGAGGGCGTCGTCGTGGCGTTTCCTCTTCATGAGGGCCCGCCCCTTCTCGTGGAGGCCCATGGCCAGGATCAGCGCCTGAGGAGCGGTTCCACCCGGTCGCTTTTGGGCCGAGAGCGAGCGGCGAGCGGGATTTAGGCCCCTTCTCCGAGCTTTACCCAAAATACGACGGCCCCCCGCTCGCCGCCCGAATCGTCGGCGCCGCGTTCGCGAAATAAGGACGCGGACGATCCTGTGACGATTTGGACCGAGGTACCAGAACGGAAGCTTTGGTTTTCGCTCGCTTTTCGGACATCCCGGCCGTCCGGCCGCCGGCAACCGTATGCGAGACTCAAGTCTGGTTAGAAGGGACAGAACCCCAACGAGCGTTTTCGCGCCGACCTTCTTCTCCTTGTGGGGGATCTTCAGCGGGTTGCCCTTCTGGTCGGCCACCTCCAGGAAGGGCGCGTTCTGAAGGTCGTCGCCGTCGTCTGCCGATGAGCGGAGCGTCTCAGCGCTCGCCGAAGGCCGGCCGCGCGCCGGGGCGGGCTTACCTCTTTCCGAGAGGATCTGGAAGCCCCGGTGCGTGCGCTGGACGCTGTGGTCGCGCGAGGCCGACGGCGGGCCGGCGCCGCCCTCGCTACCGTCTTGACAAACGGCGCTGACCTTCAGGACCATCATCTTGCTGTGGTTGCCCACGCCCTGCTGGTCCAGCCGCAGGCCTGAGGAAAACAACGCGGAAATAAACCGGGCTCGTCTTTTGGCGGCCGACTCAAACGGGCGGGAAAGCTCCGGCGTGGCCGTCCCGGCCGAGACCAAAAACGATTGAGGCCGACTCACCGCCATTCAGAGTTCTCCCGTTCAGGATGACCTTGAAGGATCCGAGGCCCAGTCGTTCCGCGATCCTGCCGCACATCCCAAAGCGTGGACGCGGTCAGTTACGCCCCGCGCCCGCCCGCCAGCCCGCCAGCCCGCCAGCCCGCCAGCCCGCCAGCCCGCCCCTACGAGTCCGGTCCCGACTCGGGCGCCCCTGCCGACCTGTCCATCAGCTCCTGAGCAAGCGCGTCCAGCCGGGTCTCCATGAACATCTTTGACTTGCCGTCCTGGAAGCAGCGCCGCAACACGGTCATCGGCATTGGCGAGAGGCGCCTCGCTTTTCCCGGCGGACAAGACGTTTCGCAGACGACTTTTACTCCTCCTAGCACGCTTTCTTTACGGTATTGGAAGTATTGGGCCAGCGGCTGTCCGGCCCAGCGATTCCACAAAGGGGGGATCGGAAGGGGCGTCCGGGGATACTCCACCGCAGGTAGCGGAAAAACTCACGTCACGTCATAAATTGCTGGTTGTCTTTTCAAACGGAGAGCAAATCACTTGGAACGCGACACGCTGAGTCGCTAGCTAGCGTTGGGCCGGCGCAGCGCAGCGACAAATGCGTCTTGATCGCGTTTTCCTTTTTTGGGGGGCCTACTGGACTGCGGACACGTTTGCCAGGGGGTACGCGGCAGCGAAACGGTCGCGACCCGCCCGTCTAGTCGAGACACATAGAAAGGGGGGGGGGCGTTCCGTCACTCGGATCCATGGGAGGCACGTAGAAATGACGTACCTTGTTGCAGTCTCGCGGCAGCAGCAGCTCCACGGTGGCCACGCTGGTTTCCCTGAAGGTCTGGTTCCGCTGCCCTCTCCTCAGCGCCTGCACGCGGATCACCTCCAAAGCGCCGGCCACCTCAGAGGCCGGCATGCGCAGCAGGGCCCCGTAGCGCTCCGCCAGCTCCTGAGACATCGAGCGGAAAAGCAAAACGAGGTCGGCGACGCGAACGTCCAAACACAGAAGCGACGACGACGACGACGACGACGACGATAACGGAGGGACGAGCGGCGAGCATGTCTGCAACCAGTCCGAGGTCCGCGCGCACCGGGACGGGTGCAAACGAAGAGGGCGCCTGCGCCCAGTTGCCGGTGGTCGTGACGTCGCAGCCGAGCGCCCTCTGCTGGACGCGCGGCACCAGCGCGTAGCCGAAGCGAAGCTTTGGTTTGGAGTCACCTACCTGCATGTGCGCGCTCCCGGGCTCCTGCGCGTCTTGGCTGTAGGGCGCCTTCCACAGCTGGATCTTGTCCTGCTTCAGGAGCTTCTTCAGTTTCGCTTCCACGTTCTGCTCGGCCATACTCGGCGAGTGACGTCACGACCCGACCTCGGACACTTAGCTCAGAGCCCCGAAAGTTGCCTAAGTTCGTGTCGTTAGCCTCGGCGGGCTAGCGTGACGTCGCGTGAGGACGGGATTCACGAGCTTTCCGACGTCTTTGGTTTCAAGTCGTCGGTATCGGCCTTGTTTTTGCGAGCTCGCGTCGCGTCGTTTCGTTTCGTTTCTTTGCTTGCTTTGGCTCGCGTCACCGACGCTTCCGAAGGTGCGCTCCGATAAGGTCAGCTCTCGCTCGGGTGCCTTTCGGCGGTGACGCAAAGCTGCTCGGAAACGTCGCGAGGAGTGACGCCTTTGTCGAAGAGACGATCTTTTTCGCGGCGCTGCGGAAGCGGAAAACGGCGACGCCGAATTAAAAGCGAGCGATTCGGCGAGCGGACGCGGATAGAGCTTTTTTTTTTTTTTTAATTAATCAACATAACAGTATACAAATACAAAAACAGAAACAGTAACAACAAAAACGATAACGCCAGGGGATAACAACCAAAAACTGGACGCGGATTCAGCTTGTGTCCTTCCGGGTTCTCCTTGGCGCTTCCGTTTCTACCTACACTTCCACATGTCGAAGAAAGCGTCACTTCCTGTTATTGGCCGACATGTCGGTCGCGCGCTCATCCGGCAGGTGGCAGCACCGACAGGACAAAGGGCACAGGAGGTCCTTCGGCTCGCCCCGAACTCTACCGGCCCATCGCGTGAGGCTCTCGGTCGTCGTCATCGTTGTTGTTTTGAGGAAATGCCCGGCGGGGCGGCCGCGACGTCAGCGAACGCCTCACTTGGCTTGGGACTCGTCTCGGGATGTCGTGAACGACTTGCAGTGACTTGGAAAATATGAAAAGGCGCTCACGATTTGGGAATTTTATTGCTTAGATGTGGGAATTTGGGGAACGTCAACAATCGTTTCCAGATGTCCCGAATGAGTCGAAGATTTGGTTTGCAACTCGCGGCGGTTTGATTTGGCGGAGAAAAGTGGAAGCAGTCGCAAGTGACGGCATCATAAAAGCAAAAAGATGTTGACACGTGCGCTTGCCGCAGAGATCGGCGCTACCGAGCCGAGACGGGAGTCGCGGACTCGGGAACGAGCCCGGCCCTCTCGGTCGGCTGCGCAACGTGAGGCGGACGGGAGCAGTTCGTCGACGTGTCCTCTTGATCTCGTTGACGATTCGTCAAGGGCCCGGGCGCTCCTCCACGTCTGCCGCTGGCCGCATTTGATATCTCCGTCCGCTTTTTTCCGCTTCTCATTGCTTTCTTTTCTTCTGCCGCAGGGGTGTCCGAGGCCGGTCCCGTCCCCGAGGGCCGCTACGGCGCGCGTATTTGGCATTCGGGTCCTTAGTCAGACGATGGTTGGAATCGGGCGTGTCGGAGGAAGGAAACATCAAAAGATGGCTGCCTCGGAGGACGCCCGGGTGCTGCGGGGTCGGCCATTTCCTCTCGGTCCATTCTCCATATTTTCTCTCGCATCTTGGACTTTGTCTTCAGCGGCCACCCCGCGCCTTTTATATGTCTCGGCGCTACGGGATACCCGATTCAAAACGCCGAGGCGGCGATCCGGCTCCTGTAGAAGCTCGCCGACGGTCGGCGGCGGCCGGGGGACTCGCCAAAGCCCCCCGGGGCCGCCGTCGAAAAGCCGGTCCCCTTCCGGGCTCGAAGACCGCCTCGGCCGCGGTACCCGAACCGAGCCGCGGCCGACGGCTACGACCTTAGCATTTTGGGCAAAGGGGGCGCGGCTTTCCCGGGGGCGGATCCGGCTTCCCGGTACCGCGAAAGCTTTTTAATAGCGAAGCGAGGAGATTTCACGCCGGAAAGTATGGCCGCGGAGGCCCCCTTCGACTGACTCCGAAGATGAAGGGCGAAGCGCCGGTGACGGGGCGTCGCCATAGCTACGCGCGCCCGGGCTGTACGAGGCAGCGTCAGAGTTCAGGTGAAGTTCACCAGCGAGCGTATGTAGGACACGCACGCACACACGGAGGTCCGCCGGGAACCGCGAGCGCCTTGCCGGAGCGTTTGAAGCCGCGCGAAGCGTCGGGCGTCGCGCTAATGATGCTAATGATGAGGCCGATGATGATAACGAGCTTCCCGGGGCGAGGCGTCGCCTTCATCCGCGCGTACGGGGCGGGTCAAAGGTCAGGCGGGCGGGCCCTTGAAAGTTTTTTTTCGCCGGCGGCGTCCGGGCTTCGGGAGGAAGTGCGTTTGAGGTGAACGGCGCGCGGCTTTGGCGCCTCCGCCGCTGTCCTGACTCGACTCCGGGGTTCTGATGCGAGCGGGCGGCGCGACGGCCGCGTTCACCTTAAACAACACCCAAACGCATCGATGCGTATGAATAATTCATAGAGCGCGGCCGGCGTAAACGCCGGAGGCGCGGCCCATCCGAATCCAATCGCCACGTCCTCGTCTTTGCTCGCTCTCCCCTCGGCCGGCCCTCATCAAGATTCCCCGCGCCGCGCGGCGACGGCGCGCGCGCGCGTCCTCACATGACTCGGCGCCGAGCGAGCGAGCGGGCCGTCGCCTGTGGACGTCGGGACCGGACGCCGACCGCCCCCCGCTTTGAAAGGCGAGGTCCGCAAACGCGGGGAAGCCCGACCCTCGGCGGCAGCTCGCCTTCGTCTTTCGCAGCCGAGAAAGCGAAAGGCCGGGGTCGGCGGGTGGAGCCCCTTCTTTTTGAACCGTTTCCAGGTCCGGGAACGGCAACGAGTCGCGCGCCACGTAGTCGCATAAGCGAGTTCCGCGACGATGGCGACGGATGACGCGGCCGCCGAGGCGAACGACGCGCGGCGTAAAATTTCCACGCGAGCCTCGCTCGCTGACGAAAACACGAAAAGAGGCCAGCAAGTTTGCTTTTCTCACTTGAAACCTTAGAGCAAAGGCCAACTTTGGTGTCAACGGAGGCGACCCGGCGGGACGTTACTCAGTAATGCCCATTTCAAAAAGAATGAAAGGGCTGCTGGCAGAGCGCGGCAGAAGAGCAGACGCTCCGCGGCGTGCGTGCGAGTTGCGGAGTCAGACGTCGTCTGGAAAACGCAAAGTGGAAAAAAACAACAGGAAAAAACCCCGTCTCCTCCGACGCGGAAGGCGGCCACGATGACGCGCACGCATTTGACTCAGAGGGGGAGCGCGGGCCCCGGACCCGTCCGTGATGTCACGCGTCCGACGCTTTGACGAGCCGAGCGAACCGCCCCAGAGCGGCGCCGAAACGCTCGGAATGGCGCGACGACGACGTTTACCGGCGGAGGGTGGCCCTCGGTGGCCCGGTTCCAACTATCCCGGACGCTAGGGCGGCGGTCTCTTCCGCCCCCCGACGGCTCGGGAAAAAAACGCGGGGTTCAAAGCCTGAGAAAAAAGCGGCGGCTTTTGGTCTGGGATTGAAGGCAATGGGCGGCGCGCTCAGGGGGACTTGAACGCCACACTTGTGGATGCGCACAAAAGCGAATAAGAAGTCAAGCGGCGTGGACGGGAAGAGGACGTCGCACCCTTGACCGGAGACACGAGCTGAGAATGTTTGGCTTTTTCGAGAAATCCGGCCAATGCTGAGTCAGAACGCGAACGCGCGCACGCACGGTAGCCGTGTTACAGGCGAGGGGCGCGGCGAGCAAGCCCCGCCCCCTACCCGCCGGCTGTCTCCCATCATTTCCTCGTCCTGTTTGGACAGGGGACATCTGGCGCGCCTTCGCTCAGGTCACGGGCTTTCCCCCGGCGCGCGCGCGCAGCGTTATGGTATTTGCGGCCCCCTCCGTCACGCGGCAACGCGACACGCCGCGGCGGCGGGAAGCGCCTCGGAAATCCCTGGCCAGCGCCCCCGACGTCCCCAGAAGGTTGCGCGTGCAGAAATTGTCCAATGCCGCCGCCCCAATTCTGAAAGGGAACCGAGCGACCGAGCTAAGTGGAGCGCCGTGACGTGAGAGCAGACTTCTGCTTTTTGTTTTCCCTTCCCGGGGATTTCAAAGCGACCGGAGGAGTTCCTCAGATGCGCTGCATGGGAACCCGTCACAAAGTGCCCAAAATAGACACCGCGGTCGCAAGAACCACATCAAGCTCCGCGCCGAGGAGCGGCCCGACCGTCCCCGAGGGCCTCCGGAACCGGCCCTCCACGCTCGTTAGGGGTAGCCCGGAACTCGCCGTCGGTCCTACCCTGAAAACCTCAAAGAAAACCTTTCGCGGGTCTTTGGCGCCGCACTAGAAAATCCGCCCGGGACCGGCCTCGGACGCGGCGCGGAACCTCCGACGGAACCCTCGGCTTGGAGATCCGGGACTCGGCGGCCGCGTCGCCGCGCGTTACCAAGAGCCGGGAACCTCCGACGGGCCTTCCGAACGGCCCCGGAACCTCCGCCAAGACAGCGGGGCCACTTCACGACTCCGACAGGCCTTTGAAAGCGAAATAGCCAAGACGCCCGAGAAATCTTAAGAAAAGCTTAAGAAAACCGGCACGGCGTCGCGAACTTCCGCGCGGCCCGCAAAATCCCGAGCGAATTTGCAAGCGTTCAGACGACGTTTCTTGTGACCGAGCCGCCTCCGACCCCGGAAGGGTCCGAAACGCTGCCGGGGGGCTTGGGGGGCTTGGGGGGCTTGGGGGGGGTGACCGAGCGCATCGTCTGGCCCCGACGTAGACGGAAAAGACTCGTCGGCACGACGTCAACGCGGGCCAACACTCACGGCCGTGTCATGAGGGAGTTCAAAGCGGGGACCGCCGTGCGCTTCTGGGGGGCTGGGGGGGGGGGCTGCTGGGAAAGAGAAGCAGAGAAGGTAAAAGTTGAGTCACAAAGACAGCACGAGTGAGAGCGGGAGGGGGAGGGAGCGAGCGAGGGAGTCTGGCGGCCGGGGACGAGTGCAGCGCGGCGAGGAGAGAGAGAAGCCAGCCAGCCAGCCAGCCAGCCAGCCAGCGAGCGAGGGAGCGAGCGAGCGAGGGAGCGAGCGAGCGAGGTTCCGCCCACCCAGCCGAAAGCATTCAACTAGTGCGCCGAGGATCATTCAAGGATCAGTCAGTCGGGAGCGTCGGCAGCCAGCGGCCGCCGCCGGGATCGTCTCCGCAGCCCCAGCCCTAGCGCCCCAGCGCCCTCCCGCCCCAGCCAGCGCCCGCCTTTTCGCTGGTCTACGTCGGGTCCCTCGCCGAGCGGCCGGAGCGCCCGGGACGCCTTTCCTCGCCATGTCCGCGCTGAGGGCGCTGAGCGGCGCCGTCCTGCTGCTGCTGCACGCGTGGCCGTCCTCCTCGGACCTGCCGCCCCCCGGGGCCGAGCGCTGCCCCGCCTGCGCCCTGGCCGGCCGCCAGGAGGAAGCGGCCCGGCGCGAGGTGGTGGAGGCCGTCAAGCGCCACATCCTCAGCATGCTGCACCTGCAGGCGCGCCCCAACATCACCCGGCCCGTGCCCCGCGCCGCCCTCCTCAACGCCCTGCGCAAGCTGCACGTGGGCCGGGTGGCCGAGGACGGCAGCGTGCACATGGAGGGCGAGGCCGGGGGGCGGGGCGCCGGGGGCCCCGCTTCCCCCCCGCCCGCCGAGGAGCGGGACGCCGCCGAGATCATCACCTTCGCCGAGCCCGGTGAGTCCGCGTCGAGCGCGCCGTCTGGCGCCTTTCCCCCCGCCGCCCCGCTTTTGGTCGCAAGCGTACGTTTGGCGAGCGCCCCTCCGTCTCCGGCCGCAAGCGGCTACTTTTTCCCCCGTGGCCGCGATCGGGTATCTTACTGTTGCGTCGGCGCGCTATTCTCACGGTCCCGAAGGTTGCAAGACGCCCGCGCCGCTCTTTCGTAAACGTGTTCGGTCGGCGCCGAAGGCAAAACTTCTAAAAAGCGCCATCTTACAGCATGAATACCTGGCTCGCGGTCCCGTATCCACGCCGCCAAGGTATCCTGTTCCGTCGTCGCGGGCGCGCCCCGCAGACGGAATAAACAGAAAGCCGGCCGTTGGCTTTGATGACTTTAATTCCTTTGACGCGGTCCGACTCTCCCGAGTTTCAGCGGGCTGCTCATCTCCAGCTTTTTTTTTTTTTCATTCGCGCACATCTGCTTTTACTTTGGAAAACAACCAGCAAAGCGCCGTCCGGAAAGGAATCGTCATCATCAATTTGTCTTTGCGCATTTTCCGCGCCGTCAATTTGAAACGATATCCTCGCCCGCCGCTCTTGAAAAAAGGAGCGGAAATCCGAGCGAGCGAACCCTCGATCATTCCTCCCCCCGAAGAATCATGGAGCGACCGCCAAAGTAATGGCGACTCGCGGTCGCGCCGCCGCAAAGGCGCCGCTCGCCGCGTAGGGTCGGCCGCGTTCCCCCGGCGGCCGGGCCGGGCCGGGCCGGGGCGCGAGCTCTCAAGCGGCGGCGGGCCGGAGGCGGCCTCGCTCACCGCCGCGCGGGGAGGTTCCGGCCTCGGAGGCGAGGCGAGGCGGGCGAGCTTCGGCGCCCTCCGGCCATCCCTCGCAGTCGTCCGAAAAACGGCAGAGCAGAGCGCCCCGCCCGGTTCGCCCGACCGCGCCGCGCCGGAGCTTCGATCCGCCCCGGAAAGACCGATGCGCGCTCGGGGTTTGGTCCTTCGCTTTGTTGGGCCCGCCGCCCGGGACGTTTCCCTTCGCGTGCGCAAAGGCATGTGGCGGCAATAAGGCCCGCAGGGCGCGCCCCAACTATGTCTGGGCCGAGGCCCGTCGAGGAGGGAAGGCGCTTTTCATGTGGCCGGCCGCCACACATGGAAGCCAGCCGGCCAGCCGGCGTATGGCCGCCGCCGCGCCAAAACAAGAAGGCGCGAGGACGACCCCGCGCTTGGCGTCGACGTCGGCGGCGCAATCCAGTTTCCGTTTCGAGGTGATACATTTCAAGTTTGACTCAAGTCCCGCCTTCCGCTCCAGGGAGCGAGGGACACCCGACTTCCCTCCCCCCCGATCTCTTGAAAGGAGCAGTCCAGAACCATATTTTCCCGACGGCGCGTTTTCAAAGCATTGCCGATATTGCTGATGGAAAATTGACGCGCCGTTTATGATCTATTGCGCCCCCCCCAAAAGAAAACATTTGCCCCCCGCTCATGTTAAAAATGTGCATTCAATTGCCTGTAGTGAAAGGATATTTAACCATTTCATCCTCCAAAATATTCAAGCAGTAATAATTGAGGTGCGACACGGAGCAGCTATATCTTGACTGATTTTAAGAAAAAGCTCGAAATGTTTTTTTTGTTGTTTTTTCTTTGACGAGAGCGCCGCCGCACCACCTGGTTTGGCATCGTCCCTTTAAAGGGGCGAGAGCGAGGCGAGGGCGGGGCGAGGGCGGGGCGAGGGCGGGGCGAGAGCGAGGCGAGGGCGGGGCGAGGGCGGGGCGAGGGCGGGGCGAGAGCGGGGCGAGAGCGGGGCGAGCCGGCGGCGCGGTTACGACCCAAAGTCCCGCCGGCCATCGGGGCGCCGGAGTTTGCCGGCCGGGCTCGGCTAACCTCTCCCGTTTGGCAGGCGCGGCCCGGGACACGGTGACCTTCGTCCTGTCCAAAGACGGCGGCGGCGGCGGCGGCGGCGAGGCGCCCCTGGTGGAGCGGGCCCACGTGTGGCTCTTCCTGCGAGCGGCCAAGAACAACCGCGGCCGGGCCAAGGTGGCCGTCCGCCTGTTCCGGGACGACGTCCTGCTGGCCGAGAAGACGGCGGACACCCGGCGCGGCGGCTGGCACGCCTTCCCCGTGTCGGCGGCCGTGCGGGCGCTCCTGCGGGGCGGCGGCGCGGCGCTGAGCGTGCGGGTGTCCTGCCCGCTGTGCGGCCGCGCCGGCGCCGCGCCGGCGCTGGGCGCCGGTCGGGCCCCCGCGCGGGAGCAGTCGCACCGGCCCTTCCTGATGGCGGCCGTGCGGGCCGAGGACCCGGGCGAGGCCCGGCGCCGCCGCAAGCGGGGCCTGGAGTGCGACGGCAAGGTGCGCGTGTGCTGCAAGCGCCACTTCTACGTGGACTTCAAGGACATCGGCTGGAACGACTGGATCATCGCGCCGGGCGGCTACCACGCCAACTACTGCGAGGGCGAGTGCCCGCTGCACGTGGCCAGCATCACCGGCTCGGCGCTCTCCTTCCACTCCAACGTCATCGGGCACTACCGCATGCGCGGCTACAGCCCCTTCCAGAACCTGCGCTCCTGCTGCGTGCCCACCCGCCTGCGCGCCATGTCCATGCTCTACTACAACGAGGAGCACAAGATCATCAAGAAGGACATCCACGACATGATCGTGGACGAGTGCGGCTGCTCCTAGGGCGACCGTCGGGGGGGGGGGGGGGGGGGACAAAAACCCTCGCCGCCGGGCCGGGCCAAAACCGCGCCGCGCTCGCGACGGAGCGCCGTCCCGCCCCCTTTTCCTTTTGTTCGCTCGCTCTCGGAAACGCGGCGGGGAGGAAGAACCGCGTCGCCGTTGCTCGGACCGAACTCGGCCGCCGGAACCGAACGCTCCTCCGTTGCCGCGGTTACCGTGTTCCGATGTTTACCGTCGCCAAATCCGTCAATAATATTCTCGCCGCTACCGATATCGCGGACGCCGCGCGTCGTCCTCGGCAAAAGGTTTTTGCACTACAGCCGGACTCCGGCTCGCCGGTCGGACCCCCGATGCCGCCGGCTAGCCCGGCCCGGCCCGCCAAAGCGGTAAACGTTGGCCGGCTCGGCTCTCCCTTCGCTCGGACTTCTTTTCGGACACCAAAGAGGCCGGCGCGCGCCGAGGCGCCCGCCTTCCCCGCTTCGGAGCTTCCCCGCTTCGGAGCTTCCCCGCTTCGGAGCTTCCCCGCTTCGGAGCTTCCCCGCTTCCCCGCTTCGGAGCTTCCCCGCTTCCGTTTCTCGCACGACAAGGACAGAAAAGAAAAGGCCTTTGCTCGGCGCGCCTTTGACTCGGCCGCAAAGGCGGGCACGCACGCAAGGAGGAGGAAAAAAGGTTTGCGTTGTTGACACTGAACGAGGACGAAGAATAAAAAGCCTATTTTTTATTCTGTAAATATGGAAATTGTGGCTTTGATGTACAAATGTGCTCGTGACATTTCTGATCTAATTTATTGGACTTTCCTGCTTCACATTAAAGTTTCAAACAACAAAGGCGAGCGTCTGCGTATGATTACGTGGGACGGAAAGCGGCGGGCGGGCGGGCGGGCCGGGCCGGGACGGGACGGGACGGGGAGGCCTCGGCTTTGACTCCAAACGCGGGGACGGGGAAACGGGGGCTCGGATCGGATCGGATCGGGCCGCCGACCTCCGAGCCCGCGCCACGGCGAAGAGGCCCTTTGGCGCGATCCCGGCCTCGCCCTCGCTCCCCCTCCCCGTCAGGGTGAAGGCCGGGGCGCCGCGTCGCGGCAATCCGCTCGGTCGGCGTCCGGCCCGGGAACGTCACGCTCGAGCCGCGCGCTCTTTTTTAATTTCCTGTTCTGCTCAATTTACTCAGCTTGCTCAACATAGGATTAGCGCTTAATGGGGAAGGAAATGACAACACGCGCGCGCGCGCGCGGAGCGGCAGACGTGACCTCTCGCGGCCTCGCGCGTCCCCGTTTGGCTCGGCAAACTTTCCGCCGTTGGACTTTGTCGCGGCGGAGAAAGCGCCGGCGTCCATCTGGGCGCGCGCGAGCGGGTCAGATGGTCCGTCTAGACACGCCCGCGCCACCATCAAAGCCTGCGGCGGCCCGTCAGATCGGGGCGGCGCGCCAACACGTCCCGCCGCCGGGCTGACTCACGCGTCAAAGCCGTCAGACGCTCGCTCCGTTACGTTCTCCTCCGTCCGCGCCGGCTCCCGCGCGCGCAAAGAGGCCGACAAAGAAAAGGCGCGCGGCGGCGGCGGCGGCGGCAGAAAAGCCCCGGCGCCGGACCGGAGGAACAGGCGGCGCCCGGTCCCCCGCCGGCGGAAAGACGAGCCGGCGTTTCCGGCGGGAGCGCTGAGTCACTCTGGCTGACCCGCGCGTGACTCGCGCGTCTGGGAAACGCATCGGAAACGTGCGCGCAAACTTCACAACAACTCTGGGAACTTCCTGCGTCACGCCTCTCCCTCCGCGCGTCCGTCCGCCCGCCCCGCTCACCTTATTCCAATGCTTTTCCTCTTTTCCAAAGTTTACTTTTTAACCGAAACCAATTCAACAAACCAAAACATTAGCCGTTACCGTTTTTATTGAGCCGGCGCCTTGGCAACAGCCGCGCCAAAGCGCGCCAAAGCGCGCCAAAGCGCGCCAAAGCGCGCCAAAGCGCGCCGCGCCTCGGCCACAGAAACACACGAGAGCGAGGACAAGAGGGCGCTCTGAGAGGGCGCTCCGACAGGCCGCCCCCATCCCCGGCAAACGCGCCGCCCGCCATCCCTTCGGACACGTTGGCCGTCCCCCCATCGCTCGACGCCGACGGCATCGTGTCATTTACGAGGCGTAAACAAAGATGATGAGTCACGAGGCTGAGCGAGCGCAGCTGTACGGCGACGGCCCGCTCGCACACGACGTAAACATGCGCGCGCCGCGGCGCCTTTCCTTTCTCGTCGGGGCGAGCGCCTCGGAAAAAAACAAATTGGAAATATGGGGCGGGCTCCCCGGAGGACGCGTTCGTCCGCCCCGCCGCCTCCGCGACCGCGAGCGGGCCGAAAGGAAAGCCGCCCCGAAAAAGCCCGCAAGAGCGCGGGTGACCGGACGAAGGGCGGAGTCCCGCCGGAGTCCGGCTCCGAAAAAGGCAAGAGTGACTCACCTCGTCATCAAAGCGCAACGCTCCTTCCCGCGACCCGGCCTTCCCCGACGCGCGCGCTCCTACAAAAGAAGGGCGGGCGGCAGATGAGACTTGAATCCGTTTTGCCGCGAGCCGCGCCCCCGACGGACTCGCCCGCCGGGCGAGAGGGTAAAGCTTCCGGGCCCCCGCCCGCGCAAACGAGGCGCGCGCCAACCATTCGACGGGAGCGGCTGGGCCCGGAGGATCAGGAAGATACGCCTTTGAGAAACCTTCGCTTTTGTCGGGACTCGTCGTACGTCTCGGCGCCGCCAAGATGGACAAAGGTCGAGGACGGAGGCCGGGTCCTCCCGGAGGCTCCGCAAACAACCGGCGGATCCCTCCGCTTTCCTGTGAGGACGGCCCGTCGCCACGGCGACCCCGAGTACACATCCTGTCCGGACCGGGCCCAGCAGGTGCGCGCGCTAATGCGAAGCGCAGCTGGCGCGGCCGCCGCCTCCCTCCCTCGCTCGCTCCCTCCCCGCCCCCCTCCCCCGCTCGCTCGCTCGCCCCCCCCCGCTCTGTCTCTCCCCGCGGCCGACGCCGGGAAGCCTTTTCCAGGGAAACTCCCGCCGGACGTCATACGAGGGAGTCCCGGCCCCGCGCGCGCCAAGCGCCGCCGCTTCCTTCTCGTCTTCCGCACGAAAGCCTCGCGGAGGCGGGGCCGTCCAAAGGGAAAAATGCAACGCGACGCGTTGTTTCGATAGCGGTCAAAGAACAACTCGGCGCACCGAGCGCGGCTTCCGACGACTCTGTCTTTCGGATTGGACCGGACCCGTGCCTTTTACGCTTTGGCAATTTCACGTCAGAGAAAAGGTCAAGCTTTTCCCGGGAACGTTTGCTCGAGCGGAGACCGCTCCGTTCCCGCCTACTCGGCGCGGTTCCGACCTTCGCGCGAAACGGTTCGCGGTCGGGAACTTTTGCGCGGCGGCGGGGCGGAAAGGGCGTGCCTTTCTTTCGCCGGGAGAATCCGGACGGGCGCTCGAGCGCGCGGCGCCGCCCCCCGCTTTGATTTTTTTCCAGCGGCCTCCGACACGAAAGGGGCACCGACGTCACCGGGAAGCAAAAGGGCGCCGGCTCGCGATAAAGCGGCGGCGATAAAAGGTCCGGCTTCAACTTTTTTAATGAACGTTGGGTCCGAGCAAGGAGAAGAAACGCCGGCGGCGGGCGGGCCCCGGGGCCGTCAGCGGAGCGGGTTCTGGGCCACGGCCCCCGAGGCCAGCAGCTCGGCGACGGCGCCGTCGTCGTAGCCCAAGGTCTCCCGCAGCACCCGCTCCGTATGCTGGCCCAGGAGGGGGGGGGGCTCGGCCGGGGCGCGGGGGAAGCCGCCGTAGCGCACCGCCGGACCTGAAGGACGAGCGGGCGTCGGCGTTCGGCTTTTACGGCCACTTCGCGATGGCGTCCGCGCGACGGCTCCTCCGAGACGGCGGAATTGGGGCGGCGTCGGAAGCTATCCCGGCCGGACTCGCGCTGACCCGCGAGGACGCCGCCGGCGTAAAGGCGCGGCCAAAGACGACGGCGTCACGCCTCCTCCTTCGTCTTGGCCGCGACCTCCTCGTAAAGGAACCCTTTGAGCGCGTGCGAATACTGACCGGGCACGATGATGCGTCCGGCCGCGGGATGCGTCATCTCCTGCAGGAGCCCGTTGTGTTTCACCTGCGACGCACACGCAGACAAGGATGAGAATCGGGCACCCCTTTCCCCCCGGCCCGTTCGCATCCTTCCCGCATTCCAAAAGACACCCCAAACCGCCCCATATTGCGGCCGGGGCCTACCCGCACGCTCGCCTATCGCGTTCATTCTTCGGCGAGGGAAAAGAAGCGGCACGTTGAGGGAACGAGGCGGCCCGAGCCCAACCGAGGCAACGATCCAACAGCGCCGGCCGGCGAGACGGAGACCGGCTTTAAAAAGCCAGGCCGGGCTTTTTATTTTTTCGAGGTTGGTTGGGCCGAGAGCGACCACGACGTGTTGGCGCCTCGCGCCCCTCCGCCCCCTCCCCCTCGTCGCAGCCTTTGAAGCGGAGCCGGGCGCCCCCCGGGCCCGCTCTTACATCACGCCGGCGCAACATCAAGGCGCGCGGCGGCGACGTCGCGCAACATCTGAGCCGGCTTCGACCCGGCGCTCCGGGTTTGACCTGGCCTATCAAAGCCCGCGCGCCGAGCGGGACCCCCGGGCCTCCCGCCCAAGAAAGCAAAGCGTCCGGGCGGCCTCCCTGCCCCTGCGCCGGGACTACCGGACTAGGCGCACACTTCCGACGGCTTTTCTTATCTCCCGCGGAGACGGAAGGAGACGCTCGAATCGAAGTCTCCGCTCGGAGCTTGAACCGCTACTTCGCCGGCCGCCGTGGGAAACTCGGAAACAAAATCGGACATTTGCCTGTCGTGTGGGCGCGGGACTCCGACGATCCGAAAGCATTACGGCGCCGCTCTCGCTTCTAAACGCACTTCGATCCATTTGAAAAAATTGCAAAAACATTGACGACCTATCACCTCGCCCGCGTTACGGCCCGCGCCGCCTTCTGGCGGGGAACGACGGGGGCGCTTCGCCCGAGAAGACGCGGCGGACGGGCGGCGGGGCGCAAAAAGCCGCGGGCGAGCCTTCGCTACGGCGGGCCGTGCGGCCGAGCCATCGCTAGGCGGGCCGTGCGGGCGGCGTGACGGGCTTAGCCAAAATAGAGGCTCTCCTTTGTCCGCCGCTCTTTGTATTTTGGTATTTGAGCTCGTTAGCAGCTGGCAGTTACATAAAACACCTTCCAAAGCTCCCAAAATAACACGTCTGCTTTTGTTCGCCGTCTGTTGACGCCGTCGCCCTTTAATTGGAGCCTTCTCCATGGGAAAGTATGCAGACGCGTTTTCGTTTCATCGCGCGCCTTCCTTCCTTCCCGCCCGCTCTCCACGGGCGTTTCCGGGGTGCCCCCCCCGGCCTTTGTTTTCCGAGGAAAAAAAAAGCGGGCCGGCTGGATTTGACCGCGCAAAGGTCAACGCGGAGCGGCTCGCCGGCTTTCGCTCGCGCGATGGAGTGCGGCGGGGGGAAGGATGTTTTCCCTCGCGGAAGAATGTCTCCTCCAGCACTTCTCCACCAAAAACAAAGTCATTCCTCGGCCATCGGTCACGGCGCCCTCGGCGCTCCGCGAGCGACGGGAGACGATCGATCGGACCCGCGCCCCGGAGCGACGGGAGACGATCGATCGGACCCGCGCCTCGTCGCCTCGGCCGCGGCGGACAGAGAGGAAAGAGGAAAAACGGGCGGCGCGGAGGAGGAGGAGCCGAAGGAGCGGCCCCATTCGCTTTTCGGCCTTTCCCCCGGAGCGGCTCGGCCGAAGACGCGAGGCGAAGCCGGCCCTCGGACCCTATCGCCGAAGCCCGCGGCTTCAGGGTCCGCTTCCCGAGCGGGGCTTCCGGCTGGCGGCCGCGTGCGACGTACTGATGGAGAACTTCCTGCCGGGATTTGGCCGGAGGCCTCGCCCGCGACGTCTGCGGGGTGTCCCCGCGAGCGTAAAAAAAGCCTCCTCGCCGGCGCCTGCCGTTACGAGAGGGAAAGCAAGGCGAAGCGCAGGAGGCCGTCGCTCGCGGCGGGAGCTGTCGTCCGCGCGAGTTGGCGGAGGGGCCACCCGAACGCCGCCGGCGGCGGAAAGGCGCGCCGACCTTTCAGGCTTTTGCACAACTCTACGCCAAGCCGGTTTGACGGCGCGCTTGGTCCCCCCGCTCTTTTTTATCCCTTCCGCGACGGGGGAACGAGGAACGACGAAGGCTCGGGGGGGGGGCGCTCGCCGCTCAAGGGGCCCTTGAGCCAAAAGGCTCTAGCCCGAGGACGACGCGGGCTAACTCGCCGGAAGCGGCGTTTGACGGCAACTTTGCTTCGTCGGACCGTCTTTCAAAAGGCGGGGCCGGTCACGGGTCCGAGAGCCGGCCCTCGAGCGGGGTTAGGGTTAGGGTCAACTCGCTCGTTTAGCCGCGCGGGGAAGGCGGCCGATCTACGGCCAACTTCCACTCGGGATTTGTTTAGCTTTGGGCCGGCATAAATCACCGGCGCCGCCGGCGCTCGCTCGGGATATTAAAGCCATATTTAGCCGCATATTTGAGATGACGGCCGGCGCTCGTAAAAGGCAGACGCCGACGGCTCCCGAACCGAGGGAGGGCGACAAAGTCCGACTTGCTGCGAGGTCCAAAAAAAAAAAAAGCTGATTATTGCCTTTGCCGCTCACCTGTTTGGATTACTTTCTTTCTAGCGCGGAGGCAAGGCGAGCGGGCCTCGGCACGACCGCCGCGGCGGGAAAGGCGCGAGCGAAGCTGAAGAAATGGAAAAAGAAAACGGAGGATGAAAGCGGAGGGCGGGGAGCCGAGCGCGAGAACGCCGCGGCCAACGGTGACGCCAGAGCGGGACGCCGGCCAAATGACTTCCAGACTTCTTCTCTGGGGCGGCCACGAGAAAAAGGGGGGGGCGGGGGTGCGGGCGGGCGGGCGGGCGGGCGGGGAATCCCTCCCTTTCCCCCGGCCGGCGGAAAGCGCGGCCGGCGGAAGGTGGCCTCCTGCGCGCCCGGCCCCGAAGGCGGCTTGAAAAGCGGCGGACGCGAAGACGATCCTTTTCCCATCTGCGCGCCGGCCTGGCGCTTTCCATTCCCACGGGCGCCCGACCTCCTCGCCGAACGTTCCGGCCGGGTCCGAATCCCGGAAGCGCCCGCTTTGATCGCAAATTTGCCCCGGCGTCCCGAGGCGCGAGACGGACCAAAACCAAGCGAAGGAGGCGGCGAGCCGGCGGGAGACGGCGGAGAGCGAGCCCGGCGAGGCGCCGGAGCCTCGCGCGCTCACCTGAGGCTGCGAGAAGACCTCGCGCATGCCGTTGATGGGTCCGACGGGGACGCCCGAGCCTTCGAAGCGTCTCAGCCAATGGGCCGTGGTCTCTTGCAGAAACCTGGCCGACGGGGGCGGGGGTCAGGGTCGCGCTCGTCGGCGTAACTCGAGCTAGCTCGGCGCTAACCGGCGAGCGGAGGGCTCGACAAAGCGAGGAAGCGCCACGCTCAGACGGACGACGGCGACGCTCGCTGCCGACTATCCTCTGAAGGAGCTCCGTCACCACAGTAGCAATGAAAGCTTTTGCTTGGCGCCATGCTGAGCGCCGCCCCGGCGGCCGATTCAGGCGCCGCAAGGAGCCCCGGCCCAAAACGCTTCACGCCCGTTGCGACCGTGGAATGTTTTCGGCCAAATTCGCGCGCCACTTTCCTTGACCGCGGTCCTTTTGAATGCGCTTCGGAAGTCAAATCTGACTTGACTTGAAATTCGCCCGGAAGCAGGGCCACGCAAGAAACGTGACAGGCGAGTAACAAACAAAAAAACACAGGACCCCCCCCAGGGGGGGGGTCTGCGCGTACCTCTGCTCCAGCGCGCGCACCAGCCCTTGGCGGTTTTGGACCCGGAGCCGGTTGCTGGAGTACTCGGGCCGGCGGCCGAGTTCGGGAAGCCGCAAAACCTGGAGGGACGCCGAGCGTTACCGGAGGGGCGCGCGCAACGCGGCGCGCGTCGGGCCGTCGACTTACTTGACACATTTTGAGAAACTGCCCGTCGTTTCCCGCCGCGACCACCACGTGACCGTCTCGGGTTTTGAAGCCCTGACGCGCACCGGGAATGAGGCGGAGGAGAGCGCCGGGCAAAGTCGGCGGGGGAGGCCCGAGCTACCTGGTAGGGGACGATGCTTTGGTGGGCCGTCCCCCGGCGCCGGGCCTCCTCGCCGCAGTTCAGGAAGTTGGCGGCCACGTGGCTGAGGCACGACACCTGCCGGTCAACGACGCGCCGATGGGAGGCCCGCTCCGTCCCGCGGAGAGGCCGCGGAGAGGCCGCGGATCGCGCGTTTGCCGTTAGGAATCGGGCCGGCCCCGACGCGCCTTTTCCTTTCGCCCGCCAAAGCTTCGGGGACTCGCCCGCTTCCCGGCACAGCAAAGCCGGACTTCACGCCGGTATGAATTTGCCAGGCCGCGAATATCCACAGGTGCGTTGGGACTCCCCGAGGCGGCGCTCGCTCTCGGGGCCGGTCCGTCGCGTGCGCGCGCGCGCGCTACCTGAGAGGACAGCAGGTCGCAGTCGATGTGGGCGCCCCTCCCCGTGCGCCGGCGGCTCAGCAGGGCGGCCAGCACGGCGCCGTGCGCGTACAGGCCGGTGGCCAGGTCCGTCATGGCCACGCCGGGTCGGACCGGATCGCCGCCCTGCCGGCGCAAAGGCGGGCGGCGGGATTGGCGGGCGGCGGGATTGGCGGGCGCCGGCCGGCGAGCGCCGCCGCGTCCGACCCACCTCCGAGCCGGTGACGTGCATCATCCCGGACTCGGCCGAGGCGATGGAGTCGTAGCCCGGGCTCTGACTTCGGGGACCCGTTTGCCCGTAACCTGCGCGCGAGCGGGAGGGTGACGCCGGACGCCGCATCCGAGGGCCCATCTTCAAACTCTTTCGGCGCCGGGCCTTAAGCGCCAGCCCATTTAGAGATCGACTCGCGTTCGCGCGCCACGTGCGGCTTTCCCCCCCGAGGCGAGCGACGCCCCGCGTCGACGTCGACTTCGACGGGCCCCGCGTTCAAACGAGCGCGTCTGCCCGTTCGGAAGAAAACCGAATCCTCTCATTGGCGCGCAAGCGAGCATCTCAAAAGGAGGGTTCTCATCCCCGGCCCCGAAAGAGGTCGAAGATGGGCAGAGTCGCGGGCGGGCCGGGCCGGGACGGGCCGGGCCGGGCGCGTACCTGTGATGGAGCAGTAGACCAGCGCCGGGTTGGCGGCGCCGAGCCGGTCGTAGCCCAGGCCCATGGCCGACAATTTGCCCGGCAGGAAGTTCTCCATCAGTACGTCGCACACGGCCGCCAGCTGACAGGAAAACGCGAGGGAGGCCCTTGGCAACGTACTCGACAACGACGCGCAAAAGTTTGGGCTCGCTCGGGGAGGCGCGGCGTTTTCAAAGGGCGGACCGGTGCGGGAGCCCGGTCCCGGAGGGCCGGCGGCCTGCGCGCGTTCCGCTTCATTTGAGCGGGGCGGCTTGGAGAGAGTGGGGCGGAAAACGCGCCGGCCCAACGAAACGGAGCCGAGGCCGGCAGAAATATCCTTCAAAGTGGGCCCAAACTTTTTCAAGCGCTTTGTTGGAGACGGAGGCGAGAAGCACCTGGCGGACCACTCGCGCTCCTTGGGGATGCTTGAGGTCCACGGCGACGCTCTGCGAGACAGCGAGACCCGTTGAGGGTGGGGGTCAGGGCCGCTTCGCCGGCGCTACCTTTTTGTTCCGGTTGACGCTGAGGAAGTAGACGCTCTCCGAGCCGACGAAGGGGGGGCCCCACGCTCGGGCGTCGTCGCCGGCGCCTGCCGCGAAAGCCCGTTTTCCCGGATGCGGGCCAAAGGGACGCCGAGGGTCACTCACCCGCTTTCTCCACTTTGATGACCTCGGCGCCCAGGTCTCCCAGCAGCATGGTGGCGAAGGGGCCGGCCAGGACTCTGCAAAGGCGCGTCACGGCGCGTCACGGGCCAGCCGGGATTCGCATTTGCAAGCTTCCCCCGGGGGGGGGGGGGGGGGGGGGGGGGGGGGCTAGGTGGGCTCTTTCCGCTCATTTGCAACTTCAGCGGGGGAGCTCGTCGAAAGTATCTCGCGCTCGAAAGGAAGCGTTCCGAACGCTTACCGGGTCAGGTCCAACACTCTGACGCCCTCCAGCGGCCGGCCGGAGTCATCGCCTGCAGACGGAGCGCGCGTCAAAACAGGCACGGAAACGTCTCTCTTCGAACGACGGGGTTGACTGGAATCCTCCTCGTTGAATCGCTTCAAACGAGGACCCCGCCCGAACGTAACGGACACGGTTACGCGTTCGTTCCGAGTCGAAAGAACGGGACGCTCTACTGCGTTAACGAGCGGCCGTTTGGCTTCGAGCGAGCCGTCGCGCTTCGCTACCTGACCTGTCGCGCTTCCTGAAGGACGCCGAGCCCGCGCCGGCCGAGGCCGAGGCAGAGGCAGAGGCTGAGGCCGAGGCAGGGCCCGAGGCAGGGCCCTAACCCGCCAAGCCGGCCAGCGCACGCCCCGGAGCACCGTCATAGTCTGAGCGGACGGCGACTGTCGCGCGCTCGCGGCTAACGTCGACCGGAGCGCTTCCGGGGAGGCCCTGTGGCAGCAGGTCTGCCATGTTGAATGTGGCAAACGTCACGTCCGCCTTACTACGGAAACTCTCCTCGTCAACGTTTATTATGCGACCAAAACACTTGTGAAATCAATAGGGTGGGTTGCTTGCTTTTGCTTCTATTCCAAACTACATTTGGGTAGGACAAGACATCAAAAAGCACGTGACGTTTCCACACCCATGACGGCGTACAACATTCAAAGTGCGGGACGGTCTGGCAAAGGATTCGGCCTACTTGCTTTTACCCAGTAAGAAGCTCTTCTGTAAGTCCTTCATCGGTTTAACCTTTAAAAACAACGATATCGGCGCACGCTTCTTCAAACCGCGCGCCGCAAGGACGCGGATAAAGAGCGAGGGGCGCTCGGCCCATCGGCCTCCCGACGCGCCGGCCGTGCTCGTCGTCATCTTCGGGCTCCCCTTTTCTTCGCCGTCTTCTCCGGTTTAGGACGACGAAACGGGCCGCTTCTTGCCCGCGCCCTAGCGGGCGGAGGCCCGCGGTTCTTCGCTCAATCCCAGGTACTCGCGGTTCCGGGCGGCCGGCGGCGGGAAGGGATCGTCGGACCCGGGCAGGAAGTCGGCCCGGTAGTCGGGGTTGTCCAGGCTGGCGGCCCGGGGCAGCGAGTTTTGCGCCGTGTTCAAGTATTCGGGTCCCTCCTGACTTCGGAGCGGGACGCCGCCCCAAAATAGGCCGGAGTCTTCGTAGTTGGGGTTGCGGAAGTCCGAGCGCCCGCCGGCGGCCCCGCCCTCGGCCCGGTTCACGTAACCTGCGGCCAACGCGCGTGCGTTCAAAAGTGGGATCCTTTTCCGCCCCGCCTCTTGCCAGCACGCAAAGAGACGCGCGCGGGCGCCTCTTTACCGTGTCCGTCCGGGCGCCGTTTGTCCAGCGCGTTCCCCGTGGGGTCGCTGATGTAGCGCATGGCCAGGCTGTTGCCTCGCGCCGGATGAGCCTGCGCGAGCAAAAGAGGAGGAGGCGTCAGCGGCCGCGTCACCCACCCGGCGCCAAAGGAAGGCTCCGTACCGCGGCGGCGCAGTGGTCCGAGCCTCCGTGGGGCAGCAGGTACTCCTCGGCGTCCACCGCGTCGTCGCCGTCGTCCGAGCTGAGCAGGCGCGAGTAGAACCTGCCGTCGGACGGGCTGGGCGGCTCGCACTGTCGCGCAGAACGGAAAGTCGGAATCCGCGACGCCGCGCAAAGGCCGGGCTTCGACTGTCTCCCGTGCGTTTCGGAGCGCCGCCGAGCGGAACGAGTATCGCGACGAGGAACGGCGCCGGCGACGCCGGCCGGGGCAACCCCGTTTTCTCCTTTGAAAATCCCGGCCGAAGATTGGACGTTTTGTCTTTCTCGCGGCCGGGATCGCCGGATGTCCCCGCTCGACCCCAAGCGGCGTATTGGACGAGCGGATGGGAAGAAAGGCGCTTCTTTGCGGGGAGGGATTGTCACCGAGGTACGGGAGCGCGGCCGTCCATTCCGAATTCCAGAAATGCGGGCGGCGCCTCGAGGCAAACGTCCGCGTGCGCGCGACCTACCTGCAGGACCAGGTACCTGCCGGGGTCCCGCGCCATCTTGGAAAACTCCACGATGAGCTCCCGGAAGCTGGGCCGACTGGACGGGTCGATCATCCAACCTGAGGACGGCGGTTTTTGAAGCCCCTGTACTCTGCCGGAGCGGACGGAAGCGCGAGGCGGCTTTTGGCTTACACTTGACCATGAGCATGTAGACGTCGATGGTGCAGACGGGCGGCTGCGGCAGGCGCTCGCCGCGCTCCAGGAGCGAGGCCACCTCGCCGGCCGGGACGCCGTCGTACGGCTTGGAGCCGAAGGTCATCAGCTCCCACGCCGTCACGCCTGCGGCGGGGGGCCACTCCCGTGACGCGCGGACGGACGGACGCGCGCGGGCGGGCGGGCGGGCGGCTCACCGTAGCTCCAGACGTCGCTCTTGTGCGTGTACGTCCACTGCAGGATGGACTCCAAGGCCATCCACTTGATGGGAACCTGAGCACAGGCCGGAGTGAAAAGGAGCTCCGCCCCCCCCAAAAAACCTCCGCCGCGCAGTTCCCCCTTCGGCCTCGGACATCCGTCGGAGACGTCCCACGGAGGGATCGGGGGCCCCCGCAAACCCGCCGGCGCCCGCGGTTCCGCCCATTGGGCCGACGGGCCCTCGGCTCGGGACCCGGGACCCGGGACGCGATTTGGGCAAAACGGGGCTTAGTCTCCCGAAAGCGGACGCGCGCGGCCCGCGGGCCTCAACTTCGCTTTGTTGTTCCTTCATGGAAAGGCGCTATCGCGCTCGCCGCCAGGGGGCGCTCCCCGCCGGTAACGACAAAGGCGCGTTGGGCCGCCGCACCTTTCCGCCGTCGGCGTGGTATTCCTTCTCGTCGGCGCTCAGGAGTTTGGCCAGGCCGAAGTCGGCGATCTTGACGTGGTTGGGCGTTTTGACCAGCACGTTCCTGGCGGCCAGGTCTCGATGCACCAGGTGGCGCTCCTCCAGGTAGCTCATGCCCTGCCCCCGGCCGGCCGGCGAGTCAGCCCGGGGCGCGGGTGGGCGGGCTGGCGCCGAGGCGGCCGGGCCCTACCTTGGCTATCTGGACGCACCAGTTGAGCAGCCACTGAGCGCCCACGCGCTCCCGGTGCTGGCGCACGTAGTCCAGCAGGCAGCCGTAGGCCATCAGCTGGGTCACCAGCTGCACCGACGACGTCAGGCAGATGCCCAGCAGCCGGCACACGTGCGGGTGCTCCACGCTGGCCATCACGTACGCCTCCTGCCCGCGCGCGCCCGCGTCAGACGCGCCGCGACCGAGGGAGGGGGCGGCGGCGCGGCGCGGCGCTCACGTCCAGGATCTCCTTGTTGGCTTTGGGCGAGGTGGCCTCCCGGAGGACCTTGACGGCCACCGGGATTTTCACGTCCTCGCCCTCGGGGATCCACAGGCCCTGAAAGGCAGCGGCCTGCGCTCAGACGCCGAGGCGCCCGCTTGCCCGCCCGCCCGCCCGCCCGCCCGCCGCCCGCCGCCCGCCTCACCTTGAAGACGGTCCCGAAAGCTCCGGAGCCCAGAACCCGGATCTTCTTCAGCTCCGTCTCCTTCAGCATCCTCAGCAGGGCCTGGTTGGGGGCCTCGCCGCTGGGGGTCAGAGGCTCCACCAACTGCGCCGCGCAACAGCGTTTCCTTTTATTTTCGAACCGGCCATTTTGGAGATACCGGTATACTCTAGTTGCACACGGTCGAAACGGAGAAGAAACAAGTTTTCCGCCGTGCGCTAATCGCTTCCTTCCTTGCGCCCGTTGAGCCTTTTGGCTGGCGGGAAATGAAAGTTGAGACTTTGAGGAGGTTGTTTTAGGACAAATCTCCAGTCGGACATCTCCGCGGATGGGAAAATTCAAGCTGTCGTCACTAACTCCAAAGTCATTTCTCCGACATGAGGCCGCGCGTTTTTGTGAAAAACAACTTGTATAACATTTGGCCGAATTTCTGCCACCCCGTGCGTGTCGTTGGCGGCTTATAGATTTGATATGAAAAGACATCGTTCCAACTTTGATTTAAAAACAAGCAAAACAGAGGCTTTAAGGGTTAGGGCTCATCGAGCCATTGTGTTTGAGCCGACAACCTGTGCCGATGAACTTCCAAGTCGCAAAAGCAAAAGCGGCGGTCCGTCAACACCCGCGTTTGTGGTGGGGGGGCGCCGGGCGTACCTCTCTCTCCTGAAGGAGGCGGCGCGTGGTCCTCTTCCTCTTGACTTGGCGTCGGCGCAGCGCCACCAAGACCGCCAGCGACAGGAGGACGAGGAGCAGGAGGCCGCCGACCACGCCCGCCGCCAGCGCGGAGTGCCCGGCGACGCTGAGGACGCAACGCAAAGCGCCGTCAAAGCGCTGGGCCTACGCGCGGACGGCGACGGCGCGCTACCCGTTGCATCCCGACGTTCCCGGCCCCGTGCACCTGCAGACGCACGCGCACGTTAGCGGAGGGGAGGACGGCGGCGCCGGCGCGGGCGGCCGTTACCCCTCGCTGCAGTTGCGGTGGCACGAGCGGCAGCGGCCCCGGCCGTCGGCGTACTTCCAGATGGTCACGTCGCCGTCTCCCATCACGCCGTGAGGGCAGCGCGCCACGCAGTGGGGGCCGTCTTGGACGTGGGCGCAGCGGGAACACTGGTCGGGACCCTGGCGAGCCACGCGTATGCCCCGTCACGCTTAGCCGGGGGGGGGGGGGGCGCGCCGCCGCACGCACCCGTCCGCGGCAGGTGGGCGCGCCGTCCGCGGCCAGGCACTCGGGGTGACACTCCACGCAGCTGCCGTTCAGCGCCACCTCCCTGGGCTCCCTGCGCCCGCGGGGGACGGGAAACGGACACGTCCGCGGGGGAGAAAGAGTCCCCGTGAGCGAGCGCTTGACCCCGAGCGAGACGGCGGCGCCCGAGCGCTCCTACCCGTCCAGCAGGTTGCAGGAGGCCACGCAGCGGCCCTTGCGCTCAAAGCGGCGGCAGGAGACGCACATGGCGGGCCCCGGCCCCCAGCAGCCGTCTTGCGAGCACAGCGGGTCGCACGTGCGCTCCTGCTCCTCTGCGCCGCCGGCAAAAAGTCAGGCGGGCCCGCCCGGCCCACACGGGCCCAAAACCCCAACTTACGGCAGACTTGCGGCGGCGCCAAGTTCCTCAGGGTGACGCTTTGGTCGGCCGAGCGGAAGAGGCGCGTCCACTGCTCGCTGCGCGTGTAGCACAGCTGGGGGTTGTCCTTCAGCGTCACCCGCCCGGCGCTGACCTCCTTCAGGGAGCGCAGACCCAGCCAGCGCAGGTTGGGGGCCCTCACCACGGCCAGGCTGTGCTGCCTGCCCGCGCGGGCGCGGCCGGACACGGACGTAAGCGGGACGGGCGCGAGCGGGCGGGCGGGCATCGGGCTCGCTTACGCTCGCGTGGTTCTGCCCCGGATGATCTCCAGGTTCTCGAAGACGGAGAGCGACGTCAGGTTCTCGGGCCAGGCCTGGATCAGCAGGAATCCTGCAAGGGCGGCGACATGCCCAAACGCTCCCCGGCCTTCGGCGCCGCCCCGCCCGCCCGCCCGCCCGCCGCGGGGCTACCTGTGATTTCCTTGACGGTTCGGAAGTATTCCAGCTTGGCCGGGTCCATGGGAGGGATCTTGTAGTGGGCGTCCCTGCGAAAAAGGGCCCGAGTCAACTTTCCCGCCGGGTTAGGACGCGTCAAACGGAAGGAGGGCTTTTGCCGAAGGCCGCACCCGCTGAAGGAGGTCTCGATGAGGAAGATGTCGCCGTTGATCTTGGTGCAGTTGCGGAAGGACTCGATGTTGGAGGCGTTGACGGCGATGCTGTTGACCAGGGCGCCCGCGCCCACGCCGTCGCAGGCTGCGCGGGAGCACAAGACAAGCGCCGGGCCCTCTTAGGCCACCGCTCGAGCTCGACCGGGGTCGTATGTACGAGCTAGGCGGCGGCGACCGAACTGGAACTTGGGCGTCCGTCCGACGAACGGAGAGGGGCTCGCCGGGCCCACCGGGACTGACATTTCTTTACAAACGCGAGCGTCCGGGTCACGGCTTCCGCCCCGGGCCCAAGTCCAGGTACGCCCCCGCCGAGCGCCGGCTCCTTTTCCCCGCTTCCGTTTTACCTTTGGGACAAGCTCCTTCGCAGGGGCGACATCGCTGCACGCCGTCGTCGTCCACCTCGTACATGCCGGCGCCGCACGTGCGCACGCACGAGCCTCCCGTCACCACGTAGTTGCCTGCGCGCACAAAAAGGCTGTGGCTCACATGCGCTCGCGACGGTGGTCGCTTTCAAGGCTAAGCTTTTTGAGCCCCGTTCGTTTCCCATGTCATACGTGCCGTCGAAAACGCAGGGGGAACTCGGGGGCTTTTTCCCCACGCGTCTCGACGGGCCCCAACTAACCCTGCCCCTAACCCTCGGGGATTCGCCTCCGCCGGGGTTTGCCGGCTCGCGAGCGCATTAGGTCGGGACGTCCCCGACTTACGCGGGCAGGCCTTGACGCAGGCGGCGCCGTAGGTGAACTTGGCGTTGGGGTTGCTGACCACCTGGTGCGTCTTGGGGTCGTAGAGCTTCTCGGGAGGGCAGGCGTCCTTGCAGGTCCCGTCGTCGTTGAACAGCCGGCACGCCTGAAAGCGCGGCGGCGGCTCGGTCAGGCGGGGGCGGCGGCCCGGAACCGCCCCGCCGAGCGGACACCCACCAGGCAGTCTGTGGCGCGGGGGCCCTCGCAGCCGGCCGCGCAGTGCTCGTTGCAGCAGTCGGCCGGCTTGGGCCCGCGGCACCTGCGGCTGCACTGCTGGGCGCAGCGCAACTTGCTGACTGCAAAGCGCCGCCCGGTCAGCAGAGGCCCGAAAAGGGGCTCCCTCTCCCGCTCGCTACCCGGCCGGAGCGTCCGGGACGCTCGCTCGCGGGCCACTGGAGGGAGTCGGCGCCGGCGTCGGGGTACGCGCGCTCTTGCATTCGCGGCCTTACATTTCTGGCAGTGTTCGGCTCCCGGCGCCCAGCACGAGCCGTTGACGCAGGCGCGATGGCAGGGCTGGCCTGCGCGCGACCAGAGCGTCACGCCGGAGGCGGCGGAGGGCGGACGTAAGGGCGCTCTGCACTTACACTGGCGCGCAAAGTCGTCTTTCTTGAGAAGCATGCTGGGCAGGGCGGCGGCGTCCACCAGGTCGCCCCACTGGATGGAGTCCACGTTGCACAGCAGGGGGTTGTGGCTCATTTTGACTCCCCCGCGAAGGATCTCTGAGGGCCGGCCGGCCGGCGCGCGGGCGCCACGTCAGTCGGCGGCGGGGGTTAGGGTTACCGGGCCGGGCCACCCACCCGTCAGGTTGCTGAGCTGCAGCTGCGCCAGGCCGCCCGTGAAGTTGAGCGCGGCGGCCGAGCGGTTGCGGTTGTAGTTGGACATGACCAGCAGGGCGTACTTGCCCTCGTAGAGGCTCTGTCCCCGGATCAGCCTCAGGTTGCGCAGCGGCACCGTCCGGGCCTCGTTCATGGCCACCAGCACGTAGCCGCCCACCTCCTGGACCGACTGCCGGACGGGGAGGGGGCGTCACGCGCCGGACGGGACGGGGGCGTCACGCGCCGGACGGGGAGGGGGCGTCACGCGGCGTCCGGCTCCTCCCCGCCTCCCTCCCACCCTCCCTACCTGCAGGAAGGACAGGTCGTGCCGCTCCAGCGTGTACGTCACCTCCAGGTTGTCCAGGACCACCGAGCAGTCGCTGTACATGCGCAGCATGTTGTCGTAGTGGTTCTGCCGCGTGCCCAGCAGCGTCAGCTGGTTGCTCATCCCCTGGCACACTGAAGGCCGAACCACAGTCGCCGACTTGGGATGCCACCGAGGAACTACCGGGCCGGACCGCGCTGCGCGACGACTCGCGCGCGTGGGGCGCTCCTGATTTTCCTCGCAAACGGCAAATGCCGCCAGGGAGGCGCCGAGCGCAGGGTTGAATCCCGCCGCTCTGGCCGGGGTTTGAACTCGGCGCGAAAGGGCAATTTGCGTATGAGCGGGGCGTTTCGCATTGCCCCGTTGGCGCTCGGATCCCCGCTCCCGTGGGGACGCCATCTTGTCGGCTCGACTCCTCCACGTTCCGTCTCGCGCCGTCAAGAGGAAGCGCGAGAGGAATGAAATCTTTCTGGATCTTCCGCGCGCGAGCCACGCCCCTCCAAGAGGAAGAACAAGACGGGCCTTTGCGAGGAGCCGGAGGCTCGCGTTGCCCACGCGAGAGGCTGAGCGGGTCGGGAACGCCCAATTAGGCGGACGCGAGCGTCGGCGTCCGCCCGCGAGCGTCAGAAACGCCGACGGCCGACTCCGCAAAAGCTCCGAAGGACGTCCCCGCGGAAGAAAGACACTCCGCATGCAGACCCGGCACGCGACCGAGCACCTCTCACCTTGCCGAGAGGCAAAAGCGCAAATTGCAACAAATGGGCCAATTCATCCGGCGGCGCGCTTAAGTGCACGCTTCCAATAAGTGCTTTTATTGACTTTGTCCACGCAGCGACGGGTCACATGCGCGTACGCAACAACAACAGCGACACAACGGCCTTGTGTGCTAATCTCTCTCTCGCACTCGCACGCGCACACGCATGCGTGCGAGGAATGTGTCAGGCGGCTGAAAACACGCACATGCGCGGATGCTAACGCGAAGCGCGGTTAGAACGGAGCCGTCCCCGGGCCCGAACGCGCTCGGTTCACTTTCGCAACGCCGCACCAGTTCCGACACGCTCCGCAACACGCGCGCGCGCACGCAGTGTCTGCACATGCTCCCTTCCAACGGCGCGAAGCCAAACAAGGCGAACGCGTTCCTTCCCGGTTTTCCCAACTTCCCGGGCGCGACCTTCGCTTTCAAAGTCGCCGCGGCGACCTTTGACCTGCGCGCCAGCCGGCGGCAGGTTCGACGCGTCGGCGCCCGCCTCCCGCGCATTCCCGGAATTCCAACGTCAACGACCCGGGCTCACCTGCGCCACTCGAGCGGGGGCCGGCTCGTCGCCATGGTGACGCGCGGCCAGACACAATATCGATCTATTTAGACAGGCGCGTACGCGCCGAGGTCTTTTTCAAGGCCTCGCGCAACTTTTTTTTCGCGGCCGACGCACGCGCCCCTCCCTTCCCGCTCGGCGCACAAGCGCGAACGGGAAAACCGACAAAACAGGCCGAAACAAAAAGCGAGCACGCGCGGTGGCGTCCGCGTTCACTTCAGCCGCCCGTCCCGATCGATCCGGCGTCACCTGCGCGCTCGGTCCCGTCCCGATCACGTCGCGCACCGGGCGGCGATGACGTCAAAAGTTTCAAGGCGCTGCACGCGCGGCGAGAGACCTAAGGTCAAGTAGGCGAGGCGCGGCGGGCGGCGGGCGGCGGGCGGCCGGTACCTTTCCTGTCGGTGGGCGTGCAGCGGACGTCCGGCGGCCGAAGCAGAACCGCAAGCGGAGCCCAAAGAAGCCAAAGGTCGGCCGTGCGTCGGCGCGCCATCTTCACCCGCGTGAGCGCGCGCCCCTACCGCTTGCGACCCCCACCACGCCCCCCTCCAAAAATATACAAATAATTACAAACAATCAAAAGAACGCAGCAGGAGCGGAGAGTCGGGAACAGCAACTTCTCGTCTGGCAACAAGCAGGCACACACGCGCGCGCGCGCGCGCTCGCACTCACTCCCCCGCCCGCTCGCGCTCTCGTGCTGATTTTCTCACAGTCGGCGCGCGCTGGGATTGACGGGAGGCTGGCTGAGTGCCAAGAGATCGAGACGCGCAGACGCGCAGACGCGCAGACGCGCAGACGCGCAGACTCGCGGCCGACTTGTGTGCGCGGCGGCCAGTTCCGCGAGAGAGAAGATGAAGATGAAGATGAAGATGAAGATGAAGATGAAGATGAAGATGAAGATGAAGATGAAGATGAAGATGATGAAGAGGAAGGACTCTCCTAATGAGCGCCCGGCGGCTCCGCGTTAATCCCGCCCGCCGTTCACGGTCGAACGTGCATGCGCGGGGATCAACCGGGAAGCCGGGGAGTCTTCAATTGTTTGTTGTGTGAAAAGTGCTCATTTAAAGGCAAGTCGGCGGTCAGCTTAGTCGGGGCCTTCGGGCGGGGGAGCGGAGGGGGGCTTTCGAGCTACCCCCCCCCCCCCCCTCCCCCAAACGCCACTCAAGCGCAGCTCCCAAGCGGACTTCGAAGCGAATGCGAATGCGGTGGCCGCGCGCCCTCTGCCGGTTAGCCCGAGAAATCGCACGGCCAGAGCGAGCAACTTTCTTCCTTTTGCCTTCCGTTTGCTTGTTTTCAGTGCGAAACGCGCTTGATATTTTCTGGCTTTAGAATATCCCGCCAGCGTTCAACCCGGACGATGCTGTTCGATCGAAGAAACGCGGCCCGCAAAGAATTTCTCTTCCGCTACAGTCGCGTGGATGGAACGTGCGACGTGCGCTCGGGACACCCGCTCCCTCCGCGTAGTGACGTCACGGCGCGATCGGGCTCTCCGGGGCTCATGGGCGGGGCTTGCTCTGGTCACGTGAGCCAGGCGACCCTTTGTTGATGAGCTCGCTCGCTCGCACGCTCGCTCGCTCGCTCGAAGGCAGCCCGACGAGCAGGAGGAAAGAAGAAAGAAAAGGAAAAGGAAGGAAGCGGAAGGAAACAAGAAAGAGCGGAAGGAAGACGAGAGGGGAAGGAAGGCGCGAGGGGAGCGAAGAGCCGTCGCCGGCCCCCGTTCGGATGCTGGGCTTTGCGGGGGGGAGGGGGGCCCAGGCCGGCCCGTGAGGTGAGGTGAGGCGGGGGGAGGGAGGGGAGGGGAGGGGAGGGGAGGGGAGGGCCGGTCGCCGAGCCAGCCGCCTCGGCTTTGTGTCTTGGCCCTCGCCCATGAGGCGCCGAGGGCCGCCGGCCCCGGTCGCTCGCTTTCGCTGCCCTCGTGACGTCACGGCGCGCCGCTCCATCATGGCCTCCCGCGCTCCGTCGCCCTCGGCCGCTCTGCTGCTGCTGCTGCCGCTGCTGCTCGCCGCCGCCGCCGCCGCCGCCGTCGCCGCGCCCCGGTGCGGCCCGGGAAACGAGGCCGAGTGTCCAGGTGAGGCGCGCATGCGCGGGAGCCTCGGCGTCGTCTTGACGACCGCCGAGCTCGAAGGTCGCCCGCGAGCAGCCTGACGAGCGCCTCTCGTCTCGCGGGCAGTGAAGAAGAGCGACCTGCGCGTGTGCGACGCGGGCACGTGCCGCTACGGCGGGACTTGCCGCGAGAACGGCGCAGACATCAAGTGCGTGTGTCACTTCCGCGTAAGTGAGCCGGCCGGCCGGTCCCTCCCTCCCTTGCTCCCTCCTCCCTCCGCTCCGCTCGTCAAGCGAGCGCGTTGCGTTCGTGTCCCGCATGCAGTGCCACAAGAAGTTCGTCCCCGTGTGCGCCTCCAACGGCGACACGTACCAGAACGAGTGCTTCCTGCGGCGGGCCGCCTGCAAGAAGCAGCGGCCCATCGGCGTCGTGGCCGAGGGGGCCTGTTACCACGGTAACGCGCGCGCGCGCGAAGCCCGGCTCCGCGAAGCCCGGCTCCGCGCGCGCGCTCATTGTTCGCTTCCTTCCGTCCCACTGGCAGATGGAGCTTCGGGGTCTGGGGGCGGAGGTACGGCGCGCGCGCCCGCACCCCACAGGGGGCTTTTTTTCTCTCCGTCGCCGCGGTTGACGTGACAGCGGATCCTCGCAAAAATCCAACGCGAACCTGTGAACGCGCAGATGACGAAGGTTCCGGCGTCAGCCGCGGCAAGAAAACGTCCAAATGCGGAAACTGCAAGTTCGGGGCCGAGTGTGACGAGGACTCCGAGGACACGCTGTTAGTGGGCGCGGGCGCGGGCGCGGGCGCGGGCGCGGGCGCGCGCGCCTACGCAGGCTGAGCGGCGTGTGCGCGCGCAGGTGCATGTGCAACATCGTGTGCAACGGGCACAACGACAACCCGGTGTGCGGCGGCGACGGCGCGACGTACGACACGCCGTGCCACGTCCGCGAGGCGTCCTGCCTCAAGCAGATGAAGATCGACATCCGCCACGTGGGCCGTTGCCAAGGTAGCGCCGTCGCGAGGTAACGCCCCGCTCGCCCGCCCGCCCGCCCGCCCTCATCCTCTCGCTCGTCCGCAGACAAGAGCGGGAAGGACGACGGCGCCAGGAGCAAGCCGGACGCGTTCGGTAACCTGCCGATGCCGCGGCCCCGCCTCCCTCCGCGTCGCTCTCTCTCACCCGCCCGCCCTGCCCGCCCGCCCGCAGGCCTTTCCAAGTCGGGCGACTCGGGCGAGGGATCCGCCCCCTGCCCGCCGGACCGCGCCCTGGCCTGCGTGCACGGCCGCTGCGAGATGAGGAGCGAGCGGCCCGCGTGCAGGTGACGGCGGGCGGGCGGGCGGGCGAGCGAGCGAGCGACGGCGGCGGTTGGCTGACGCCCCCCTCCTCCGCCCTCCTCCGCCCTCCTCCGCCCTCCTCCGCCCTCCTCGCCCCTCCTCCCCCCTCCCCGAGCGCAGGTGCCGGCCGTCGTACGGCGGCCCTCGCTGCGACCGGCCGGCGGACCTGGACGTCCTGTACGTGGTGCCCAGCGGGCGCAAGCTGCACTACGTGCTGATCGCCGGCATCGTCGGCGCCGTCCAGATCGCCGTCATCGCGGCCCTGGTCACGTGCTTCAGCAGGTGCGCGAATCCGTCCCGCTCGGCCGCCGGCGGCTCCGACTCAGGCGCCGCTCGGTTTTTCCCGCAGGAGGTGCGACAAGGCCAAGCGAGGGCCCGGGCGGAGGCTCGAGCCGCACGCGGCTCGCTTCCCGTCGGGAACCTCGTCCAGGATGATGATGTAGGCCCAGGCCCGCCGCTCGTCCCGGGAACCTCGTCCGGGATGCTGCTGCTGCTGCTGCTGATGATGATGATGATGATGACGTCGTCGTCCTTCTCTCAACTCCCGAGCGCGACTTCACCGTCGGGAGTAGGATTAGGATTGCTTTTTGTACCTTTTGCTTCGTTTTTGTCTTGAATCGTGAGCGCCGTCTTTTGCCCCGCTCGACTTTTTGGGGACCCTTCTCTCCAATAGCTCACGCTGCGGCCGTCTTTCGTAAGGCCTTTTTTGGTTTCTCGAGGCGGGCGCGCGCGATGCCGCCGACGCGCTCCGGGGGGCGCACGCACCTCACTTTTTACGTCAAGTCGGCCTTTTTTCTACTCTTCTCGGTCTTCGGGTCCAAGCGACGAGGTTGCGGAAAACTCGATTCCGATTTCGTTCCGTTCTTTTCCTTGACGTTTTGTCAAGATAGTTGAAAGATGTTTCCAGCTGCTTTTTTTTTCCCAAGTGTTCACCGTCTGTACCGAGCGTCCGTGTCGCCGGATGAAACGCTGTAGCTGTTGCATGCTGTGCTTAGAACGTTGTAGAATAAAATCAACTTGTGCTTCGACCTCTGGCTCGGATGGCCAACAAAACACAATGACGCGAGCGCTCCTCACAGGCCAAGTTTGAGCTGGGGGGGCAGCGCGGATAATTTTAGCCGTCAGCTGGCGCGGGAAGTCCCCCCCTCCGCTTGACATTCCCTTGGGATTCATCTTGGTATTCTTCTTCTTCGTTCTCTTCTTGTCCGTCCTTTGAGCGCTCTGGAAGGCGTCCAGAACGACGCCCCCCCCCCCCCCCCCCCTCGACCCCCCAGCAAAAACGGGCGCTGCGGGGATTAGCGGGCTAAAGGTGGCGCCGATAGATGGATGCCGAGGGGCTTTCCGAGGTTATTTTCCACCTCCCTCCGCGAACGCAAAAGTTATCCACCAAATGTCATGTTGAACGTTCTATCAAGTGGGCAGGCGCTAAAACTCCGCCATGCCGATGCTCAACCTTGTAACTTCATCACTAACCAACGGCACAGCAAATGAAGCGACGAGTTTAGCGACCGCCGATGAGGCGTTTTTCTATCGTCCGGATCCTCGCCTTCAAGTTTACCGACGGCCGACGGACCGTTTCCACCGTCCCGATCCTCGCCTTCAAAGCAAAAAAATCCCCCGTTCGCAAAGGCGTGCGACGAAGATCGAAACGGGCTCGGAAAGTTTTCAGAATTTTGCAGGCGGGCGGAGCGAAGGGGCGCACGTGTTGGATCGGGGCCGGCGGCGTTTCCGGTCCTCCCTTCGGCTCCGCCCCCGCCCACTCCCCTCTGCGCCCCGCCCCCGGGTGAAGCGCGCCGGCCGGCCCTCTCCACTTCCTTCGCACTCGGGTCCTGCGAGCGAGCCGGCAGGCCAGCGGAGGCGGCATGGCGGACAGCTCGCTGTGCGGCGGGGAGGACGCGGCGGGCGTGGCGTCCCTCCTGGAGCGCGTTTGCGGCCTGATGGAGGGTGTGCAGGCGGCGCAGCGGCGCATGGAGGAGCGGCAGCTGGAGCTGGAGAGCGCCGCGCGCACCATCCGGGCCGGCGTGGCCAAGCTGGCCGCCGAGCAGAGCGCCGGCGCCGCCGGCCTGGACAAGCTTCTGGACAAGACGCGCGAGGTCGGCAGGCACGTCAAGGACGTGCGCGTGCGCCTGGAGAACCAGAACCTGCGCGTCAAAAAGGTGGAGGCCACGCAGGGCCAGCTCCTGGCCAAGAACAAGTTCCGGGTGGTCATCTACCAGGTGAGGGGCGAGTCCCGTCGTCCGGCTCCGTCGGTGAGCCGAAAACCGCATCTCCGACGCACGGGCCGAAAAGAAGGCGCTAAGCGTGACGTCGGGGGGGGGGGGGGGGGGCCGCCGACCTCGTCCGCCAGTCGCCGCGGTAACCCGATAACCGCGGCGATAACTTTAGCTCGCCGCCGCGCGGCAGCTGCCGCCGCCGGCTATTTCGGGAGGCGCGCGTGCCAAATTTGCTTGGCGCTCGTTGACGGCGGGAGCGGAGGGTCCAAAAAGAAAAGGGCGGCCGATTCCGAGGCCAAAGCCCCCCCCCCCCCCGGGTCTGAACCGGTGCGACTGTGGTCTCGCAGGGCGAGCGGGAGGTGCCGGCGGCCGCGCCGGGCGACGGCGGCGAGGGGCCCGACGGGCCGGAGCCCCCCCCGGACTCGGACGAGGAGTACATGGTGGTGGAGGAGGCCGACTCGGCGGCGGAGCGCGCCCAGAAGAAGACGGGCCTGACGCGGGTGGAGAGCCTGAAGGCCGCCTTCTCGCGGGAGAGCATGAGCCGCACGCGGGACAGCCTGGGCGCCAAAGTCAACAGATTGGGCGAGCGCATCGTGACGGCCGAGCGGCGCCAGAAGATCCGCCGGTCGGGCGAGCGCCTCAAGGAGAGCCTGGCCAAGGGCGTCCTGAAGAAGGAGAGGACGGTGGCCGAGGGACAGGAGGGGGCCGACCCGGCCGCCGCCGCCGCCGCCCCCGTGCCGCCGCGCAAGGGCCGGCGCGGCGCGGCCGACGAGCCCCGGTCGGAAGCCGAGGTGCGCGTGTACGACGTCGATCAGCTGTCCTAGCCTTCCGGGGGCGGGGCGGGGCGGGGCGGGGCGGGGCTCGCCTCCCACCAGAACTTTTATTTTTGCATGTGAGGGAACAAGATTGCGGCGGCGCAGCGACTTGAACCGGAGCGACAAGGCGATCAATAAACTGCACTTGGGGGCAACCGCCGCAACCCGTTTGGCTTTTATTGAGCCGGCGTCGGACTCGGACTCGGACTCGGACTCGGTCTCGGCGCGAGCAAACACAACAGCCGACGGCCGCTTTCCATTTCTTTCGGCTTTCCTCTAATAAACGCGCTCCGTGCCGCGCGCCTTTGCCGCTCTTCGGCCGGCCGACGCCGCGGCCGCCCTGCGCAGAGCACATTTGAAGGCGGCGTCCAACGGCGGACAAAAGGACACGCGTGACCTACCGCCTTTCCTTTACAAACGACCGGCGGGCTGCCGATGGCTTTTGGCGTCTAGGCGGCGGCGGGGATGAAGTACTGCAGCGAGGCGTCCTGGTGGAGCAGGACCAGGTGTAGCACCCTCTGGTGGACGATGTCTGCGGGACGCACAAAGCGAAGCGGATCCCCCGCGCTCCCAAAGGAAGGCGGCTCACGCGGGCGAGGAAGGCGGGTCACGCGGGCGCGGCCGTACTCACTGCACACGGCCCGGCCGGGGTTGAGCTGCTGGCCCGCCAAGAACTGCTGCAACTTCCTGATGTCCACGCGGGCCTGCGCCGCGCCGTCCCGGGAGCCGCCGTCACCTGCGGGGCCGAGACGGTTCAGACGCTCCCTCCCGTTTGGTTGCGCCGCCTTCCCCCGGTCCCCGTCGGCGCGCCCGGGACCTTTTCGCCCCGCGCTCCCAAGGAAATGTGCGATTTACCCCACTCGGGGTTTCCCAGGTCTTTGAAGCGAGTGGTGACCGACACCAGGTCCGTCTCGATCTTCAGGGTCATCTCGCCGCGCCGGTTGGCCTCCACCACCTGCCGCACGCACGCCAGCGCGCGCTCAGTATGGCCCGGGCGGCCGCGCCGGCGCCCTTCTGCCTTCGCACCAGGAAGTCGGAGAGGTTCTTCATCCTGTCCACCACGTTCTTCATGGTCTTCAGAGGCGGCAGGAAGACGCTGACCTGACCACGGGGCGAGAGGCGGCGTCACGCGGCGTCACGCGGCGGCGGGCGGGCGCGACGGCCGCTCACGTCAAAGTCGGGCAGGTCGGGCTCTTCGAACTCCCGCCACAGCCGCCGGGGGACCACGTCCACGGGGACGTCGTGCGTCACCACGCGGCTGACGCCGGACGAGGTGGGCTGCGGGGTCGCAAAGCGGGGAGGGGCGGCGGCCCCGTCGGCTCGTTAGCGATCGGACAAAACGCCGCTTGAAAACCGGACGGCCATTTTCCATCCTAGACACGCAAGTCCGGATCGTTTGAAGGATTACAGGCGAGGCCGTCGTAACAAGAAAACGCCATTTGCTCGGAAAACCGAGCGCCACAACGAGCCGCCTCTGAAAAGCCATCACTATCTTTTAAGCTTCCCGCGCGACTGACCAGCTCGGCCACGACGGTGAGGCAGGGGCAGTGCTTGTTGGTCAGCTTGACCTTGACGCTTTTGGCGCATTGGACGGTCCTGAGGGCGCGGAAGATGTTGTCCGGCGTCACCTCCAGGCAAATCTGGTTGTCCCGCTCGCTCACGCCCTCCATCCGGTACTCGTCGAAGATGTTGGCCTGCGGGGGGGGGGGCGTCAAACGCGGGCGACGGGCGAGCTCGGGCGGTCGCGGCTACCTGGGCCAGCTCGCACCACATGGCCACGCCCCCGCCGCTCACTTTGCCGCACAGGATGAAGAAAAGGCGGCGGGGCGTCAGTCGCAGCACGCACGTCTTGGTCAGCTTGGCCACGGCGCTCACCGTGCCTGCGAAGCGAGCGGGGCGGGACGCCGAAGATACAGTGTCCGTCGTAAAAATGCGCGACGCCACGCGAGTCCGAGAAGAAGGAAACGGGGGACGAGTCCTTACGGGTGAATTGGTTGAGACAGGCCACGTCGACAATCTTGCCCCGAAACTTCATGTCCGGCACAAACTCGTCGAGTCAACTCGTTTTAGCTTCCCGCCGCGTCCGTCGTTTCGGTCCGTCCGCGTCAAAGGCCCGCCGGAAACGGAAACCGGAAGCTAGCGGAAGGACGAAGCGTGTCCGACAGCAAACAAAAACCTTTCGTCCGAATCTCCGCGCACCGATAATAGTCATTGAGAATTATTAGCATTAATATCAACCTCGCCGTTATGCAAATGGGACTAACCAGGAACACGACCGGATCAACTTTCTCTATGGGTTTTCTGGTTTCGGCACGCCGTGTCATGCGGGTGTGTTGACTCTCCGCAAGAGAGCGCTACGATGTTACTGTCGCCGGCGGAAAAAGCGGCCGCGGGGCGCCATCTTGCAGCCCGCGCGTTATCGAGACGCCTTTCTTTCCAACGCCCTCGACAATCCAAGATTTAACATGAACGTTGTTGCGGGGATGGGATGGAAGACCACCTTGCCACCGGTCTACATATTTGAACAAATCTCTCGGAGCAATAAAGAGGCAAACTCGCAGGCTGTTTATTCTCATTTTAAACTTTCATTGTAACTTTGTGGCGGCCAAGTTGGCCGCCTGCCATTGTGTTGCACCCGTCGATGTGGCAGAGTAGGCTCTTAGTCCGTCTGAGCAGTCGGCATAAAAAAAAAAAGACTGCTGCAACGCATCAAACCAATACATGGCGCTCGGCGAGCAGTCCCACAAAAATATGCCTTGCTTAAACAAACTCCTAGGTGTGCCTTATCCATTTCTTCTTTCTTCCCGAGAACAAAGGACAACATACGTACACGGCAAAATTGCGGATTTCTCTCCGATTTAAAGACGGCTCCGAGAAAATCACGCGGCCGCCGTCAGCCGATCGAGGGCCGCAAAGTTGGCCGCGGGCCTTCGTACGCCGTCTCAAAAGCGTTGTCGAACGTGTCGAATGGGTGCGGGCAAATGCGACACGCCATCGAAACACCACGGCGATCACAAGCGTTCTGATGGCACTGGACACAAATCCCGCCTGGACTTTGAAGGCGACCGCGCACGGAAGAGTCTGGGCTTAAGGGTGGGCTTTCGCAATGCCGGCGCGTGACGCCCGGAGCTCCGTGGCCGGCGGGTCCACGGCCGCGGAAAACCGGATTCCGAAAGTTGAATCGGTGTCAGGTGACTTCGGAAGGTCTCGGCACCGGTCTCCGGAGGTTCTCCGAGCTTCGCTCAAAAGTTGAGCCCCGCGCGGCCTCGGCTCCCCCCCCGCCCTCGCTCGGATGTCGGCCCTTCGCGAAGGAGGCGGGTCAGGACGCGGCGGAGGCGGCGGCGCACGTCCGCGCCGGGCGAGCGGGAACACTCCCGCACCGTCCTCCGCAGCTCCGCCTGCTCCGCCGCGGAAGAAGAGCCAGCGCGCTGAGCGAGAAGGCGAGACGGGAAGAGCGGGAGAAGCGGAGCCACCTGCAGGGGGAGCCCCGCGTGGGCGTCCTCCGGCGCGGGGGAAAACCACGGCCCCAAGATCTTCCGGCAAATCACCTGACGGAGGAGCGCAACGTCGATCGGGGGGGCCGCGTCCGACCGAGGCGGGCGCCCACCTGCAGGTTGGTGTTGGCGCGCCGGCCCCGGCAGCGCCCCGCGCCCGGGTCGCAGCGGGACGCGCAGTCAAAGAAGTCGCAGTCGGCGTCGCCGGCGCACTCGCGGTCCAGGATCTGCGCCATCTTGGGCTGGAAGAAGGCCATGTCCAGGTCGATGGCCACCACCTGCCGCACAGCGCGCGTCACCAACGCGCGCTAACGGGTTTTCGGAGAGGCTGGGACAAATGGGGCCGGCGGTCCTGACGCTCAGATCCTCCCTGACGCCAAAGTTCTCGGGCTTGACGTCGCACAGATGAACTCGGTGGGCGAAGTCGCCGTCAAAGTGCTCCGCCATGTCCAGGAAGCCGAGGGCCACGCGGCGGACCCTCTGGCGCAGGCCGGGGTCCCGGAGGCCCTGGTCCCAGGCGCCGCCCTCCCGCAGCGCCTCCACGGCGTAGAAGTGCCCGCAGGAACCCAACAGCTTGGGCACGTGCGCGCTCAGGTCCTGCAGAACTCTGCGCGGGGAGCGGCCAGGGAAAGGTCAGAAGGTCGTCGGCGACGGGGGCGCGGCCAAGGGAGCTCGCCTGAGGAAGGTGTACTCCTCCTGCTGCAGCAGCGACCGCAAGGACGTCAGCTCACCCCGCGAGTACGCCTTCCTGTCCCGGGGCCGCCACTTGTCAACGGCGGCGGCTTCTTCCTCCTGGTCTCGGGCCAGACCCAGATCCCTACGAACCTGAGCCAGCGGTCAAACGCGTTCGCCGCTCATCCGGACAAGAGTAGGGCTACGCCACATCCGCCGGCCTACTCGGCGAGCCGGGAACTATGTCGGAGCGAAGCGCTCCCGAAAAGGGTCGGCGTTGCCGTCGCCGCCGATGTTGGCCTCCGCTGAAGCTAACGCGCTAACGTGCAAACGCCGAGGCCGAGCGAACGCCAACGGACCTTCGTTCTTTGGCGGCGATCTTTCGACCCGGCCTAAGGAAGCCGGCCCACGTACCTCCAGCGCGGCCCAGAGGACGACGTCCGGAGGAGGCGAGCCTTCGGCGCCGTCCTGCCGCCGGGAGACGAGCCGAGACCAGGACAGCGTGAGCTCCGGCCCGCGCCTCCCCTTGCGTCCCGAGGTCCTACCCGGTAGTCCGGCCACCCCGTGGACTGGTAGGACGACAGGTTCTCCAGCTTGGACTTGAGGATGACGGGTCGCCCTCTCCAGCGGACCTCCATCACCGTCTTGCCGCCCCCGTAGTTGAGACAGCGCGTGTACTCCACCAGGCCGCGCGCGCACAGGTCGCCGCACATGTCGCCCGCCGCCCGGCCCGCCGCGAAGTCGCCGCACTGCGCCGCAAAACAAACACGGACACCGGACCGGCGTCACGTCCGACTCGGGCGCGGCCGTGCCCCCGACGATTTGGACTTTGTAGTCCCTTCTCGGGTTCGGCTGGATGGGAAGCTTCCGGAGGGCCGCTTCGTGACGCCAGCTCTATAAATATGTCTAGGACGCGCGGGGCGGCGGCCCAGGAACACGCAGCTGCTGTCATGGGGCCCAAAGAGACCTGGCGTCTTGCAAAAGGCTTCCGAAGGGAAAGACCTTATATGGGCCTCCCCCTTCCCTCACACGAAGGCTCCGGTTGGGAACACTTTGGGGCTGAGAGGACTTTGGCGCGGTCTCGACTCGCGTGAGCCGGCTCGTTCCACTTTCAAGGGATGGAGATCGGGCGCCGGGAAAGACCCGGCAAAAATTCCATGCGCGCTACCCTCCGAAGCGCGATTCCTAGTCCGCCGCTCCCGCGCAAAAGCCGCTTCGATATTTCGCCAAAGTCGCCGTCCGCCCGTCGAGAACGGGGCGATCCCTCAACCCTAACCTTCCCGCGCCGCGCCCTCGAGCTGGTTTATGTACGACCTCGCCCGCCGCGAAAGTTGACCTTTGGCGGGGACGCGCGCGTTGTTTGGACGCGGGCGGCGCTCGCTTTTCCTGCGAAGGACTCACCAGGCGGCGCAGGATCTCCTCGCCGACGGCGCGATCCCGGCGGAGGTCGTCGCGCCGCAGAAGCTGGAGGCCGCCCAGCAGCAGCCGGCAGGCAGAGCAGGCCAGCAGCAGCGCCAGGGCCGCTCGCCGCCGACCCGGCCACACGCCCGGCATGGCCCGGGCCTCCGATTCTGCCGCGGGGAAACGAAGAACGTACTGAGGGCGGGAAGCCCCGAACCTACTTACCGCGCGGTCGCTCCCGTCACCTCAGAACCCGACGGCCGAGGCGGGCCGACGGTAGCGCTCCAAAGCGAATCGGACGGTGCCGGAGGCCCACTTTAGGGAAGGGAGGCCAAACGCGCGACGCGACGGGACGCGGCGGGGGGGCGGGGGTCTCCCAGGAGACGAATGAGAAGCGGCAGACGCGGCAGGGCCTCCGAGGCGCACCGCGATGATCCCTGACCAGAAGGTCCGTCTTCACGGACGCTCCCCAAAAGTCCAGACGAGTCCATTTGCCATCAGGTCAAAAGGGAAGTCGGGCGGCGCTCTGCGGGAGCGGACCCGCGACATTCCACAGCGGCTCCCGCGCCGCAAAGTCGCGGCGGCTCGCAAGCCTTCCCGCTAAATACGCGCTTCCCGTTCGGGTCCGAAATCCCCGAAATCGGAACCGCCCTCGAGCGCCGGCCGACACTCCCGCGAGTCGGCCCGGGACTTTGGCCCAGAGCGCAGACTGTCAGGCTGCCTCGGAATGCCGCGGCCCCGCTTTGCACGCCTCGTCTTGTCCTCCCGCCGCTTCTTTTGCCTCTTGGGAGTGCGGAACGCCCCCCCCCCCCCCCCCCCCTCAATAATGATAAGACGCTACTGCACCCCCGCCCCTCGCTCTCGGCCCTCCTCCGGTTGCCACGGCAGCCGGCCTATGCTGAGGTTCGCCACCCCCCCCCGCCGATCTCCAGCTGTTCCTTGGAGAGTTGCCAGGAAAAACAGCAGATGCCCGAGGCCGCTAACTCGCATCCGTTAGCGAAAGTCACGGCGCGGACGGGAAGGGGAGGTGCCCCCGGAGGCGCCCCCGAGAAAGCGTCGGAGGAAAGGGCCGACCCCGGGAAGGAAAAGGAAGGAACGTCGACGGGAAGGTTCGCTCGCTCGACGCCGAACATTGGCCGGCCGGCCGTTTTCGAGCCGCGGAAGGAATGCGGAGCCCGCCGGGAGTCCACCGGGCCTCCCCCTAACTTACGGAGGTCAGGCCGCGAGCGCGCCGACCCCGCCCCGTCGCCTCGGCGGTTCCAAATCCCGCCGGGTTCGCGGAAGAACGTCCCGAAGCCGAGCGAGGCTAGCGCGCCGTCGGCGATGCGGAGGTGAAATCCCAAAGGGAATGGACGCGGGGCCCCTGTCGCCGACCCTTGACCCTTTCAAACACCCTTCAGTGACGCGTCCCCGCCAGATAAAAATGCCACCTTATCCGAGGAGACGTTCACCTTTTTGACTTTTGTTTCGGTTCGTTGCGGAAGCGGCGAAAACGCGCGGCTGGGCCGGACAGTCCGTGTTTGCGCTCCGCCATTCACTGGCCGAAGGCCTTTTTTCCCCGAGGGGACGGGCGCGGTCGCGCTTTTGTTGATCGCGACGTCTTCCGGCCTCCTCCGACTCCCGTTGCCGATCGCCGCAACGTTAGCATTTGGTGGGCGGCGACGTGAGGGGCGCGGCAACCACATGTTGAGAGGTGCGGCTCCAGGCCTGACATTTTACTTCCTTTGCTGCAGCCAAGAACTTTTTTTTTTTTTTTTACAAGATATTAAAATGAGGCAGGGGTGGGAATTCAATGTTTTATATGCATATATTTAACGGTGCGGAGATCAAACTTCCATTCTACGGGCCTTTTAGTTCTTCAGGATGAAAGTGACAAAAAGCTTTCCTTCCCGGCGTCTTCATTTTTAAGCCGATCTCGGGCGGGCTCCGTGGTTGCTTTTACGGTTCGCAGCGGAGGAGTGCCAACACAAAAAAACAAAAACAAAAAAAAGCCGTGGACGTTGGCCGCACGCGAACCTTCACCTCGTGTCCCGGGCCCGCCCTTCGTCCAACCAGCGCGCCGATTGATAAGACATCAAGCAACAGGGACGCCGGAGGTCCGCCAGAGGGCGGTGCCGAAAAACATCGGGCTAAAGTTTGAAGTGTCGTGAAGCGACGGCAGCGAAACGCAGTCCCACCGGAAGCTTTCTTTCCAAATTAAACGAGGCGAGCCAAGTGCAGGCCCCTCGAACGGACTTTGAAATTCCATAGCGGATGTCGAACGGGACGACGCGGCGCCCGCCTCGGGAGAGAAGGCGCAATGGCAACGTCGCCCTTGGGGCGGCAGGTAAACGTCCACAAAGTCCAGTTTTGAGACTCGCCTCCGCCCCGAAAGCGCCGAAAGACGCAAGATGGCGGCGGACGAGCTCAAGTACTTCACGCTCGACGACGTCGCGGAGCACAACTCCGTCAAGTCCACTTGGATCGTCATCCGGCACAAGGTCTATGACGTCACCTCGTTCCTCGAGGAGGTGAGCGAGCGCCGACGAGAAAATGACGCGGCGACGATCGGAAGCGCCGCAGCTGCGACGAGGCAGCCCGTACCGATGGCGGGAACGCGACGCGATTGGAGCCCAAAAGAAAAGCGCTCCGATGAAAATCCCGGACGTCGCCACGTCACTTTGGCGAACTTGACGGCGCGTTTCATGCGCAGCACCCGGGCGGCGAGGAGGTCCTGAGGGAGCACGCGGGCGGCGACGCCACCGAGAGCTTCGAGGACGTCGGACACTCGAGCGACGCCCTCGCCGCGGCCCGCCAGATGCTCGTCGGGGAGCTGCACCCGGTACGCGCCGCCGGTATGCGCCGAGCCGTCCTGACGTAACGGCGCTCGCTTGACCAAGCCTTGTGTGCGCGCGCGCGCGCGCAGGACGACCGGGAGAAAGTGGCCAAGCCGGCGGTAAGTTGGGCTCGTCGTCAAAACCGCAAGCGGAACGCGTTAGTTGTCCTCAACGCCCAAGCCTCGCCTCGCCCCGACCCCTGCACCCAAGAAATCCCGCGAAGGGCGTCTTGTACGCCAGTTTTCGGAAAACGGGCCGCTTGCACGCGCTTCGCACTTGCCGGGGTTCGCGTCAGCTTCTTGCGAAAAGGCGGGACGCGCTTCGCCGGCCGCGTGCGTGACGACGATGATGAGCGGCGTTTGTTTTCCAGGAAAGTCTGGCCACCGCTTTGGAAGAGGAGCGAAGGTAGGCGCGGCGCGTGGCCGCACGCGTGCGCGCGCGCGCGCAGACTTACGCAGGTTTGTCGTTGTCAGCCGGTGGCCCAACTGGTTGATCCCGGCCGCCGCCGCCGCCGTCGTCACGCTCGCGTATCGCATGTACGCGGCCGAGAGCGACCTGTGACGTCACGCCGATCGGCGCCGGAATCTCGTCTGACGGCCCGGCCCGGCTTCGTCGATTCGGATCGCTGCCTTGCTTTGTGATTTTTTTTTTTTTTTTTTTTAATTTGCATTGGCGTGTGCCCGTGGCCCCGCATCGAAGTTTTCTTATTTTTTAAACGAAACGGATTCCAATACAATGCAAAACGCTACCAGCGACGCCAGGGGGGGTCCGGCCAAGTTGCTCTCTGGCCACTAGGGGGCGAGGGTGGCGCTGTCCGCTTCACCCGCACGAGTTGGCGGCGTTGCTCTCTGGCCACTAGGGGGCGAGGGTGGCGCTGTCCGCTTCACCCGCACGAGTCGGCGCCCTTCGCCTCGGCGGTGACGCACCTCGACGTCAGCGGTAGTAAGCCAGCCCGATGACGTCACGACGACGCGTTTGCGTTTCGAAAGCGGGCTGCGCGAGCACATCGGCAAACAAAAGGCCACGTTTCCGTCCGCCTTCCTAAATAAACAATGATTTGCAGTCCCCCTCGCCCGTTTGGTTTTCTTCGTCGCCACAACAAGCATGAGCGGCGCCCCTCGGCAGAACGCTCCGTCCGTCATCTTTCTTCGCCTTCGGTCGACGCGAGCGCCGGAGGGTCGCGCTCGGCGGGCGGGCGCGAGTCGCGTCGCTTAGGTGACGGCGGGGGTGGGGCGGGGGTCACCGGGGGCCGTCCCCTCCCCTATACAAGCGGGCCCCGCGGCGGACTCTGACCGGCAGCGGCAGGAGCGGCGGCGGCTGCAGCACAGCGAGGGCCATGTCCCGGTCCGGCGAGGGGCCAGCGGAGCCCGAGCCGGACGACCGGCTGGACGACGAGCAGGACGCGCGGCGGCTGGAGCGGCGCGTGAGCGAGAGGCGGCGGGCCCGCTCGCTGCCCGCCTGCTCCGCCTCCCTGCTGCTGGCCGCCGGGGGCGAGCGGCGCAAGAGGGTCCAGTTCGCCGACTCGCTGGGCCTGAACCTGGCCAGCGTCAAACACTTCAGCGCGCTGGAGGAGCCCCGGGTGCCCAGCCAGGTCTTCTCCAGACACGCGGCGGCCAGCGTCCCCCAGGAGCGGCCGGCGGAGGGCGGGCGCCTGGAGGCCTGCTTCGCCGAGCCCGCCGACCCGGACTCCAGGGTCCGGCTGCTGCGCGTGTGCCTGGAGCGCCTGTCGGTCGCCCGCGGCCAGGTGCGCGGCCGGGTGCGCGTGCTGGGCGGGGGGGCGCGCGGCGAGGTGGGCGTGCGCTACACCTTCGACGAGTGGCTGTCCCACGTGGACGCGCGGGCCCTGCCGGTGGACGGCGGCGAGGCGCGCTACGCCTTCACCCTCTGCGCGCCCCCCCGGATGGAGCCCGGCTCGGCCGTGCACCTGGCCGTCTACTTCCGCTCCGACCGCGGCGACTTCTGGGACAACAACGACGGACGCAACTTCACGCTCCGCTACCGCGCGCCCGACGGGAACAGACGTTCGGCGTCCGCCGGCTTTTGAAGGCGGGCGTCTGTCGTCGACGCCGGCGGCGCGGGACTTCTTCAAAAGTTTGGAGCGCCTGAAGAGACTCCTCCTCATCCTCCGAAGAGGCCCGGCCGGCGCGCGCGTCTTTTCGAGCGGTCGCGTGTCATTCCCGCCGGCAGACGATTAAAACGCTTTGGCTCTTTTGCCGCGGCCGCGTGTTTTCCATCGGGCCGGGAAGGACGAGCCCGGGCGACGGGCTCGGACCGGCCGCCGCCCCGGAACCGAAGGCGCCTCAAGGGTTAGGGTTAGCTCAAGAAGCTCGGGTCCCCGCGGGTCATCAAGCGGCGCTTTTATTTTGCCGTCCGAAGCGCCGGCCCGCCCGGCAAGCTCCTCGGGCTACTCCACCACCGTCTTCTGGGCCTGGAACATGCCGCCCACCGCCGCCTGAGGGCACACGCAAATTGGAGGATGAGACGGCGCGCCGGCCCCCGCGACACCACGCGCGATGGCGCGAAGGACGTCGGGGCGCTTCCGCGCCCCTTCCTTTGGCGCCGTTGGCCATTACGCAACGCCGCCTCTGTTTGCTGTCACAATGTGCGCGCACGTGTACGTCGGATGGATTCTTGCGCAAACAGGAGCAGCGCCTATCAGCTCCGCGTGAACTCGGGGGGAGGGGGCTTCAATCCACTCTCCCCGCGGAAACGTCTCGCAGCCTAACAAAATAAACGAGCGGAAGCATCGGGGCTACGTTTAAGGAGACTTAGAAGCGCTCAAGTAACGCGAGTCTTTGATCGCGTGGCCCTCGAGTCGTTTGGTAACTTGGGAGAGAGTAGAAATGCGACTGAGGACGGAAGCCAGCTTCTCGCGGCCACCGGGGGGCGCCCCGCACTCGCGGAGCTGGCGAGGCTGACGTGTCGCGCGGCCAATTGGCCCCCTGCGCCAAGAGTGTGAAAATCTGCGCCAATCGGAGCCGAGGGGCGTGGCCTAGATGCAAATTGTTGAGGCCTCCAGCGCCCGGCGGCCGCAGCGGGTGGCCTGCTTCTCCCCGATGACCGTGACGTTTTTGGGAGGCGGGGGTATAGCTTGGCTTTAACATAGGCTTTGCGTCCTGATTTTTTTTTGGTTTTCCGACCGTTCGTCAAAATTAGGTGTCTTTTGTCCCGAGCGCCTTTGCACGTTTAGTTCGGCCCAAATACATCCATTTCAAAGTTAGACTTAGTTTTGCGACGGTAAAATGTACTTTCGGTTAGCCGTTTGTATTGCTTGTATTTGAGTTCGTGACGAAAACAACGAATTCCATTTGTTCTCATGAATCGCACTCGATGGGTGGAAGAATAGTAAATCAACCGGCCGCCCTCTTTTCTCGCGGCATCCAAGGTCCGCTAAAAAGGGACCGAACTGCGAGCGGGACGGCTTCCGTCGACTCCCCGCCTACTTTTCCGGGCGCCGGCCTTTCCCCGAGGTCGAAGGCAAAAGGCCCCGACGCCACAACGGCGTACGCCGGGGCCGAGGACCCGCCCCGGGGGCCGCCGACGCATCCCGGCAGCCGGGAAACGGGCGCTCGCATGCGCGCTAGGCAATCGGAGGGGCCGCGCGCGTCACCTGTCTCTGTATGAGCGCCAGCGACTGGCGGCCCTCCAGCACCAGCCTCTCCACAGTTTTGGGGTCGTCCACGGTCTTGTTTTCCCTGAAAGCGTCACGCACACGCCGCACCGCGTACGTCCTGCCACACGTAAACACACACGATATCACCGGAGCGTGACCTTATCATTATTAGGACATTTCAGCTGTAGCCAAGAGCAAGAAAGCGTCCGCCTCCCGAGACGGCCTCCGTTCATCCGCCCCGTTGGGCAATCTTCTTCAGACGTCGCGCGCGCATACGTTCAGTCGACGACGTTACCCGCGCCGCGGCGCGGCGCTTGGCGGGGGCTCCGGCCTCGCCGGCTCCCGGTCGGCGGCACGCTCAAAACGCCCGCTTGTGTTCCGCAATAGTAGATGCGTACCCGCAGCTACATGCTGAACGGATACGTACGCCGTAGCTCGCAGTTCACCTGCTCTGCGCGGCAAAGTTCAAAGCTTTTTGTTCTGGGATTTTACCAAGACTTGTGGAGCGAATTCAGCGCGCTACCGCAACACGGGCGGCGCGGCCGCGCTCTACTTGACGTAGAAGAGCGTCGGTTAGGGCGCGACGACGAGCCGACGGCTTTGAGAAGGACGGACGGAGGGAGGCCTCGGGCGAGAGGGAAACGTCATCCGTCCTCCCGTCAGACGTTTTCGCGCAGCCACCCAAAATGCATGGACGTTGACAGATGACGGGGCTAGGCGATCATTCGACATTTTATTCAGTCATCGGTTTGAAAATGAGCTAAACTTCAAGGGAATGCAACGTGAAGTTTTCCGCTCGAGGCCCGCTTCTTTTATGTTCGGTTCTCATTCTGGGAACCGCGGCCACCAGAAAAACAAACAATACTGAAGGATGGGTGGGAGCTTCACGAGAGGTCCTTCCACAGGTTAGAAAGGGTTCAACTTCGGGGAAGTTGTGGACAAGTTATAGAACGTTTGGATTTGTTTATTCCGTTGAGGTGCGAGCTATGACAGTTATTACGTCCAAAGCGATTTAGAATCATTACTGTTAGTGAAATCAGACCGTTTGAATTGTTGGGTTTCTCGTTGCGATTAAAATCACACCAAGTCGTCCAGAAGAATCCACTTTTGGGCCAAATTGCCCAGCCCCGATAGATCAGATGGACGGATACGATAGCTGGACAGACAGCTACTTGGCACGAATTCGTGTTGCGCCAAGAGGTCATTACGTGCGTGAATCTCTCCAATGAAGACGACGCTATAGGCTATTGGACGCGCGAGGTGCGTTCCAGTTGCAAAAACGGTTCGATTTGAAGCATTGTGATAAAGAGAACGTCGATTTAATTGTTTGTCGTGAGACTCGGCGACGTCTCGCCTGACCAAAACAACGAGATGCTTCCGTCGCACTTTGCGCGCCGCCGCTGAAATAAAGCGACGGAGCGGAGCCGAACCGAGCCGAGGCATTCCCAGCTGCCGACGGGCATGTCTTACCTGTAATTGTACGAGGGGAAGTTGTAACTTTCTTTTAGGAGCATCCTGTAGAGAGAAATCACCTGCGCTCGCGAGGGCGCCGCCATCATGTTGCTAAGCTAACAGGCAAGGGAAACGGGCAGCGGTGGATTTAGGACCCCGCTTAACAAGTGTGCCCCAAAAACGCCTGTCCGTATTAAACATCCAAACCTCAATTCTTGGCTATTCTGTGCCGTTCTGGCCGCGCCATTTTACACTAACCTTTTATTCGGAGCAGCACCAGACGGCCAGCTTGCAAACGTTTACCGAGCGGTGCTTTGAAATACTTGTAAAGCACGCAGGCACATTTGGCGCTTCTAAACAGACGAGCAAGGGTCTTGCCCTACTGCGTGTGAAGGTAAGCCACCCTTGCTTACCTCGTTCTCCTAAATGAAACGCCGCAACAAAAACTTTGCTTTGTATCGACTTGAAGTGATGTGCGAGGAACCCGCGTTGTTGCAGGACACCAAACAGCATTTAAGTCGATCTCCACATGGCTTAATATCTGTATTTCCACGCTCGCGCTTCGCCGTTCCTGATTTGAGGGCAAAATAAAGTGGTGCGAAATCAAAATTGTCCGTTTCAAAGGTTAAACGGTCATGAACCCCCGTGGCCGTCGATAACGCCAACATTTAACGAGGATAAATAGACATTTTTGCCATCGTCAATAAGCCACGCTTCTCATTCCGATGCAGTGCAAACAGCACGCACACTAGTAAACACATTGCATGTGGGCTGCATGAGAAGTTCGAAGCATATACAAGAAGCGGTGATGCTTGTCTCCTTCCTCACCGGGACAAACTGGGGGCTTCAGGACCCCCGGAGCAAGCGTTCAGCCCTTGACGAGAACTGTGACCCAAAAACATCTTTTACCACTTTCCCCATGCTTAAAATGTTTCATACACACCCTCGCGTAACATCAATTGGAGGAAACCATAAGAAGACCCGTGGAGAGGCCGTCTCGTTTTCTACGGGGTCCCCGGGAAGCCTTTCGTCCTCCGGTCCCTCGCCTCGCGGCGGCGGCGTCGAGCCAACCGCCTGCGGGCCGGGCGATTTTCCTCAGCGCAGAATATTTCACTGACTTTGCGCTTCGCTCCCGCGCGCGCGCAGGCTGCAAAAAGCGGACTCTGCGGGGTCATGATCCTGCGCCGGCTGTCGCGGCCCCCGGTGCCCGCGTGGCGCCGCCTCGCGGGCACGGACGCCCTCGGCCGACGGAGCGTGGAGGTGCTGGGCCGCGCCTACCCGTGCGACGACTTCACCAACGTCACCCCCGAGGTCCTGGCCAAGGTGGGCCGCGACCTCCACAACCAGCGGCATCATCCGCTCTGGCTCCTCAAGGAAAGGATCAAAGCGCACTTCTACAGGTGTTCATCCTAGCGGCGCGGGAAACTTTTGCCAATTATATTCTCCATCGGCCGCAAAACGACGGCGGCGTCCCTCACTCGAACTCCTTGAATCGGCCAAGCGCGAGGAAGGGACGCCGTTTTCTAGCCGTCCCAAGAGATGGGGCGTTTGCGGCCCGGCTCCAAAAATGTTCTCGCTTCCGTTTTTTGGCACGCCAAAGGACAGAGACGAGTCAAGCGTCGTCCCTGACATTCAGATCTTTGGCGGCCGTGAGCGGTCGGGGACCTCGAAATGGGCGGCGGCGCAATTAACCGGCAGCTTTTCTTTTTCCCCGGCAGGTCGGTATCGGCGGGGCCGGACCCGTAACCGGAGGCGGTCGGGCTCAATTGCGTTTTCTGCGCTTTTCCGGCCAGCGCTTACCCGGGCGGCTCTGGCGCGCCGCTCTTCTCGGCCCACGACAACCTGAGCCCGGTGGTCACCGTGGAGCAGAACTTTGACAGGTGGCTTCTTCGGGGGCCGCTTCCCCGCTCGCCCGCGACTGACTCCATCGCTCGCTCGATTGACAGCTTGCTGATCCCGCCGGAGCACCCCAGCAGGAAGCGCGGCGACAACTACTACCTGAACAGGTGAGCCGCCCCGCCCCGCCCCGCCCCGGCCCGGCCCGGCCCGGCCCGGCCCGGCCCCGGCCCGTCCGACCCCGGCCCGTCCGACCCCGGCGTTGCGCAACGCCCGCTCACCTTCTCGCGCGGCAGGAAGACCATGCTGCGCGCGCACACCTCGGCCCACCAGAGGGAGCTGGTGAGCGGCGGCCTGGACGCCTTCCTCCTGGCCGGAGACGTGTACAGGCGGGATGAGATCGACGCCAGCCACTATCCCGTCTTCCACCAGCTGGAAGGCGTGCGCCTCTTCTCCCGGCGCCAGGTAGCGAGGCGCGCTTTCCGGAGGGGACCCGGCGTCCGGTCTTCGGCCTCGCCGGCAACCCCTTTCGATTTCCGACCCCCGTCCCCGGGCGTCGCGACGTTAGCTTTTCGTCGTCGCGGCGAAGGGGGCGGGGCGGCTTCCGTCGACGGGCCTTTTCCCGAAATCCGACCGCCCGAAAACTCTCATGAAACGTTCTCATGAAATGGAAATTCCCGCCCGCCCAAGGTAAGGTGACATCCGCGCAGCGTATTTAAGCGGGAATGCCAAAATACCCCCGTGACCCCGCGTTTCCTTCCCGCCGTTTTCAATTCGCGCTCAGCTCTTCGGCGACGCGGACGCCGGCCGCCGGCCGAACCTGTTCGAGGCGACGGGGAGCCGGCGGACGCCTCTCAAACAGGAAGTCCACAGCTCGGAGGCCGTCAAGGTGCTGGAGTTCAAGCTCAAAGGAACGCTGGCCGGGCTGCTCCGCCATCTGTTGGGAGAAGGTGCGTCCGGCCCCGCCCGGGGGATCCGTCCCGCCTCGCCGAGGCTGACCCGCCGCCGCCGCCGTCCCTCCGTCCTCCCGGGCAGACTTGGAGGTGCGCTGGGTGGACTGCTACTTCCCCTTCACTCACCCGTCCTTCGAGATGGAGGTGCGTTTCCGCGGCCGGTGGATGGAGGTGCTGGGCTGCGGGGTCATGGAGCAGAGGCTGCTGGACTCGGGTCAGAACGCACGCATCCGCAAACTTGACGCGCGCCCTTTCTTCGGGCGGACGCCCGGTCCCGCTCCGCCGTCGGGCCAAACGACAAACGCCGACCCGTTCCGCCGCCCTCAAAAGCCACTCCTCGCCGTTGAGAACGTCGGGGCCGCCGGTCAAAAAACAATGCCGAGAATACCGCCGTTTCCATCGCCATTCCGGTCGGTGACACCCGGACGCCCGACACGCGCGTTAAGAGTATTCGTCCCGACGATGGGCGAAACGGATGAATGGTCGATAAATGATCGATCGATAAAAAATAGGACTTTAACGCGATATTTGACATCGGTAAATGAGAGTAGATGGTGATCTGACGGCGACCGCGCCGCCTGATGGCGTAGGTAAGCAATAAGCCAGCCAAGCTTGTTCCTGGGCCCGTAGGAGCGTACGGCCTTCAAAATCTTTATGAGGCGCCTAGCGGGGCCTAGCGCGGCCTAGCGGGGCCTAGCGCGGCCTAGCGCGGCGTCGCCTTATTATTTGACGAGCTCTGAGCCGCGCCGCGACGACTCAACTTCTTTCCTCACTCGCGCCGTCCCGTCCATGATCGCTCCTTTCGGACACGGCCCGAGGAGGCCAGCCGGCGAGCCAGCCGGCGAGCGAGCCGGCGAGCGAGCCGGCCCCGCCCCCGGCACGTAGGCCAAAAATAGTTCAAAGACGCTCGCGTATTCATCCGTACGCGCGCTCCGCACAAGACGAGCGCGTTAGGAGGCGGGCGGGCGCGCCTCCCCTACGGCTCCACTGCGGCGGTGTGGCCGGTTGCCGTGGTAACGCACCACATTCAACACCTCCCGCTTACACCCTCCGTCCAACATTTCTGCAGCATCTGAGACAATAGAGAGCCAAAAAAAAGGGGTGGGGGGGCGCCCGAATGATTGCGGTACAGCCAGCGGCGGGGCGGGGCGGGGCGGGGAGGGAGGCGGCAACAGGGGACACCGGTTGGCGTGCGTCTTATTTAATAGTGTGACCGCCATATGTGGCGCCCGAGGCCCGGCGCGGAGGGGGGAGGTCGCGGGGACAAAGGAGAGCGAGGGGCAAAGAGGAAGTTAGGGAGACGAGGAAGGGGGAGTGATGGATGGCAGAGGAGAAAGGAAACATCTTCATTAACGCGTCCGCGCTTTTCCTTCTCCTTCATTCAATCGAGCGGCGCCTTTGATATGCATAGGGTACGGACGCGTGTGTTTCCCAGGGGTTTTCCCTCCCAACAGATGGAACTTGCTAATAGCCACGCCTCCTGGCCCGAGCCGGATTTACACACACCTCTCGGGGGATGCCCCCCCCCCCAAAGTGAGGGGGAGGGTCCGGGGCGCGCGCGCTGGTGGGCTATTGTGAGCATGTGCACCCGCGCGCGTCGAGCGAAACGTGATTAAAGTCATGTTGGGGAGAATTAACAGGCTCTCAAAGCTGTCGCCCAGGGTCCTCGGGGACGGCGCGCGGGGTTCAGGTGCTCGCGTCGGCTCCTAATCCCGCTCCTGAATAAACCATGTGCCCCCCTGCTGCCCCTCATCCTGCTGTCACTTCCTTTTCACGTGGAAATTCTGCCTGCGGTGAGTCAGCTATTTCTGAGGGGAGGATGGAGAGATGACAGAGGAAGAGGAGCAAAGACGGGCAAAATCAGAACCTCCGAGCGACGGACGGCCCCCGTCCTTCCGTCCTTTCTTCCCGGCGTCCCTCCGATTCCCGGAGGGCCCCGGGCCACGGCTTTGAGAGCCCGCCGATTGTTGCCGACGTGACTTTAATCAGATTTTACAAGCGCCGACCGAAGTCCGGCGTCCCAGTTTTGCGCCCCGTCCGAACGAGTCGCCGGATAATGCTCCCAAACGGAACCGCGCCCCTCTGTTTTTGTTCTCGCCGTTCGCCGGCAGTCTGTGTGTGTGTGGGGGGGGGGGGGGTAATGAAGCGGGGAAACGGGTTCCCCAAATCACAAGTCCCAAATGTTAGCGAGAAAGGGGACGCGCCGCATTTGTTCTACGTATTGTCGGGGCCGCGGTCAAAGCGACAAATGAGGATTTTGCGCGCATCGATTGGCTTCACGTTCCGTCCGCCTCCAGCGCGAAAATGGACAAGGGGCGCCGGCGCGTCTCGGCAAACCTTTGTTTGTGCGGCCGTCCGTTTCGGCGGGCGGGCGCCGCGTCCCGTAACGAACGGCCGGAGCGGAGCCCAAAAAAGGAAAGCCGCCTGGCAACTCCCCAATAGACGGGGCGCGCTTTGCGGACCGCCCGCGCGGGCCGCGTTTGGGATGCCGGACGGGGCGCCGGAGGACGGGCGGCCGTTTTCTCGCGGGGGACTATTGGCGCTCGGAATCGGGAAAGCGGCGCGGCGTTCGCCTTGGGCCCGGAAAAGGGCGGGCGTTTGCTCGCAGTCAGATGTGGAAGCGGCGGACAGATGGCGGGGCCGGCCTTCCCGCCGGACCGGGGAGGATTTCCTTCCGCCGTCTCGCGCGTCTTTATCCACTTTGTCGTCTGCGGAGGGCGTCGTTCGGCGCCATCTGCGCGCCGGATTAAACGCCCCTTCCCGCCAAGGAGACAGCGCTTCTTCCTCGAGACCCGCCGGGAAGGGCCGGCAGGGGGAGGGCGGCGTCCTCGCGGCCCGCCGCCTTCGCCCGCTTCAAAGAGTTGAGAGCTCGTGACTCGTTTCCCCGTGGGTGGGTGAATTTCCACGTGAAAAGGAAGTGAAAAGGAAGTGAGGCAAATGGCGTAAAGGCAAATGGCAAAAGGCAAATGGCGTAAAAACCATTTTCTTTTTCCCTTCCTTGGGCTACGTCGACGCCGCAAACGCTTTGACGCGGCGCCGTCGTGTGTCGCCAGCCGGCGCGGCCGACAAGGTGGGGTGGGCCTTCGGACTGGGCCTGGAGCGCCTGGCCATGGTCCTGTACGACATCCCCGACATCCGAATCTTCTGGAGCCGGGACGAGCGCTTCCTCAAGCAGTTCCGCGTGGACGACATCCATCGGGAGATCCGCTTCCAGGTAGCGGCGCTTTAGGAAGTAAGCCTTTGCCTTTCGACGCCGCGCCGCCCACCCGGACTCGGGACGACCCGGCCGGCGGTCGGTTCGCCAACGGGGATTCGGCGGCGTTGCGTTTTTGGTCGTCGCATCTCAAAAGCGAGGCCGGTTTTGGGGCGCGGCGCGAAAGGCTCAGGGTGGCCGCCAGGGTGACGCGTTTGCGTGCGTGTGTGTTTGGAGGCGCTGAGCAAGTACCCGGCGCTGTACAACGACATCTCCTTCTGGCTCCCGGCGGCCTTCCAGGCCAACGACTTCTACGAGCTGGTGCGCGACGCGGCCGGCGACCTGGTGGAGGAGGTGGCGCTGCTGGACGACTTCACGCACCCCACGTGAGCGCGCGGGTCGCCGCCACGACGACGACCGGGCTGACGTCCCGGTCCCTTTGATTTTTCTTAACGGGCGAACGGACCGACCCCTTCCGCGTCCAAAATCGCTCGGCGTCGGGTCCAAATGAGTTGAGCTGATCTAATTTCACTCGGGGCGGGCGCACGTCGGCGAACGCCGACCCGCCGTTCGCCGCCGTCGGCGCCGACGCCCGTTTGACGGCGCGGGAGCCGGCCCCGCCTCTTCCCGCGTGACAGGTGCTCTTCGACCTCCTGGCGTGACAGGAAGTCAGGAAGCCCGCGGGCGCTCGTTAAAGGCCGGGCGGAGCACCCGACGGCGCTCGGGAGACGGCGGCTCGATCCTTCGCCCGCGCCGGCAAAAAGCGGCGCCGGCTTCCTTTCTTTTTTTTGGGGAAACGCGCGCGCACGTCCGGACCGGCATTTGTCTAACGGAGATGTCAATTATCGGACAGGCGCCGGTACATTCGCCCCTTCGCCATACGTGCGTCGCGTTGGAGAATCGAGCGGGGCGGGCAGAATGAAGAGAGGGCCCGAGCGAGCCCTCAATCATGCTGTGTGTTTCAGGAGCGGGAGGCGGAGCCTGTGCTTCCGCCTGGTTTACCGCCACACGGAGCGCACGCTCAGCCAAAAGGAAGTGCGCGAGGTTCACCGGCAGATACAACGGCGGGCCGAAACGCAGCTGGGCGTGGAGGGACGCTACTGAAGGCGGCGGCCGGCTCCATCCCAGGCGGGACATCCGCCCCGTTCGCTAAACGCCGAGCCGAGCGGAAAGGTCAACGTCGCCCGGGCCTCGGCGAGTCGTCGCCGGCGGGGGGCGGGGCTCGGCTCGCGTATTTGGCCCGCAAGAAGCTTTGCGCCTTTCCCGTCGGGGCGGGGGAGGCCGCGGAGAGGCGACCCGCTTCCCCCCCCCCCCGAGCGCCGCCGCTCGCCGATGAATAAAGAAACCTCAAGTTTGCACAAAAGCTTTGTTCTTAATGGATTTTTCCAGGGCAGCGACGATTAACCGTTTCAAAAATCCAGATTTTTTTCCTTACGTGAAAAGGGTTTGCATCTTTTAACTTTGGCACGGCGCCGCTGCGTTGTCGATGTTGTCCTTCAAGACCGGCCGGTGCGCCGGAGTACCATAAAAGTCGAATCTACTAACTGCCGAATATAGAAAACCCGCCTTCGATGCGTGAAACTATACTGAAAATGCCTGTACAAACGCCCACTTTCATCACCGTAAATGCCATGCGTCACGCCTTCGCTCATACGCGACGCGGCGGGCGCTTATTCCAATTGTTCCAAGAGAAAAGACGTCGAAGGACGTTGTGCCGTTTGTCGTCCGTTCCTTCAAAGAAAACAAAAAAGCCAATCGGGAGGGACGGTTCTCGATCGAATCGGCGGAAAGCGAAGGGAAAGAAAATCCAGCAGCTATTGAAATACGGCCCGCTCGAAATCGCCTGTCAAACTACACGCGCGACCAATCCATTTGGTCAAAGCGCGAATTTTTTCCCCACTTTGAACATCGCTAGCTTAATGCTAAGCTAACACGAGTAGCTCTCTTTCGTCACGAACATTCCGCGCGCGCACAAACACCGGCAGGTGTCATGGAAAAATACTCACCCGGAAGTTTTCGTCCTCGTGCGCGACGAAGAAAAGGCTCATATTCACGGAGCTCCAACAACGCTCTTTGATCCAACGAACTCGCGTCACCTGCTAGCTTGGGCCCAAAAGGCGCGCGCGACGCCGCCTCTGCCACGTCATCATAGCGCGACGGCCGATCGGCGCCCGGACTTTTGTCAATTTAGACGACGTCATTTTGCGTGCGCGCAAACGTGTAATTGCATTGCGCACGCGATCGCGTTTTAAAAGGCAAAGTTTCAAAACGAAAAGATGAGTAAAATACAAACATGTTCACGCACGCGATCACCCGTTCGACTTTGGACACGTCTGTGAATATTCGCATCGCGATTTGTCCTACTCGCGTTTCATTTGAGAGCGCTCCATCGATTGCGACCGGACTCTTCTCTGCGCTGCGGGGGCGTCGAATTGGCCGGCCTGAGAGTATGAGCGATAAGTGGCGCGCGTCACATATCAAGTCGCGTTTTTCTTCGTCGTCTGCCTCAATTTTGATGGTTTTGTCTGAAAATAAAGCATTTCCGCGCTGCGTTCACCGACTCGTCCTTTTTTGTTTTTTTTTCCTGCGACGAATGCGACGTGACTTTGGTTTTTGCTAATGAGAGGCTCGGGCGCCCTGCAGGGCGTGGTCGCGAGTGGGCCGAAGCTAGAAAAAACAAAAAAAAAACATCTCGCGGGATTTCCCTCATGAATATTTCACCGGCGGCTTTCTTCTTGCGGGCCTTAATTGCGTCTTCAATTATTCAGCAGTCTCGCTTCCAGGAATTAGCCTGCACCCTGCAAGACGCTCCTTTACAGACCTAAACAAAAAAAAACAAAACACCCAAATGTTTGTGACCGTCGATTTAAATCGATTGCCGCGCACACAAAATTTGCCGGAACACGTGGAAGCGTCGCCGAGGCCGAAGACAAAGCCCGCAACGAGAAAGTCGCCGAAAAGGAAATCGTTTTCATTCGTGATCATGAAACCAAGGGCCTTTGAAAATACACCCTCAAATAAGTGTTTGGTTAATCGACGCCTCGGTTGCGCGTTGACGCCTTATGTTTAAAAGAACCATCCACGTGAAAAAAACAAACAAACCAAACCTCACGGGATTCTTGTTATGGATTTGTGGTCTTGAGGCGGCTGAGTCCGCTCTTCCTCTCCCTTCCCTTCCTTCCCTTCCCTTCCTTCCCTTCCCTTCCCTTCCCTTCCCTTCCCTTCCCTTCCCTTCCCTCCCTTCCCTTCCCTTCCCTTCCCTTCCCTTCCCTTCCCTTCCTCTCCCTTCCCTTCCCTTCCCTTCCCTTCCTTCCCTTCCCGGCCGCCCATTAATACCGAATGCGCGTGCGTGGCAACAAAAAGTGATGTCACAGCCTTCTAGTCAAAGTATTGTCTTTATTTTGCACTTGTTTTCTCGTCGTTCTAATTTCATTAAAAGTGGAAGAAACGTTCTACGATAAAAGCCTTTCTTATGAATGTTTTCTCTAAATACATCGCAAATCCTTGTAAATTCTTCGGATGATTGTTGCAACGATTTGTCAAAGTTGCGAGCGAACGAACAGAAACGAACGGAGACGTGAACAGCAAACTAACTATTATTAAATCTTATTACTTGTTATTTATTGGAACACAACAGTCTCGATTTATTGATGAATGCTTATTGATCGGTCGGTTGGCGCTACACTGGCCGTGGTGTCGTGGTGGTATTGCTCTTTTGTTTTCGTTTTTTCCTTTTTCTTTTTCTTTTTTGCCGCAATCACAAACACAACAAAGTTAACGCTAAACTCCCTACTCAAACATTTCAGGGCACCGCCACAAAAACAACTCGACTCTACCGGTCACAAATCCTTTGCTAAATGTTAGCTAACCCGCAAGGGCGCGTGCGCGCCCGCCCGCCCGGCGCTCGACAGCGAGACGTCACAACGCAAACATTTTCAAACGCAAAACACACAAAGTTGAAAAGGTGAGACAATAAGCGCCAACATGCAAAAATGTTCAACCGTTTGACGTTCCAAAACGGGAACGCTCGAAACCTAACGCGTTGAAACGTAAAATCGATCATGTCAAAAATAAATCAATCAAACGCTAAACACCAAAACGTCAGGCTGCGGTCGGAAGTGACCCGATTCCGATTTTTGTTTTCGCCGCCCGCCGTGCGACTTGCAGCAGACATGTCCTCTGCCTCGCGTGGCCGAAAAGGCTCCTCGATGTTGGCTTTTAAAGATGAAAAAACGGAACTATCCTCACGAGTTTCCGCGAGGAGATTTGACTCGAGAGGGGCGCGTTCGTGAGAGCGCGCGGCCGCTTCGCTTCGCTTCGCTTCGCTTCGCTCCGCTCCGCCGTCGGACGCCGGCAAAGGCCGCTTTTCGCCTCCCTTCTCCGCGCCTTTCACCTACGCGCCAAGACGCGCTCTCCGCTTACAAATCGTCAATCAAATCAAATCCGGTCAGCCATTCATTTGGATGCGCGTATCGGACGGCGAAAAGTATTTCAATGTCGCGTCACGGCCGCTTTAAAGGCGCGGAGCGCAACTGCTATGAGAGCCGTTTGAACACGGCCCGCCACTCCGTTGGGCCGCTTCCTTCATCGCCAACGGTCGGCACGGCCCGCCCGGGACACTTTCGTTGAAAAAAACAAAAAAAACAACAACAAAAAAAAATCGGAATTGAGCGTTAAGCCCTGCGGCCCGAACCACATTCGCCCGACGAGGCCTTTCGCCGGCAACTCCGCTCCGGTCGCCGCCGGCCGGCGCCAAGGCTCGGGGCCCATCGCGCTCACGTCCTAAAAGGGCCTGAGGAAGTGACATCATGCAAGTCAACGGCACCCACTTCCAGACCTCGGCCGTGTTGGGAATCGGGCCGAAGAAAGGGCGCATGCAAAAGCTTCCGAAATGCTCGTCGGCACGCCAAAGGTCAAAGGTGAAATGCTGAAAAGGTCATCGGCAGCTCCGGTCGTCGTTTGAAGGATTCCCAACACAGCCGGGGCCGGACAACCAAAATAAAAGCTGCGCGCGGCAAGTCGGCCAGTCATATTGCAGAGGGGGGGCAATTTGGGGGCGGGGAAGTCGGGCCCGCTCCGCCGCTTTACGGGAATTCCTCAAAGCAGGGCGAGCGCGTGAGCGCCTGAGCGCGTGCGACCGGTCGCCGGGGCAGAGGGGCAAAGGGGGGCCGCGGCGCCTCGCCTCGCCTCGCCTCGCCTCGCCTCGCCTCGCCCCGCCCCGCCCCGCCGCGCCGCGCCGCGCCGCGCCAGCCTCTTCCGTCGCTCGCCGTCCTTTTGCGGCGCGCGCGCTCTCTTAAAGGGCCAGCAGCCAGGTGAGCAGGCCGGGCAGCGTCGCGAGGAGCGCCCCCCGAGGCCCGGAGGGGGCGCCGTTCCCCCCGCCGCAGAGTTCGAAGAGGCTCCCGCGAAAATCCAGACTGCGAGATTCCTTCTTGAGTTTCTCCCAAAGGTCGCTGGCGCCTTCCTGGCAGTCGGACAGGGCCGTGCTGGCGCACGAGTGGAAGTCGTCCCAGTAGCTGGCGGCCGGCCGGGCGGGGGGCGGGGCGGGGCGGGGCGGGGCACACCAACAACAAGACAGGAGAGAAAGTTACAACCCGAGGTATATTCTTGTCCCGCCTTCGGAGCGATGAGGCGCGCCTTCCTTATGTGCCCTTCGACCCGGGCTTGTTCCGGCTAACAAACGGTGCCGGCGTGTTAAGCGGCCCCCTTCCCGTCTGCCACGCCCCCCCCCCCTCCCCACTGGGCCATCTGGGCCCTCGTTAAAGCGCGCTTAAGCGGCGGGGGACGCGGAACCCCGCCCCCGGGCGCGTGTCTCCCGCGAACGTTTGGCCTTTGAAGTGGCGGGGGGGCGGGGCCAATTAGCCCCCGCGCTATCGACCAAAGCCGACCCCGGGTCGAGCCGAGCCGAGCCGAGGCGTTTCTCGCCGAAGCTCAAAAGGAGGGCGGGGCCTCCTCTCGTGTTTTCAAACGAGCAAAGCGCGCAGATCTTACGTGCAGATCTTGCGCAGGTTCTGCCGGTCGTCCAGGTCGGCGGGGTAGTTGGCCATGTTGTCCCCCAGCCGCAGCAAACAATCGGAGAAGCCTTTGAAGACGGCGTCGCAGTGGGCGGAGCTCACCAGAGCCGACTGCAGCTGCCACGCTGCCCGCAAAGGAAGCGCAACGCGTAGGGTCACCACCGCTTGCAAGCGATTTATTCATTCGGGCGGCAAAATGACGCTTTGCTGTAAAGCTCAAAGGCCTCAAAAGCGGGCCTCTGGAAGGCCGTGCTCTCGCGGCTATCTCCGTGAGGGGAAAGCCGCACTTTCGCTCTTCAAAGCGGCAACTGCGAGCGCGAGCGTGACGTGTATCTCGTCCGTCTTTTGGGAAATTTGGAAGATTTCACCCAGAGAAAAACTGGCTGCAACAGTCACGGGTGCGTGGGCAGGAAAATGACGAGCAAATGACGGCCTTGGGTTCTTGTTTTCAAGCGGAACCGCCGGAAACGAGCACTATTTCGATGGATCGTCGCCTTGCTTCACTTGGACTTTAGCTCCGAGCGCCACTGAATTTTTTTTCTTTTGCTCTCCCGAAAGAACAAACTTAAACAAAATAGTTTCGTTTTGAAACGGAGCAATAAAAGTCATAGAAAAAAAAAAACAATTCATAGGAAAGACGGAAAAAGTGAGGTGAGGTACAGTGCACGTGCTCACAGCGCAAACACGAAAGACTTCCGCAATCGGTCAAACGTGCGTGAGCGAGTAGTCGAGTCCTGTTTTTTTCGTTTCGTCTCAATTTTCAGATGTCGTGACGTCACACGGCATTCGGCGCGCTTTGCTCGGACGCCATCCGATCATGTGACCCGATCGGCACTCGTCGAGACACGTTCGTTCGATTGGCGTTTTTCAACAAAAATACAGAATGCTGCAGCAGAAATATCTTGAAGCAATTACTATGTTGAATGTGCTCATTCACGTTCGCTGTCTTTTCTCTTTTTCCACCTAAACATTCGTTTTTTCGTTTTCTTCGATTAAAAACGAAAAACGATCTCGCTCTTTTTCCACACAATCAAAGTTGCCATTTGCTCTTTGTTTGCCGGTGCGCGTTAGTTTCCCATCTGCCGGTCGGGATGTACCTCTCTCACTCTGGCGCGCGCGCGCGCACCCGCATACTCGCACTGTCCTGCAGTGCAGGGAAACAGCGTGGCGCGTGCGTGCGACACACCCACCAAAAAAAGGACGGCATTTTCCCCGGCGTTTTCTCAATCGCGACTCGTTTGGTTTCCTTGCAACGAAAAATAACCAACAAACGCAATTCAACCGCAATTCGAACGCAATTCAACCGCGAGTCATCGTAAAAAAAATAATCTTGTGCATTTGAAGAGGTCACGCGAGGAAATCTAGAAGAAGTCGATGGGTGAAACCGTGCCGATGGAGACTATATGCCGAGGCGCGCTCACCGGGGCCGCAGAGAAAACCGGCGGGTCCAGTCCAGTCCGTGACACGCACGCGCACACCTCCGCACGCGTCGCGCTTACGCAACAATCACATCAAGAAGAAGAAGAAAAAAAACAAGAAAAAAAGAAAGATGCTGCAGTCGCTCCACGTATTAGACGGAGCCCGCCCGGCCCGTGCACACGCATTTTGCAGGGATGCGCGCGCGCGGCCACGAATGACATCATCTGTGTTCCGTCCGCCTAATTTGGTCGTTTATTTTTTCCTTGTTTCGTTCCATGTTTTTTTTTCCCCTTATCCAATCGCAATCGGAAGTGTCGAGTTGCGAAGCAAGCGAGGCCTCGGCGCGGAGATGCCAAGGGGGGTGGGGATCCCCCTTGTTGCCGCGCGCGCACACGCTCACGCTCACGCTCGCGCTCACGTGCGACAAATCCGTCGAAAGGACGCCGTGAAAACAATCCTTTGGCGTTTTGGGGCTGCCGGGCGGCCGGGCTTGCACTTGCCGCGCGCCGAGCAGCCCCGACGTTCGCGCGGCGAGGCGACGGCCGCGGCAACGCGAGCGGTCGCAATCGGCGAAGCCAGCAACAATTGAAGCAGAAATGCGTATTCCAAAAAAAAAAAAAAAAAAAAGTGTTTTCGCCTCAAGTTGCGACTCACCCGAGTGAAGCGCCAGCACGAGCAGCAGGCTTCCCGCCATCCTCGGAGGACGCGCACGCACGCACCGATTGCCGCCGCAGAGGAGGCGCGCATTCCCGCAAAGTCACGCGCACGCGCTCCTCCTCCGAAAGGGGGGGGGGGGGGGGGGGGGGGGGCGAACGGAGACTCCTCCCCCTCGTCCCGTCGCGGCCGCGCACGCAGTGCGTTTCATTCACTTTTTCCTCCTTTGCGAGTTTGGACACTTGCTGCACTGACGTCACCGGGGAGTGACGTCATTGAAGCCGAGGCCTTCGCTCACGGCCGCGGGGAACGGTCGGGTCTGGCCGAAATGTACGCGATGAAGTGGATGTTTTTCATCACTCCACCGAGGACCTTCCTTTTTTTCATAGTGATGAAATCGCACGCCCTCCCCCCCTCGCTCCCTCCCTCGCACAAACGATTCAGTTCCACCCGAGCCCTTGACGCGCAAAGCGAAAAAGGACAGTAGAGCGACTAATGACTAATGACTAATGACTGCTACGTGCGCGGAGACGACTCCAAATGTATTCGGCGACGCGATCGCCATACACCGGGAGAGTAGATCCCAAATGAAGGCGTCGCCATCGGCGGCCTCTTTTTGCAGTTGTCGACGTCGGCAAAATATCCGTCTGGATTCGGGTGACCAGACGAGCGTCATAGCCGGAACCTCCCGAGGCCGCCCTCTCCGACGCCCTCTGGCGGCGCCGCGGAAGAAGCGCTGCGCTCATCTCAAAGAGCCGCGTGACCTTTGCCTCCTTTTCGAGGATCATTTCAATCGGGGACAAATGGCAAATTCGGACCCCCCCGCGGTCGGGGCTAGGAGAGCGTCCGTGGCTTGGCCCCGCCAACATACGCGTGCGGACAAACCGCTGTGTGCCTTGTTATGCTGACTGAAAAAAAACCCTACGCCCCCCCCCCCCCCCTCCCCCGTTTGCTTTGACCTTCCTCTTCCTTCCACTTTCTTTGGTCAGCTCGACTCTTGCTCATCATTTTTTGCTCAACAGCCGCTTTTTCATCATGCTGACAAAGGGGGAAAAAAGGCGTCCTCATCTCCAGAACCGCATCTTCAAAACATCGAGCGTCAATTACGCAGCGTGTACATTTGCGTTGCAGACCAGCACAGAAGCTTGGCTTGGCGGCGGCGCCTTCGGTTGTTCGGTTGGCGGCGGACCTCAAGTTGCCGCTCCCGCGCCGGTTTTTTTCCCTCCCGCCAATCGGCACGGTCGCCGCGACCTTAGGGTGGGAGGAAGCGAGACCCGCTATTGGCGCGGAGCCAGGCAGTCGCCGCCACAAACGGGAAGTCGGCGGGCTACTTAAAGAGGCTCGGGTTGGCCGGCCCCGTCGCTCCGGCCGCCTTCGCGCAGGTAAGATGGCTCCCCGTTCCGTTGGCGTTTTCTCGTTTTCGAACGCGCGAACGAACCGTGCGGCCAAATCCGAGGCGGTCCGGACGCCCCTCCCGCTTCGGCTCGGCAAAAGTTCCGAGGAAAAACGGGCGAAAGATGTCGTACTTATCGGGGACGCGCGCAAAAAGCAATCGCGGCTTGTGGAAAGATTTCAATCGGTACTTACTACGCTTGCGAGCGCGCGGCGAGTCGCCCCGCCGTTCGTCCCCCTCCGGCGGGCCCCCTCCGGCGGGCCCCCTCCGGCGGACGCCTGGCAGCATGCGCTTTCGCACAGCTCGCCGTCCTCTCCGCCGCCTTCTCCGCCATGGACACCACGGGCCGCTACGTAGAGCCGGTGAGTCTCGAAAGGCGCGCTTTTCAAAGACGGCGCCCCATTGAGAAAGGGCGAAACGCCGCCGCCGCCGCAGCCGTCCACCAGCAACCTGGGCGACGACGAAGACGACGCCGACATCTTCGAGGAGCTCCGCGAGGACGTGGAGGAATTCGACGAGGAGGTGGACCCGCGAGCCCGGGGCGAGCTGACGCTGAGCGTGGAGAACATCAACACGTGCAGGGAGGTCAACATGCCCAAGCATCGGACCCAGGCCTACGACACCCGGCACCTGGTGGTCCGTCGGGGGCAGGAGTTCGTGCTGCGCCTGGGCTTCTCCCGACCCGTCACCCCCAGGGACCGCTTCCGGCTGGAGTTCCTGATCGGTGCGTCCCCAACCCGGTCCTCCGCCCTCAGGTTCCCGGCCGTCAAGGGCGGGCGCGCGCGCGCGTCCTCCGTCCTCAGGCTCCAAGCCCTCCGTCCGCCAACGCACCCTGGAGACGGTGACCTTCGGCACGCGGCGCAGGGGTCGCTGGCCCGGTCGGATCGTGGACTCGCAGGGCTCGCGGCTGCTGTTGGGCATAACGCCGCCGGCCGACACCATCGTGGGCAGGTTCCGCATGTACGTGACGGTGGTGTCCAGGAGAGGCTTGCGGCGCACCAAGAGGAACCCGGCCACCGACTGCTACATGCTCTTCAACTGCTGGAACGCCGGTGGGAATAACGCCGCCGCCGCCGCCTTCCCGCTCCGCCCTTTGACCTTTCCTCGGCCGGCCCGCAGAGGATTCCGTGTTTTACCCGGACGAACTGGGGCGACAGGAGTACGTGCTCGCCGACACCGGGACCATCTACATGGGCTCCGGCGAGACTTTGCTGAGTCGCGACTGGGTCTACGGGCAGGTGCGTGGGCCCGCCGACCGAGCGGCCGAGCGGCCGGTAACCCCCGCCGCGTGCCCGCCCCGCAGTTTGAGCGCGGCGTCCTGGACGCCTGCATTTACCTCCTGGACGCGTGCCGCATGCCCATCAGGAACCGCGGCGACGTCATCAAAATGGTCCGGAAGGGCTCCGCCCTGGTGAGCGCCGAGGGCCCTCCTTGCGCCGCGCCGCTCCCGCTCGCTCCGTCTTTCCCTCCGGGATTCCCTCCCGTCCCCTCCCGTCCCGTCCCTCGGCGTCCCCCTACCCTCCCTCGCCGGCTCCCTTCCCGCCCTTCAAGGCGGCCGCGCTCTCCGCCTCCCTCCCCTTTTGCAGGTCAACTCCCAGGATGAGGACGGCGTCCTGGTGGGCAACTGGAGCGAGAACTTCTCCGGAGGCACGGCGCCCACCCTGTGGACGGGCAGCGTCAATATCCTGCTGCAGTACGCCAACACGGGCAGCCCCGTGCGCTACGGCCAGTGCTGGGTGTTCGCCGGCGTCTTCAACACCTGTGAGGGACCCCTCCCGAGACCACCGTTTCATTCATTCCAGGACACCGGGCGCGCGATTTTCCACCCCGTCTCCGTTCTTGGTGGCGCGGTTAACTTTCCCGTCCCTCGCTCCACCGCGGCCCCCTTTTCCGTCCCTCTGCCGCTAAGCCGGCGCTCGCTTCCGCCGCGTTTGTCAGTCCTGCGCTGCCTGGGGATCCCGGCCAGAATCATCTCCAACTTCAACTCGGCCCACGACAACAACGGCAACCTGAAAATCGAACTCATCTTCAAGTCCGACGGCTCGGCCGACGAGCGCAACACGCACGACTCCATCTGGTGGGCCCCCCCCCCCCCGACGGCCCGACCCGCTCCGGGCGTCCGCTCAAGGTGCCGTCACCCGCGCAGGAACTACCACTGCTGGAACGAGGTCTACATGAAGCGCCCCGACCTGCCCCCCCGACTGAGCGGCTGGCAAGTGGTGGACGCCACCCCCCAGGAGACCAGCGACGGTACGCGGGGACGGCGGCGCGTTTGGCGCGCGTCGGGACTCGGCCCGAGCTCCGTTCCCAATCGCCGGTCGGATAACGACAGTAGCCGGCGCGCGACTTTCGCCCGGGCGCCGCCTCCGGCCGAGACCTCCCTGTGCCGCGCAGGTCTGTACCGCTGCGGCCCCGCCTCGGTGCTGGCCATCAAGGAGGGCCTGGTGGGCCACTCCTACGACGGCCCCTTCGTCTTCGCGGAGGTGGGTCGGCCGCCCGCCCGCCCGCCCGCCCGCCCGCTCAACCCCCCCCCCGCGGCTAACCTTCAGCCCGCCGCAGGTGAACAGCGACGTCCTCTACTTGACGCAGGACAAATACGGCAACATCACCTCCACCCACGTGGACAAGAGGCTGGTGGGAAGGGGACTCTTCACCAAGCGCGTCCTGGCGGACGCCCCCGTCGAGGTCACGCACACTTACAAGTACCCCGAAGGTGAGGACGCCCCGAGGGCCCCCCCCCCCCCCCGGGCCCGCTTCCGCGATTTGATTGGCGCGCCGGCCTAGGAAGTCCCGACGAGGCCAAGGCCATGGCGACCGCCCAGGGCTTCGGTCTGGCCAGAGACGACGCGGCGCCGGACGGCGAGCCTCAGATCACCGTCTCGCTCTCCGCCGAACAGGTGTCCTCCCGCCCCCGCGCGGGTCTTCGCGTCTTGCTGTCGCGTCTTTATGTGATGTCCGGGCGGGCAGGCGGAGCTGGGCGAGGACGTGGACCTTGCGCTGGACTTCCAGAACGCCGGCGACGCGGCCAAAAGCGTCAAAGCGCTGGTGTCGTGCGCCGTCGTCTTCTACACGGGCGTGGTGTCCAACCGCTTCAAAGCCGAGCCGGTGGAGGTCACCGTGCCCCCCAACGAGAGTGAGTGGCGGGGGCGTCGCGCCCGTCGCGTGTCGTACCGCGGTCCCGGAGGGCCGGTATCCTCCGCGCTCGCCGTTCGCTTTGATGCGAGCGGCCCTTTCGGAGCCGCTCCTCAACCCGGCCGAAGTGGTCCGAGAGGAAACGTTCTCAGGTTTGGCTTTGCGGCGGCAACGGCTCGGCGAACGGAAATGAGAAAAAAAAAAGGAAAGCAAAGACATGGAAAGCTGGTCGAACGTCGAAACCAGGGCTCAAGTTGTCCCGCCGCGTTGCAGCCCAGCGCGTGCTGGTGAAGACCAAGGCTCAGGAGTACCTGAAGAACTTGGGCTTCCAGCGCTTCCTGTCCTTCATGCTGGCGGGCCGCGGGGACACCACCTACCTGAACGCCATGAAGGTGGTCTACCTGCGGGCCCCCAACCTCCAGCTCAAGGTGGCCACGACGGGCGCCACGACGGGCGCCACGACGGGCGCCACGACGCGCGCCACCACGCGCGCGCCCGGAAGCCGCGCTGACGTCCGGCGCCCCCCGCAGGTCAGCGGCGTCCAAGCGGTCGGCCAGGACATGTTTGTCACCGTCTCCTTCGTCAACACCTTCGGCTTCCCGCTCTACAACGTGGCCTTGGCCATCGAGGGCCCGCGGGCCATGACCAACAGGAAACGCTTCTACAAGTAAGCGCGTCCGCCCCCGGCCGCCCCCGGCCGCGCCCGGGTACTCACGCGCCGGCCTGTGCGCGCGCGTGCGCCAGCATCCTCCAGCCCCAAGGCTCCTTCAACTGGAAGGAGTCCTTCGTCCCGCAAATCACCGGAAAGCGCACCCTGGTGGCCGTGATGTCCAGCGCCAATTTGTGCGAGGTAAGGCCCAACCGAGCTCCTCCCTGCGGGGCCGCTCCCCGTCCCCGTCGCTTTGCTTTTCGGTCGGACCCTACTCGAGACGTCCCGACGCTATGATAACCTTGGGCAGAAAGAAAAATTACAGCTCCACTCTTTTCCGTGGAGCACTTCTCTATTTTCAGAAAAATTACAGCTCCACTTTTTTTCCACTTTTTTCTCTATTTTCAAACAAAACGTTGAACATTCGTCACGCTGAGAAATGTTTCCCAAATTCGGACGCCCGTGACATGTTCCCTGCTTTTGGGGCGTTAGGGTACCGTTCCTAGTGCCCGTCACTGTTTTGAAGACACCGGACTGCGCTTCCGTGAATGTCCACCGAGAGGCGCACGAGACTTCCAAATATCCATCCGCGCTCGGAGACCAACGAGCCTTCACACACCCGAGTCACCCTCCACGACGCTGTCGTTTGCATTTCCGAGATAACGTCAAACTGCATTTCCGAGATAACGTCAAACTATCGCCGCGAATCTTCAAACCGTACAGAAAAGCGGTCGCTTTGACCAGCTGGTGCGGAAACGCGTCCGAATTCTGCGTGTTTATTGCTTTCGACATGAGAACCGGCGTGCCGCTTATCCGCCGCGCGCCAAGAAGGTGAATTAATAAAAAGTGTGGGGTTACGGACAGCATCGGCGGCCGGTGAACCCTTTGGCGCACGGGGCCGGCTACTTTTTTGGCTACTTCTTTGGCTCGGCGCACTCCGCCCCTTTCATCGGCGTCCGCTCGCCGTCTCTTGCAGATTTGGGGAAAGGTGGACTTCGTCGTGGAAGACAAGCTGGAAAACGAGGACGCCTCGGACTGAAGCGGCTCCCCGCGCCTTTAGTCTCGCCTCCGACCTCTGACGACCCCCGCCCGCCCGAAGGAGGAAGAAGAATAGGGAAAGCGATGGAGGTTGTGCCATTTGCCGGTCACCTCGCCAATCAAAGCCAAGGCCCCACGGCTCTAACGCCTTTCCTGCTCGCCTACTAACAATAAAGCCGAGGCAAAAGCAGCGCCGACTGTCTCCGAGCCTTGTCAGCCTTTTTCCTCCCGCGACCAAGACGGGGTCCGGTCCGTCTCGCCTCCCCTCCGCCCCCTTGGCCGGGCCGCGCGTTTGTCCTTTCGCCGGGCGCCATTCGGAATGGAGGGACTTCTCGCCGTCGTTCGTCGAAAGGTTTTGCCTACAAAGGGCCCGGGGCGGGCGGGTCGTCACGGCAACGGCGACTCTTGCGCCGGCCGGCGTCGCAAAACCGGTCGGTCCGGACGGCGCGCACCCACGCGCGTCAAGTCGCCGCAAGTCTGTGCGCGCGTCTCGCCCGCCGTCTTGGGAGTCTGGGCTGGCTGGCGCTTTCCTCTCACGTGAGCCGTTGGCGTCCGCGTCCCTTGTCCCTCGTTCGCCGCTACGTACCGGCGGCGACCGGCGGGCCGCCGGGGGAGGGACGCCAAGTGACTTGTGAGCGCCCTCCGGCGGCCGCCCGTGTCACGGGGCGCCGAGTCCGTCCGAGTCCGAGTCGCGCCGAGCGCTTCCGCAAATCATTCTCCCGCTCCCGACACGCGGAGCGAAGGTTCCACTTGGTGGGCAGCTGGGCCGCCGGTCGCGCACTGTCGCTTTAAGAGCGGGCCGGCGGGCGCGCAAACAACTGCGAGCCGCAAATCATCCGTCACCGTTGGAAACCGGTTTTGCCGGCCCTCCCCGGCTTTTTCCCTCTTCCCCATGCCGCCGACGGGTGTCGCTGTCGTGCGGGCGGGGGCGCCGCTATCTGCGCCTTTAGCGCACAAAGTTGCAAACGCCAACAACATTCAAGTTGGGACGAAAGGAAATGAATCCCGGTGCTTTTTTTTACAACCGCAAAGCCGAACCGATTCAACCGGTTGACAAAATGAGCTCTGGGGGTTCCGGGTTTCAGCCCCCCGAAGTTGTTGGGGGACGGCGGACGACGCATACGGTTCCGGCGCGCTCTTCCGCCATCTTTTCATTCGCGCCGTTCTCCTCCCGGCCGCCGCCAACCCGGGCCGGCGCCGCTCGGCTCCCCGGCGACATCTCCGTGGCGACCGGCCTATAAATAAGGCGCCGCGCGCGCGCCGGGCCCGGGGCGACGAGTCCGCGGATACGTCCCGTCCTTTCCATCCGGCTTTGGCGCGTCCGCGGAAAAAGCGTAACGTCCGGGCTCGCCGCGCGGAGAGGCAAAATGAGGAGATCGGCCGGGTCAAAGGATTCCAAAGGTCCTCCGGGGGCCCAATCGAGCGCACGTTTCATCATTTGGAGCGAGGCTTGGCCCGCGCCGGCCCTAACTCTTCTTCCCCACTCCCTCGTTACCACAAAGACGTAGAGGGGGCGCCGAAAAACGGATCCCGACAAAGCTTCCGTACCGTTCCGCCGTGACGTCGCTGCGCGGGCCGCTCCGGGAAGCCCGGCTAGCGCGATGCACGAAAACAAAGACGGAAGGATTTCAATCGGTGGAAAGCTAACGCCTTGACGCTAGCTTCTTCTACGTGCCGCGGACGGCGGAGCCGAGGTAAGCTACGGCGCCCCCAAAGTTTTGCCACAGGGACGGACGGCTTTCCGAGGAGACCCAAGGAACGGGGGCCGGCGCCTTGACGGGGGCGCCCGAGCGGAGCGGGCGCGGAGAGCGACGTAGCTTCGGCGCTAAAATGCGAAAGCCGCGTTTGGTCCGGCTAACGGCCCCGCTCCGGGCCGATCGCCACGGCCGATCCGTACGCCGGCGCGTGCCGAGATCGAGGCGCCTTCGGCGCTCCGAGCGCCCCCGACTGACGTCCGCCGGCTCATTCGAAGAGCGGCAGTTGTCCGCATGCTGCTTTTGTGGAAAAGCCAAGTTCCTTGGCGAACTAAACAAAAAAACAGACTCTCCTTTTGTTATCGTCTTGAAAAGCGGTCTGATGGAAAATAGGGGCCGAATCTCGCCCAGATCGGAGGGGAATGGTGCCCGGACGCTCAAAGATTCCCGACTGGATGATTTCCAACGCGGTCTTGAACAAACCCGGACAGAAGCGGGACCTACCTTGGCGGCGGCGGTGGCGGCGTCAACGTCGTCGCGGCCCGGACGGCGGAGGGGGACAAATCCGGCGTCTGTCGCGGGCCTGCGAGGGGGCACCACAACGCGCCGGATTATTTGGATCCGGAAGATATCAGATCGTTTTCCAGTTAGCCATACATGTGAGGATTGCTTTTGACTTTTTTTTTTTTTTTTTTTTACATCGGGTGGCTTTTTGATTGTCAACACACGCGTTGGAACTAAAATACTGAACGCGTGTAAGAATTCGCATTACTGGCATCTCAAAAAAAGAGAAGATCTTCTGGGACTCTTCGACAAGCCCAAGACGTAACGGTGACAGCCGTCCGCCCAAAACGTGGTCTCGTGTGGACCCGGCCTCAGACGTTGACGTGCCAATAAACAAGGCCGGAATAACTGTCAAGTCTTCACTTGGCTCGTTTGCATCAGGAAACATTGAATTTATAAACTAAGTTCAATGTCCCTAACAAAAGTTAGGGACATTGAACTTAGTGTGACATTGACTAACCCTTCTCAACCCCCAAAAATACAAAGTCGTGTCAACTGACGATTTGAAGTTCCGAACAATGAATGATTAGGTGACAACTGTGACCCAACTAAAAAAAAAAAAAAAGTATGATGGGACGCAAACGGTCAAATCAACTTGACGGCGACATTATATGGCCGCTTCGTTGTCCATTCGGGAGACAACTCACCTCCGGGCGTTAAACGGCAAACGTTCTCAAAGAAAAGTCGTCAAACTGCGGCGGAACTTCCGAACGACAAGCTACGCTAAGCTAGCCCCGGCCGAGCGTTAGCATCTCGTCGTCAACGTCCTCTCACCCAAAGTCTCGCGAGAACTCGCGCTCTTGGGATGCTGCGCTCGCTGGTTCCGCACCAAAACCTCGTGGGGGAGAAGGGGGCGGGGGGGGGGGGGGAGTTTACGAGAGTCAACTCGTCAAACGACAGTTTCAAAGAAGTTGCTTGGCTGCGCGTGCGCGCAAAGGAGGAAGAAGCCTCCAGCGGGCGGCGCGTGCGCGTGCACAGAGATGCTTGATGGCCACGTCCCCTTGGAGACACACGCACACGCGCACACACCAAACACGTGATTGGCTTTAGTGCGCGGCTTTAGAAATACACGCTGAGGAGGAAGAGGAGGAGAGAGGCCGACGACTCGAACACGCAACAAGTTTCGTCTTTTTTTCAGCCCTTTCGACTCGAGTGACTTGCGAGACGAGCGCGAGACGAGCGAGCGAGCGAGCGAGAGAGAGAGCGAGCGAGCGAGCGAGCGAGAGGGGGAGGGAGAAAGAGGAGGGGAGGGAGGAGGAGGAGGAGGAGGAGAAGCCGGAGTAAAGTTTGTCCAAGTTTGCACATCCCTTCGGAAACGCCATTTTGATTCGTCTCCTCTTCGGCTCAACTTTGCAGCCTCTTCGCCGCCGTCACTGCCTTCATCTTCATCTTCGTCTTCGTCTTCGTCACCGTCGGCGTCGGCGTCGGCGTCGGCCGCCACGATGTCTCGGCGCGAGCTGGCCGAGGCCGAGCCAGTCCCACGTAAGTGTTGCCCTTCTTTCTTGTTCGGGGGCGAGTGAGCGTGTGCTTGCTTTGCGTTGTTTGGGACTCGTCGGCCGCTTGTTGACTTGTTGCCGTGCGCCAAGTCAACTTTAAGATGGCGAGCGAGCGAGCACCAGGGCTCCCTCCCAACCTCCCCCTCTCCCCCCTCCCCCCTCCCCGCGTCGCTTCCTAGTTTGATGAGCATCCAAGCGGTGGAATTCGCCCGCCACGGCTCCCTTCCCTTTCCTCTTTGCCCTCGCCGCACTTTGAAGCTCGCTCGGGCCCCTTTCGCACATTCGGTCGGGACAAAGTTTGGCCGAGGGCACGGGGTGCGCGGCGGTCGTCGACGGGAGCGCTTCCCCGCGGGGGAGGGCGGCGCGGGTGGGGTCAAAGTATGCTGACTGCCGGAGGCGAGCATCCGTATCTCGGGTGCACTTTGGTCGGAGCCTCGCTATTCGCCATTGGCTCACTTCGTGGCCATGCGTCAAGCTAGCGGACGGCACCGCCGGCGAGGCGAGGCGAGGCGAGCGGAAGCCGGCGCTTTCAAAGCTCGGCCACCTGTTGACTCGCTCCCGCTCCGGGAGAAGCCTTCGAATCGCGGGCGGGCCGGGACCTCCGACGGCATCGTCGGACATGCTCTTCCACGTATGCCGCCCGCCCGCCCGGGTTACGTCGCTCGCCTTGCTTGCGCGTGACACGACGACGGCGCGGCCGCTCGCTTTTTTCCCCACGCCAATATGATGACCGCGGCGACCGAACGTAAAGGCGCCCAATAGCTTTGCGAGTGCAGCTATGTCAATTCGAGGCCCCGCGCCGCCGTTGCAACGTTTCCCTCTGTTGTAATTTGGAGGGACGCGAACGCGACTTCCGGTCGCATGCAGCTAACAGCTGCTAGCTGCACACTGGTGCCGTGACCTTGCCCAGACAAATTTGATCGAGAAGGCGAACGTCGTTGTGGTTAAAAGTTGCTTCACGCGACGGCCGGCCGTCAAATGTGGCGTTTGGGGCCGGTTGGCGTCGCTTTTCTGGCGCTTTGCTGACTTTTTCGACGCCTTTTCCATACTTTTGAGCGGCTCTGTTGACGTGACGCCTGTTGCATCCCCCCCCCCCCCATCTCGCGCACGCGTACAGCCTCCTCGTTGATTTGCGCGTGCTTGTCACTTAAGCATCTTGGCAGCGGTTAGCTCGTTAGCTGCTAGCTTAGCTTTGCGCGGAGGAGGATGCTGGCCCTGTGAGGCGTTTTGACGTCATCGCCGCGTCTTATCTGCTCGAGTCAATGATTGACAGTTGCAAGAAGTCGAGGAAGACTTTTGCGACCCCCTTCGGTATCTGCACTCAAACTTGTTGAGACACGCCTGCGAATTGATGCTTGTGACGTCACTTTGAGTGGGGCCGTGTGTCACGTTCCGCTGGGTCGAAGGTGAAACGGGCCTCTAAAATGATGAAAATGCCGTCGGAGCGTCCAGATGGAGGTCAAATGACCGCAAAAGCAAACACGTGACGTTTCAATAGTCGCGTAGGTCCGCTCACCATCGCGCTGCTGGTCACGGCCGTAAAACGAGAACGGCGGGCCGACCTCTCCCGGGGTCACCCGGCGAACAGAAGAAGTGTCGAGAAGATGCGAAAACGTGTCGGAAGGCGTCGAAAAATTGTCGCCCGGTCTGGCTCCGCAGCCGCTCCAACGTTGCCGTTCGACGGCTGATGCAAAAACACGTTGAGGCCGTTCCTCCGTCATCGCCGCGCGTTGGCAAAGTAGACGAGAAGCTGCGAGCCTTCAAGTCTTTTAAGATCCGTCCTCCCGTGTTAGCGACGTTCCAAACCTCTCCGGTTTTGCGCGGGTGCGCGCACGCCGTTGGACTCGGTGGAAGTCACCGTCCGGTGACCCGGCGACGCCAGCGAGCTTAAAGTCTTTTGCTGAGGCTGATACGCGCGTATAACAATCTAAGTCCGTCCGTTTTCTCGCGCCGCTATGCTGACGCCTCTCCAAAGCCGCTCCGAGTCTTCTAGCGATGTTCAAACGGGACTGGTAGAGTTGAGCGCAAATGCTAACACGCCAGCGGGCCGGCGAAGCAAGCGATGGCAAAAACCTGTTCCAATCCTTCTAGAGGTCACCCACCGACGCCGTTGCGTGGGGACGCTCCTCCCATTTCTGCGCGGATGCTAACGTGTCAGCGTTCCGGTGAAGCTCTGGTGTTGAGCTGAGCTCCTTTTTTTTTTTTTTCCCGCCTGTTTAATTCAACTCGATAAGTGGAGAGGTATTCCACTTCGGCCGCCGCTAAAAGACGTTCAGTAAAACAACAAATAAAGCCTCGTCCCAAAGTAGTCGTGCGCCGGTGGAGATGCTTGTGGAATTCCTCCACGGATGCTAAATGTGGTCTTAACTGGCCCGTCCTGTGGCGCGCAGGAGGGGGGCGGGTCAACGGCAACATCAAAGCGGCGGGAATTCCGGGGCGACCGGAGGACGCTTCCCCCTAACCGGCGGGCCTCGCCGTCGCGTCGGGCACAAAGAGCGTCTTGTGCGCAGCATTGTGAGCGAGCGCGGCGCGACGCGGCGCGGCGGCAGGGCCGACACGGCGAGCGGCCGCCGCTTCCTTTGAAACCAAAAGCCACATCTCCGCATTCATCCCAATTGCTCCTTGCATTACGGCGCCAATGACAACCAGATGCATTTTTTTTTTTTGTCAACGCGTGTCCAGTCCGTTTCCGTAGCGCCCGGACCGGTCGCCGGCCAATCGCCGGGAACGTTTTGACAAAGAAGCTCCCGTCTGCGCTCCCGCCGGCGGCGAAGGGGCCGACGGGAATCGGGCCGCAAATTTCAACTGGTTCGCTTTCTGGTTTCTGTGGCTAACGGCTCCCGTTTTTCCATCGGCGCGCCTTATTGATGGGACGATCGGCGCCGATTGTTTTCCCGAGCGAGGTCGTCTTTCGCGCGGGACCGGAGAGAGAACGTTGAGGGCCTGCCAGGAATTCGCGCGCTCGTAAACTAGACGGCTGACGAAAACACTCGTCGATTATTTTGATCGTCCGTTATTTGGCGGCGTGTCCACCGACGGCCGCGCTCGCACTTGGCTAGGCGGCGTCCGCGTCGCGACCGCGCGCCTCGGGAGCGACGACAAACGGCGTCGCCGAGGGCGGCGCGGGCCCCTCCCTCCTCGGTCCATTGAATCCGGCGGGAAGTTTGCGGTTGGTGCGCGGGCGGCCATCCCGACCATGCGAATGTCCGGCGGGGACCAAGAGGACGAGCGTTGGGCGGAAAGGACGTAAGGCCGGCGCCCCGTCCCCTCTGGGAGCGCGGCCTCCAAATGCTCTCTCAGTCAATTGTTACGGCGCTCTGTCTGTCTTTATGCGTGTTAATTGAGTTCCGGCGGGACGTCGGTGCGTCCGCGGGGACCGAAGTGGAGTAGCTAATTAAAAGCTTTGGCCGTCCCTCCGAGACGCCCTTCGTCTCGGCGCGGAGCTCGCGCCGTACGAGCGCCTCGTCAACTCGCCGACAAACAAACCCGGGAAAGCGGCGTCCGCGCGGGCCGCCGCCCGTTGTGTGCGCGACGCTATTTATAGAGGCGCCTTTTTTTAGATAAGATTAGGTTTCATCCCCCCCGAGCCCCACCCCCCGACGGGTGAGGGAATATGGCGAGGAGAGAGGGGGAGGAGCGAAGTGCAAGGTGCGGGCCAAAGTTGAAGGAAGCGCAAATGGCCGCCCTCCTGCATCCACGCGCTTGTGTTGAGTTTCAAACTTGTGTGTGCGGGAGCGCCGTCGGCGCAGAGGTGTGGAGGAGGAGGATGCGGAGGGGGGGGGGGGGGGGGGGGGGGATGGGTTAGGATGGGCTCGGCCCGGGCTCGCCTCAGAGCAAATGGCTCATCGGTGGGCTTTTTTTTTTTTTTTGCCTTCCTTACGCCTGGGAGGTGTCGCTCCCCCTGGCGGTCTCAAGCCCTTCTGTTTTTCTGGCCCGGCGCGACAGGTGTTGCCGCCGTCCGCTCGGAAGAGTCCCGCCGGTGCCGACGTGTAGAAAAAGGTCTTTATTTGCGTCCGGGGAGTTGTTAACGCTGCACGCCATAGGGGCCCGTATCATTGTATGTAAAGCTTTCCGCGCTTCAATACGTGCATATACTGCAAAGGATGCAATTTGGTGAATTGCCAATTCATTTTTTTTCTTTCTTTTTCTGGTGAGCGGCAGCGTTCCTAACCAGGAAGCGAAAGCCGGAAAACTCCCCGGTCCCCGCGAGCGCGGAGGCCGCAGCCATCGCGGAGAGGCGCCCGCTCCATACGGCCCTCCCCGGCCCCCCGCCTCCCCGTTCGCTCCGACATTCTTTCGCGGCTCGGACTTTGTCCCGGCCGGCGCTGAATACGTCTTGATGGCGGGCGGTCCTCGCCTCGCCGCTTATCGGCATCCCGCGCCAAGGGTCCCGCCTCCGCATCCAAAGACGGTCAAAAGTAGCGGGCGCCGTCGTCCGAACGCGCGTTTCAAAAGCGTTTTGAGGCCCGGGAGCGTCGCGCTCCGGTCCCGGGGGGCCGGCCGGCGTCTTTTCCGTCTTTCCGATTCGGACCGCGAGCTTCGTGACGATGCCGCTTGAGAACGCGCGGGACGCGGGCCCGACGCCGTCGGGTCTTAAACGCGGCGGGTTTCGGCCCCGATGAGATCGGAGTCGCGGGGGCCGACCCGGTCCGCGGCCGGTTCCCGACCGGCGGGTGCCGTTGTTGTCCTCCGGTGGCCTAATCCTTCCTCCGCTCGCTAATCTCCCGCACGTATGGCGTGACATCACAGATTAACACGCACGCACGCACGCACGCCCGCACGGAAAAGGAATGCGCGCACGTGCGGCTCCTCCCTCCGCTCAAAAGGTACCATTGTTTGTTCTGCAAACACAGGACACACCTTGTTACCGTAGCAACCGCAGACGGCGCCGACATGCCCCCACGGCGCGCACAAGGATGCTTCCATCCCTGCTTCCGTCCAGACGCCCCCCCCCAACACACACAAACAATTGCCGCGCCGTAGTTTCCGCGCGGACCGCAACGGACGCGCGCCGGCCATAACTTTCTGTAACTTTCTGTTTTCGGATTTTAAGTACAGTTTCTGCGCGTGTGTGTTTGAGACAAAAAGGGTCGCGCGTGTGCGAGCGGGTGCGATCTCAGGTGTGTATTGCTGTAGGCGCGGCCCTCAAACGCCATTCAGCGTTTTGTCCAAATTTCAATAAAGCTCCCATGGGAAAGGCTCACACACAGAGGCCAAGCTCAAGAGTTGTGCGTGCGTGTTGCCTGCACGCACGCACACACAAAGAGGCTTTTTGACTGAAGCGAAACCTGGTCCGCGACCACGCCCCGGCGCGGCCGGCCCACTTGCGGTGCGCTCTCTCTCTCCTTCCGGCTCAGCAAGGCCTTGTGGGTAACGTAGTTGAAACGGGGAGCTGTGGAAAAGATTAAAGGGAGCGCACCCCCCGCCCCCCCCCCCCCGCCCAATACTTCCCGCTTCCTCTCCAGACAGGATGCCAGCGTGTCGCTTCAGCATCTTTGTCGCGCTGATAAACAGTCGCCGCTCCGACTGTGCCTTTAAAGCGGCACGGCGTTCGGACGGCGCGGGGCGGGGCTAGCCGGCCCATTGACAGGCGAAGGGAAGACAAAAGCGGGCGAGCGATATTCTCAACCCGCCGTCGGTCAAAACGCGTCTTTGGCGGCCAACGAGCCGAGCCGCTCGCAAACGTCTTCGCTTTTGAGTCGAGCGAGCGGCCCGAGTGAACCCCCGGCGCGCTCGGCATTAGAGCGCGGCCGTTTGGCGGGCAACAGGTGAATGATTCCCAACAGGGCCCGAAGCGCGCGCGTACTTTGGCCTCGGCTGCGAAAAAGCCAAGAGGAGGGGGGAGGGCGCCGCGACCCGAGTCACGCGGCCCGCGTCCTCCATCTTGTTGTCGCTGACGGCCCGTTGACCGATCCCCCCCGCTTCGAACGCGCGCGGGGATGAAATAGAAAGTTTTGGAGCGGAGCTTGGCCGTTATCGGCGGCCCGTAGCATCGGCGGAGGGGAGAGCGAGACAAAGACGGGTCGAGGTCACACAGGAAGCGACACGCGGGCCGCCTCTTGATGATGCTAACGATGACGCGGGCGCCGCTCTTTAATGACCGAGGTTTTGGCGTGCCCTTTATCCTCCGAAATTTTGCGGCGCGCGCGCGGCGGGGAAGTGCGCTCCGGATGGGACGTGGCCAAGAGAAGAAAAGAATCCCTAGTTTTGAGCGGAGCCGGCTTCAAACTCGAGCTTTGACGGAGCGTTTTCGGGCCCCGCCGTCCGCCGCCGCCGGGAGTGCCGTCTGTTTGGAAAGTTGTTGCGGGCGGGGCGGGGCCGGGACACGCGCGGGCCAATCGCACGCCGCCTCGGCGGACGGGGCCCGGCGCGGCCCCGACGCCGCTCGGCCGGTCGGACCGGATTCTTCTCGTCGATCCGCCGAAGGGCGACGCCGATGCCGAGCCTCCGCGAAGGTCAAAGGTCACGTCCGCTCGACTCCAACCCGAAGACAAACGTGCGAGATGTGGGCCTTTGCTTCTTTATGTTTCCCTCTTCACCCCGCCTTCGCTTTCCTCTCTCGCGCCTCGCTCCGGCGTTTCCTCGCCACCCCTGACGTCATCCGGCTTCTCTGTCGCGCCACGTGACCCGCGCAGGGCCGAGCGGGCCGGGCCGGGCCGCATCGCCCCTCTGGCCTTTTCGAACGTCGCGCCCTCGCCCGGGAGGTCCGGATGACTTGTTTTGGGGGGCGGCGGGAGGGCGACGGGAGCAGCGCATTCCTTTGCTCCCGTCGCGCCGCCGCAAATCGAGTCGGAACCTGTCGTCGGCGGCGGCTTCCGCCGCTTGCGGTTAGCCCTTTAGCCTAGCTTGGCGCGGGAGCTCACCTTTCTCCTGCTAATGACTAGCCAGGAAGCGTAGCGCGAGGGTCACCTTTCTCCCACTAGCCACTTAGCTTAGCGTGAAGATGTCTGTCTGTCTGTCTGTCTGGACGCGCTGTAATTAGCCCGAGGCTAAGCTCTTAATCTCGCTCTCCTCCCCAAATCCATCCTCCGCTCATGCCCTCCCTCCATCCAGATTATGCTCTCGGCATCCTCCTCGCCTCGACTCCGCCTTTTCTTTCATGGCTGGAGACCGGATGAAAAGAAAAGGCGGTGTGGCCCGCCTTTCAAATGCGACTTGTCCAAAGTCGTCTTGGATAAAGCTGCAAAACTTTGCCCGGCTCGGCCGCGTATTTGGGAGCGCGCGCCTTGCTTTGTTAGCGTGCGTTGAGCGAGTTACTTCAAAAGTCGAATGCGTTATTCATGACTTATTGCTGTCGTTTCAAAGTCGTTAGTTAGATTAGCGCCGTATTTGAAATGTGACGCCGTCGCGAATCTGCTAAGCTCCCGAGGCCGGAGCGCGCCATCCTCCGCGTGCTTTCCTTTGGCTCAATTCACGTGACTGTGGCGCCGCTCTAAACGCTTTGTCAAATCACACCTCCGCGCGCAAAAGGACGATATTCTTCCCAAAGCAATGGGCGTCCGTCCCTCTCGCGTGGGGACTGTCCGTAGTCGGCGTGCCGTCCGCCGCTGCCGCCTTCACCTCAGCTGCAAAGTAAACGTTTTGCCCGGGACTTTTCTCCTCCGATCTCGCCGTGTTTTTGGCCAAATTTGGGACACGCATTCACGTGCCGCTTTCCGGCTAACCCTGCATGGCAATGCCTTGCCTTATTTGTAACGGGTACAACGGTACTATATTTTTGTGCGTAACATCTTACTTGAGCGCGTCACAGCAAAAAGTAAGGCATTACAGTGACGACGTGACTTTTGTGACGCGTCGCTCCCGACGCTGGCGGGGAGATGAAAGGTGAGGGTGAAGCGCTAGCAGCGCAGTGACAGATTCCTGTCGAATGCAAAGGCCATCCTTCCCCTACTTGCGCAGGCTTAAACGCTTGCCATTAGTAGGGCTTGCGAAAACGTGCGGGGGGAGGGGGAGGGGGGGGGTCTGCCGCTTCCGGTTTCCCGTCTTTGCTACGCCCCGTCTTCATACCTGTGACCGTGTGTGTTTTACTGACGCCTTTGCGTGTGTTCTTCCCGCAGTGTGAGCAGCGGTCGCAGGCGCGCATCCCAAAGAAGCCGGCGGTCCCGTCCCGCCCGCCAGGTAAATGGGCTCCCGCCGTAGGGAGGCCGAGAGGGAGATGACGCAAGGGGCGGGAGTTGAGGAAGTTGGGGGCGAGCAACAAGAAGGCCGACGTGCGCAGTTTGCATTCTTGGGCGCGCGCGCGTGTCGAGAGAGTGCGAGCGTGGAGGATGGCGGCTGGCGGCTGAGTGCGAGGTGGACGCAGCAAAAGCATCTCCTCTCACTCCTCTTTGTTTCAAATCGCCCTCGCCGCCGTGAGTCGCTCGCCCTCTGACGGCTTCTCCTTTTTTTCCTCAACCAATCGTTTCTGGCGCGCTTTTGCGACGGCGGCAGCCAAAGTAGCAAAGCAAGTTTGTAATAGCGTACAGTTGTACGTACGGCAAGACCGGCGCCCCGTCGTCACAGGCAATTGGCTCGGTATCACTCGAGCGCCGGGCAAGGGTGTCCGCTGCCCTCCTTGAAAAAGGACAATTGTCTTTTTTTGTCCGCGGCACTGAAAGGGTTAAGCGCAAGGGGAGCCGGCGGGGGGAAAAGAGACTCGGGTTCCAACGTGAGCGACGGCATCCGGGTTCGGGTCCGCCCCCGTTTGAAAGTTTGACCGTTTTCAGGAAGGCGGACCAGGAGGTGGGGGGAGGAGGAGGACGGTTAGACGCTCCTGAACAGTCAACATATGGTCACCGGATCCCCCCCATCCCCCGCGTCCGATGCTAAACTCGGGCCGTCAGCCGACACCCGGCGCGGCGCGGCGCGGCGCGGCGGCGGCTCGTCTTCAGCCGCTCGGACGTTTGGTCAAACGGAGCCGATTGCGCCTCCTTTAGCCTGTCGTCCGCTAGCTTCGCGCCGAGGCCGACGGCTCGCGCGCCCGCTCGCTTTACCGTCGAGCGTGCGTGGAGCGGCCCAAAATACCCTCCGCCAGCCTTGGCGCCGTTCAAACGCCCGCCCGAACGGCAAAGTTTGCGCCTGGCCGCCGTGTGTTTTCTCACTTGAAAATGCGGACGGACGGCGGCGCCCGTTTCCCCCTTCGCGCGGCTTGTGTCGGCTCGCCTCGGCGCTCTCCATCCTACGCCGCCCGCCCCCTCCCCCCTTTTCCTCCTCGTCCTCTTGCAACCATCTGTTGCTGTTCGTTTTCAGCCGGCTGTAAAAACTGCTGCCCGAGCGCTTCGCCGGCCAATCGTGCGCGCGCGCACGCGTGAAGATGAATGATGCCAGTGTAAAAAAGAATCCCGGGCCTTGTGTGCGTACGCACACGCACACACCTGCCGCTCACTCGTCAAGACACAAGCGGGGAAAGGCACACGTGCGCGGCGGCAGTTGTCGTCCCCGTTTCACTCTTTGGCGCTCCGAGCAAGGAGTGGACGCCATCGGCCACGCGCCCAAGCCTTTTTTGCCCCCCTTTGTTTTTCCGGCCGGATTTGTTTTTCGGTTTTGCGGAGAAGCTCCCCTCTTCCGAGCGCATTTTGACATGGAATGCATACGCGCGCGCGCTGACAAGCGGAGGCGGAAGAGGAAGCGGCCGACTCTGGAGAGCGCCTTCCTGTGGGGGAAGCTCAACAGGAAACGGTCACGGTTTCTTCTCGGTAGCCTAACCGGGCCGAGGGCCCGGAGGCCGAGCGGGCCGGCAAAAAGTCGCGACCTCTAACTTGTGCCTCGCGAGGTGCCCGACTTTTGGGGGGGGAGGTCTCGGGCGCCACCTCGTGGCGGCCGGCGTGACGCGAGTCGCTCTGCTCTGCGCCCGGCAGATATGGAGAACTCCGCGGCGAAAGGGGAAGGGGGCGGAGCCGGCGCGGCGACGAACGGCAAAGAGGCGGAGCCGGCGGAGGAGACGCAGCAAAGTAGCACGAAAGGTGCGTGACGTCACACGCGCGGCGGCTTATCGATCGTGTTTCCAAGGCGTGAAAAAGTTGCTCCGCCGTCAACAGACGCGACCCCTCCCCCGGCCGAGAACGAGAGCCCCCGGGGCGTCCCAAACGGAGACGGGGGCGCCGGCGGGGGAGACCTGTCCTCCATCAACGCCATGATGTCAGCCGTGATGTCGGCGGCGGGCGGCATCAGCGGAGAAGAGGCGGGGAGCGATGTCACTCCGGGCCCCTCGCCGAGGTCAGGACGGACGCGGGCTTCGGCGCCTCTCCTACACGAGGCTTTAGTCCCCAAAGCGCATTTTAGCAGCGGAGCAAATTGTGCTTCTAGTTTCAAAGGGCCGAATGGATTTTTCGGCACGCGTTTCCCCCGTCGGGAAATGGGAGCGCAGTAAAGGGCAAACGCTCCTCGCCCCCGAAGCAAACGAGCTATTTTAGTCACGGTTAGCAATTGACGGGCCGCGCCAATCCACGCGGCGGGCCGGACCGGGCCCCCGACGACGGCGTTCGGCCTCAACTTTTGTCCTCCTCCCCCTAGTCCCTCCCCCGGCAAGTCGGCCGCCAGGGCGCCGCCCGGACGCAACGTTCGACGCAGCCAGGTGAGGCCGCCGTCCCGTCGGGCGCCGCCGTCCCCTTCGCCGCCGCGTTGACCGGCCTCTGCCGGCAGGACGGCAAAGAGGAAGCGGCCGCGCACGTGTGCCCGCTTTGCGACAAGAGCTGCCAGTCGCAGCATCAGCTCACCATGCACATCAGACAGGTAGGCGCCGGCCCGGGGCCCGGAGCCCGCGCCCGCGCGCCGGCCCGCGCTCACGCGCCGGCCTTCGCCTTTCAGCACAACGCCGACGCGGGCGCCAGCGACCACTCGTGCAGCATTTGCGGCAAGTGTTTGAGCTCGGCGTCGTCGCTGGACCGCCACATGCTGGTGCACAGCGGCGAGAGGCCCTACAAGTGCAGCGTGTGCTCGCAGACCTTCACCACCAACGGCAACATGCACAGGCGGGTTACGCCCCAAAGCGCCGCCGGTTATCAGCGCGCCGCAGCCGCGGGGGGGCGGGGACGCGACGCGGCGGGACGCGCCCGCCGCTGCAAAAGATTGCCCTCGACTTGGCCGCCCCGGTTTTTGTCTGGCGGCCGCGGCGCTTCCCGACCCCCGTCGGCGGGCGGCGCCTCGAGCCTCTGGGGTCGCTCTTGTCTGCCGACGCGGCCCCTCCGGGCCCACCTCCTCCTCGCGCCGCGCTCACGTTCGGCGTAAGAAAAAGAATCGCGAACAAACGAACCGAGGCGGCGAAAGACCGAATAACCGCTACCCGGCTTGGGCTTTTACGCGCGCAGCAGTTGCAAGAAAATGAAAAAGCGGACTCGGCTCGCTCACCTCGGCGCGTGTCGCCCCGCGCAGACACATGAAGATTCACGAGAAGGACCCCGCCGGCGGCCTCCTGCCCGTCAGCCCGCCGTCGCCCACCAAGCGGCGCCGGCCGTCGGTCAAGCGGCGCCTGGGCCAGGAGGACGAGGGCGGCGAGGAGCCGCCCGGCAAGAAGGTGAGCGCCTCCGCGCCCCGGGGCCAGGCCGGGGCGGGGCTAAGTCACCGTGCGGCGCAGGCGGCGGAGCACCAGGCCTCCGAGGAGGCGGCGGCCGGCGCGCCGCCGGACGCGCGGTCCTCGGACGACCCGGCGCTCCCTTGCCCCATCTGCTTCAAGACGTGCGGCGGGAGACTGGAGCTGGACGCGCACATGGACACGCACCCCGACACCACGCTCAGGTACGTGCGCGCGCGCGCGCGCGGCCGGCCGGAGGCGGCTCGGAGGCTAAGCGTTTGCGCTGGCTTTGGCCGGCAGGTGCGACCTGTGCTGTCTCTCCTTCCGCACGCACCGCGGCCTGCTGCGGCACAACGCCGGCGTCCACAAGCTCCTCCCCCAGGACCCCGGCGGCCGGCCCTTCATCCAGAACAATCCGTCCATCCCGGCCGGCTTCAACGACCTGGCCTTCATGGACTTTTCCTGCAAGAAGTTTGCCCGCGTGGCGCAGGTCAGCCTCGCCGGCCGGCGCCGACGGCGGCGGCGCGCGGCTCCGCGGGCTGAGCCGTGTGCCGTGCGGGCTTCAGGTGTGGTGCGAGACCAATCTGCGGCGCTGCATCAGCAACTTCCACCGCTTCGTGTGCGAGCGCTGCGACAAGGCCTTCCCGCTGCGCTCCGCCCTGGAGCTCCACAAGAGCGCCGCCCACTCGGACGCCCCCGCCCGGGAAGCGGCCGGCGACGCCCCGCCTTCGCCCCAGTCCCGCTTCATGGAGGCGCTGGGACTCGGGCACGTTTCCAAGGTAGCCCCCGCCCGCCCGCCCGCCCGGCCGGCCGGCCTCCCGGCCGACCGGCCTCTCGCTTTCCGAGCCGGCGGGTGACCCTTTCCCCGCCGCAGGTGAAGCGCGCCCCCACGGAGGACGAGATCCACCAGGCGCACCTGGACAGCATCAAGGCCATCCACGTGGAGCCCCTGGGCTGCGGTCTGCCGCAGGAGCCCGCCTTCCTGGCGGCGCTGGGCCTGCCGCTGCTGGAGCAGTCTGCGGCCACGCTGCAGGGCCTGTCTCAGCGGGACGCGCTTAGCCTGCTGTCCCTGCAGCCCTTCCAGGCGGGCTTCCTCCTGCAGCCCGACGGCGCCGCCGCCACCGCCGCCGCCGTCAAACCGGGCGAGGCGGGCGGCCTGGTGGAGCTGGCCGACATCCGGCAGATCCTCAGAGTGGCGGCCGCCGCGCCCAATCAGATGGGCCCGGGCTTCCCCGCGCCGGCCAAGGGGGCGGCCCTGCCCGCCGGCCAAGGTGGGTCCTCCGGACGGGGACGGGCGATTTGCCCGGGCCCTCCCCGCGCCTCCTGACGCGCGTTTGTGCGCGACGCAGGCCAAGTCCCGGAGCAGAAGGCCACGGCGCCCCCCGTCACGCCTCGCTCCAGCCTGACGGCCGGCACGCCGCCGGCGCTGCAAAGCTCGCAGCGGGCGTCGCTGGGATGCATCAGTCCCGGCCTGCCGCCGCAGCCGGCGCCCGCCCTCCGCAAGACGGCGTCCTCGTCCTCGCCGCCGGCCGCCGCCACGGCGGCGCAGGGGGAGGCGGCGCCCAAGAGGGCGGCGGGCGAGGCCAAGGGCTCCTTCCCGTGCCGCTTCTGCGACCAGGTCTTCTCCTTCTCGGGCGTCCTGCAGGCCCACATGCGCTTCCACCTGGGCGTCCTGCCCCACCAGTGCAACATCTGCGACTACGTGGCGCCCGACAAGGCCACGCTCATCCGCCACCTGCGCACCCACAGCGGCGAGCGCCCCTACATCTGCCGCGTCTGCCACTACCCCTTCACCGTCAAGGCCAACTGCGAGCGCCACCTGCGCAAGAAGCACGGCAAGACGTCCAGGAAGGACATCGAGAAGAACATCAAGTGCGTCTTCTCGTCCTCGCCCGACGGCCCGGCCGCCGTCCGCGACGCCGACGCCGCCTGCCGCTTCTGCGGCGAGGACCTCAAGACGTACCGGGCCCTGCAGATCCACCTGCGCACGCACAACGGCTGCCAGAGGAAGCCCTTTGAGTGTCGGCGCTGCGGCGCCGCCTTCCTGGCCAAGCGCAACTGCATCCACCACCTGCTCAAGCAGCACCCGGAGGTGCAGGAGCGCGAGATCGAGGAGCACATCGCCAGCACGCGCCCCGCCGCGCCGCTCAAGACGGAGGACGCCCGCCCGCCGCCGGATCCCGACCAGCCTCTGGACTTCTCGGCCAAGGGCCGCGTCAAGGCGGAGGGCGCGTCCCCCGCGCCCGACCCGCCCCCGGACCAGCCCGTGGACCTCTCGGTCCCCGGCAGGCGGCGCCACATCAAGACGGAGCGGCCCGACGACAGGGCGGCCGGCGACGACAAGGCCGCCTCGCTCCCGGGGGGCTGCCGCTTCCCCCCGGGCCCCGCCCCGCCGCCCCGCCCGCAGCGCCTCAAGCCCCTCCTCCCCAAGCCCGCCTCGGTCAAGGAGCTGCCCCCCCTGGCCTCCATCGCCCAGATCATCCACTCGGTGTCCGCCGCCCCCGACCTGCTGAAGAGGGAGGCGGAGGCCCAAGCTCGGACCGCCTCCCTGTCGCCGCCGGCCGGCGCCGCCCTCCTGGAGGCGCCGGGCGAGGACAGGTAGGCGCTCCTTTTCCCCCTCTCGTTTTTGACGGCGCGCAGGTCATCGAACGCTACGTAGGCCCGCCCGTTCGCGCGGCCCCCCTCGGAACGGCGTCGCGGAGACTCGCTCCGGCCGGCGCCCGGCGCGGATGCGGTGTTTTGCCGCGGCGCCGTTGTCGCCGGCGTGGCTGACGGGCCTTCTTGTGCGGCCGGCGCAGGAAGAGGAACCGCAAGAGGGCGGGCAAGGAGGACGCCGACTTGGAGTCCGGCGGCGAGCTGGCCAGCGTGGAGAAGATGCTCGCCAACACCGACGCCAACAAGTTCAGCGACTTTCTGCAGACCGGCGCCGGCCACCCGCCGCCCAAGGCTGCCTTCGGAGGTCAAAGAGGTCACCCGGCTAAAACGCGATTTCTCTCTCGCCCTCGTGGGCGATGCGAACATCGCCGTCGATAAAACGACAAATGGCTCACGCCGCTTGTGACGTTTGCAGAGTGCGAGCGAGCGGGAGGCGTGGACAAGGAGGCGGGGCCGCGGGAGGAAGTCAAGATGGCGCCGCAGGCCAAAGGCAAGAAGAACGCCTACTCCAACTCGGTGCAGAAGATGACCTGTCCCTTCTGCCCTCGCGTCTTCCCGTGGGCCAGCTCGCTGCAGCGCCACATGCTGACGCACACGGGTAGGTGGCGCCGCCCCCCGCCCGCCCGCCCGGCCGGCCGGCCGGCCGGCGCTGACGCCCGTCCGTCGCCCCGCAGGCCAGAAGCCCTTCCCGTGCCCGCGCTGCGACGCCTTCTTCTCCACCAAGTCCAACTGTGAGCGCCACCTGCTGCGCAAGCACGGCGTCAGCAACCGCGCGCTCAGGCGCAACGGCGTCCTGGCCAAGAAAGAAAGCGACGACGGCTCGCGCGAGAGCGCCGGTAGGCCCCCGCCGAACGCCCTCTGCAGGCCCCCGCCGAACGCCCTCTGCAGGCCGGCGGCGCCTCGGGTCGCCCGTTTTCCACCCGAGCGCTTTTTCTCCCTCTCCTTCAGAGAGTCAGTCAGACGCCGAGCAGCCGGCCGATGACTCGTCGCCGCGAGGCCACGCCCCTCCCGCCGCCCTCAAAGACGCGGCCTCCGAGCAGAAGGGGGAGGAGCCCGAGCCGCCGGGCCCCGCCCGCGAGGCCGACCCGGGTGAGCGAACGCCTCGCCGCCGCCGCCGACGCGCCCGTGATAGCGCCGCCGAATACGGTCGTGTCGCGTGCGCAGCGGATCCCGGTCCGGCGCGAGCTTCTGAAGTCGCGCGCCAGCGGGCGGCGGCCGAGACCTCGTCCGACGCGCGCAGGCAAACTCCGCCCGGCGCCAAGGTCTGTTCCCCAACCTGGTTTTGTTTTACCGACGGGGTTTTCGGACCCGACCGACCGACCGGGAGCGTTGTTTTGTCGCAGGGCGGCGGCGGCGACGACGACGACGACGACTGCCACAGCAACAAAAGTTTGGATTTGAACTTCGGCTCCAAGCTGATGGACTTTAAACTGTCGGACTCGGCCGCCGCCCCGCCGCCCGCCCCCCAGGACGATGCGGACGGCGGCGCGGAAGCCGGCGCGGAATCCGACGCGGACGGCGGCTCGGACGCCGAAGCCGAAGCCGACGCCGACGGGTCCAAGCCCCGGCCCGACTGGAAGCACGTCTGCGCGGTCTGCCGCAAAAGCTTCCGCTACGCCACCACCCTGGCGCGCCACGAGCGGGCGCACCCGGGCCGGGAGGACTCGCCCGACCAGACGGAGGCCGAGCGGGAAAAAGGGCGGGGGGAGCCCGGCGCCAAGGGGGCCGACGAGGACGAGCGGGGCGCGGCCAGGGCCGGCGCCGACAGCGAGCCGCCCGAGAGCGACGACGACGAAGCGGGCCGATCGGACGAGGAGCGCGACGGCGGCCCGGAGGCCGGAGACCCGGCCGCCCCCTCCGTGGACAAGCGCAAGAAGAAGACGTGCGGCGTCTGCGCCAAACGCTTCTGGTCGCTGCAGGACCTCACCAGACACATGAGGTCGCACACGGGTGAGTCCGCCCTCCGGCCGCTTAGCGCCGCGCGGCGCGGGGCGGGGCTCTGAGGCGCTTTGGTCTGTGTGCGCAGGCGAGCGCCCGTACCGCTGCGCCACGTGCGAGCGCACCTTCACGCTCAAGCACAGCCTGGTGCGCCACCAGCGCATCCACGCCAAGTCGGCCGGCGAGGACGGCGAGCGGGACGGCGAGCGGGACGGCGCCGGCACCCGCCCCCCCTCCGACGACGACGACGAAGACGAGGCCGAGCGCGCCAAAGACTCGGACTCCCCCGACCCGGATCCCCGGGGCTCGCCCCGGGAGCTGCCGGGCCGGGCTTTGATTCGGGGCCTGCTGGAGCTGCGGGCCCCGCCCCCGCCCCCGCCCCCGCTGGATCACGCGCTAGCCAACGGCGAGCCTCCGCTGGTGGGCGCGGACTGAGCGAGCGAGCGAGCGAGCGTCAGACGCCGCGCCCAAAAAAGCAAGTGCCTTACTACTCATCCTTTTATAGCTTTTGAACTTTGTTTGTCAGCGAGGGGATCAAGACGGCCGAGGCCTCTGCTAACTGGAAAACGGACGCGCGCCGCCGCCTTTGCCGGCCGGCCGGCCGGGACTCCTCGCTTGACTTTTTGGTGTGGGGAGGGACTTATTTCTTGTTGTTGTTTTTACTTTGGAAGTGAACAAATGAAATCGGAGTCGGCCGGCGTTTAATTTTGCGCGCCGCGTCGTCGGCGTCCACCCGGGTCCGAATTACCTCAACGCCGTCGATCGCGTCTTCCCGCCCGCCCCCTCCGAGCGACCGGCCCCCGCGCGCGGCAAAAGTCACTAGCTTTAGCCGGAAAAGGGCCGACACGACTTGCGGGGCGCCGCCGGCTAACGGTGCGGAGGCGGGCCGGGTCGCGGGCCCGCCGCCATACGCTTCCAGCTAGCGCCTTCTACCCGGTAAATTTCCACCAGGTCGCGCTTACTAACGTTAATTCTTTTAAGTTTTTTTCTTTCCAAGCGGCGTCAGACAATCAGTTGCATGCGCGTGTGTACCGGGGCGTGAAAGTCAAACACTTAGCTTGAGGCACTGGTTTCAACTTGACTTTTTGTTAGGGGGCGGGGCGCGTCGAGACGGTCGAATCGGTCACTCGGACCGGACGGACACTAACTCGGACTTTGACCCCCACTAACTCGGACTTTCACCCCCCCCCCCGCCCGCCTCGGACGCGAGGAGGCGTCACGGACTCCGCCAATCGACGCGAAAGGGACGACCCGCCCGTCGTCGGAGCTCGTCCCCCCCCCCCCCCCCCCCCCCCAAAAAAAAATAAACAAAAGTTACGGTGACGTGTGACTCGGGCGCCCGGGCAAAGTCCAGTCGAGCCGGATGGCAAAAACAAACCCCCGTGCCAAAAGTTCAAAGTCAATCAAATGCGAGGCGCGCCCACTTTGACGACGTCATCGAGCCGCGCGCGCGCGCGCCCAGCCGGCCGGGCTGCTGCAAACGAGCAATAGAATCGATCCAAGAGAAATGAAAAGCTTTAATCGTCAAATGGTTTGTTGTTTCTGTCAAACTGTGAACGTTGTTGTTATTTCTCGTTGATTTCTTCCTCCTCTTCCGGGTGACTTTTCGGATAGTTTTTGTTTTTGCATGTTTAATCAAGTGCGCTTGATCATTTGTACGCACGCACATACACACAGGCGCGTCATCAATAAAACGATGTTGCTCTCAGGGTCCCGTTCTCCAACTTTGGCCGTTCTTGGCGGGACGCAAACTTGAGCTCGGTGTGCCGGAACTCGGGCCGGGCCGGCCGGGCCGGGCCGGACCGGGCGTCAGGCGGTGGCCGCCTTCATCAGCGCCCGCTCGCCGAACACGCGCGTGAAGTGAAGCACGTGCTCCTCGCAGTGCTCGCCTGCGCACACGCACGCGCGCGCGCGCGCGGATGAGCCCCGAAATGAGCTCACTTAGTCGGCCGCTCTTCGTCGGTGCCTTGACTCGCCAGTTGAATTCGTTCAAGCGGACTCGCCAATTTTGCTTATTTTTCTCGCCGGCGCGTCCGTCCGTTGGCGGCGAGCGAGCTCCTTTCCGGTTTCGCCTTCGCCCGGAGGAGAACCGATCGGCCCCGCGTTTGGTTTGCCAAAGGGCGCGATAGAAGCTCGGCTAAAGTCGGAGCGAGAAACGCAGTCGCGCCTCCTCGCGGACGGAGGGGGAACGGCCCGTTTCTCCCGGGATCTGCCCGGACGCCCTCTCGAGTCAAGGCGCCGCCGTCGGCGGAAAACAATCGCAAGAGGCGCCGCCGTCGGCGGAAAACTATCGCAAGAGGCGCCGCCGTCGGCGGAAAACAATCGCAAGAGGCGCCGACCGGGGTTGAAGGCCGGGTTTCCCCTGAGGCGCCGGTTCCTCTGCTGGAAGGACCGGAAGACGGTGAAGAACAGCATGTCGTCGCCCGTCTGACGAGCCGCGTCCAGAAACTTGCGGGCCGACGTGTTGTCGTGGGCGCCTGGCGGAGGGGGGGGGGGGGGGGGGGGGGGTTTGTCGTCGGTGGCCGCGGCCGGGCGCGTCGGCGCGGCGCTACCCACCCACGCTGCGGATGAATCTGAGCGCGCCCAGAACCTGCTGCTTGGACAGCAGGACCTCCACGATCTCGTCATTGGCCGTGGACAGGCGCTGCGAAAAGGCATCAAGCCGAAGGAGTCGGAGTCGGCGGCGAGCGCGATGAGGAGAATGCCGGCGCCGGTTACCTTCAACATGTCCAGCGACAGCTGATGGGCCGGCGGGTACGTGCTCTCCAGCGACAGAAGCAAACAGGCCTGCCGGAGGGAGGGGGGCGCTCAAACCGCCTGGCGCCGCGCAAAGCGCCCAGCCTTTTCGCAGCGCCCTTTCACGGCGGCGCCGGGGACGCGCAAAGACGCCTTTTTCGCGGGGAAAGGATCGGGCGGCGGGCGCTCATTCGCGGCCCTCGCCCTCCTCCGTGCCACGCGGGGCAACTGTGGCGGGGCAACTGCGGCGGCCCTTTTTCGTGAACGCCGACGACGCACTTTTATTTGGAAATGCGAACGGGCTGGCGGGAAAGCCCCTCCCTCCCCCCTCACCAGCGGCTTGGAGTCGGTCAGCACGTGATACTGCAGGAACTGATGGAGCACGTAGAAGAGGTTGTGCTGCACCAGCGTCTTGATCACCAGCTCGTACAGGTAATGCTGCCGTCGCGGGGGGCGGGGTTAGCGCCGGCGCCCGGCCGAGCGGCGGCGCGCGCGCGCGCGCATCCCGACCTGCACGGCGATCTGGAAGTGGTTGAGCGAGCGGATGTACTCCATCAGCACGGCGATGGTGGACTTGTGGCAGGCGCCCTGCGAAGGCAAGCCCCGGGGGGGGAGGCGGTTAGGGTCGGCGGCGGACGAGAGGGAGGGCTGGGCCCATACCTTCCTCTCGGCGAAGGCCGCCAAGACGTGCGTGTACATGTCCGACTGGTCCACCACGGCCTGGCTTCGGACGGGACGCTTGTGGGCGGCCGCGCCCCGCGGGGGCCCCGCCTCGGCGGCCTGCGGGGGCACGGGCGGCGGCTCAGCCGGCTCCTCGCCGTCTCACGGCCCGCCCCCCCCTTCTCAGGCCGGCTCTTCGCTCACCGCGTTGTAGCTTTGCTCCGCCTCCAAGAAGTCCTTGTACACCCGGTTGAGTTTGTCGAAGACGCCGGCCACCACGGGGAGACTTCCTCGCCGCTCGCCCTGCACCACTGCCGGCGCGCGTTGGCGTCAGCGGCGAACGCGTGGCGTGGCGGCCGGACGGACGTACGCTGCGAGCAGACGGACAGGATGACCATCTTGCAGTCGTTGCGCCGCAGCAGAAAGTCCATCAGCCGGCTCTTGTCTTGCAGCGCGTCCACCGCCGGGCTCAGCTTGACGCGCAGGTACCACAGGTAGCCTGCGGGCGGGCGGGCGGGCGTCCGTCAGGACCTCGGCGGCCGCGCGCTGGCGTTCGCCCGCGCCTTTGCCCACCTTCGCTGGCGCTGATAATGATATCCGGCTGGAAGACGCTCCACGAAGACGAGTCTGCGCGCGAGCGTCGGTCAAGTCGGCCAACGAGCAAGCGCGCGGGCGGGCGGGCGGGCGCGCCGGCCGAGAGGATACACAGCCGGCACGGGACGGGAAGCGGCGACGGGACGGCCGCGGGACCTTGGCGGGGCATCGAAACATCCGGGCTCAGGACCCGGAGACCTCAGGACCCGGAGACGCGCGCTCGCGCGCGGTTCTTGCCTGAAAGGGGCATGGCGCACGGCCGGATGGAGCGAGCCGGGAGAACCGGCCCGTGCGCGCTGACGGCGCCGTCCGACTCCTTCAGCTTGATGTCGAAGATCAGCGACGTCTGAAAGGCGGCGAGTGGGCTCTTGAGCGCGGCCGGCGCGCGTGCCACAACCCCGCGGCCCGCTGGCGCTTCTTGCTCGCCTAGGCCCGAGCAAAAGCGAAGTCTCGCCGCCTTCTCCACGCACCTGAGAGCTCTGATGGTGGACCACCACCAGGTTGTCCACGACGTTGAGAGCGAATTTTCCAGCGGTGTTCAATTTCAGGACGTGCGTCTTCTTGCACGCGCCCTCCCTGCGCACAGGCGTCAGCGGCCGCGCGCGCGCGAGCGAGCGCCAGAGCGTACCTGGGCAAGTGGTAGAGCACCACCTCGGCGCCGGGACTGTTGGCGCTCCTGGAGTGATGCTTCAGGTACATGACGTACAACTGGCCGTAGCTGCAAGGCGAGCGCGGCGTGACCCCCAAAGACGGACGGCGACCTCGCGCGCTCAGCCGGCGGGGGCTCACTCACACGGTGGCCGTGGCGACGTCCCTCTCCGACAGGCTGAGCTTGGCCGGCTTGGGGACGACGGGCAGCTCGATCTCGAACTTGGGCATCTTGGACACGCCCCCGCCCTGATGGGCGGGCGCGGGCGGTCAGAGGCGGCCCGGCCGCGCGCGGCGCCGCGCGCGGCGAGTTCTGACCCGGAAGGCGAAGGGCTGCAGGACGTTGGCCTGCACGGTGGTGGACAGCAGCACCACGGCGGCGGCGGGGCAGTACTGGTACCAGTTGACGTTGAGGCTGTGGCTCTTGAGCAGTTTGACGGCGCGTTTGTCGGGAAGCACCTGGACGCGACGGACGGCGGCGTCGCGGGCGGGCCCGGAGGAGCGCAAGCGAGCCGGGCGGCGCCGCTACCTGGTAGAACTCCAGTCCCTGGTCGCTGACGAAGACGATCTCGTTCCAGCCGGTCCAGCAGAAGCCCAGGAGGGCGGCGTTCTTCATCTGAGGCCGGGGCCGCGAGTTACTGGAAGAATGCTTCAACGCCGTGCCGGCGCGGGCGCCGCGGGCCGACGGGACCTCACCTTGCACTCGTGCGTGAACTCGGCGTGCGGGTACTCCGGGACGAAGTTGATGAAGTCCTGGAAGGGGAAACGGGAAAGGGGAAAATGGCCCGATCCTCGCCGCGTTCCAAAACGGGGCCCGCGAGCTCACCACCGACTTGGACGTTCTCTGCACGGCCAGAATTTTGTTCCCGGCGGAGAATTTGATGCACTTGACTTCCCCCTTGTCCTCCATTCTGCACGCAAACGCGGGGAGCTCGAGCTCCGAGCGAAGGGACGTTTGCCCCCCCCCCCCCGGGCGCGAGACGCACCTGAAGGCGATCGAACTCTTGTCGTCCGGACCTTTGACGACCACCCCGGTGGCGCCCCCCGAACGCACCGCGAACACCTGAAGGCGGCGCGCGAGGAGAGCCGTCAGCTGACGGCCCTTCGGGGCTGGCGGAAGCGGAGCCGACCTGTTTGTTGGCTTCGTCGAAGAAAACATTGTTGACGCTCGAGGCGTTTTCGAAGTGGACCACGTTATCGCAAAGCTCCAAGTAGTGCTCGTCGCTCATCGTCGATCGACGCTCTCCTCTCCTCTTGTTTTCGACGAGCCGCACACCGAAAGGAAAGCGCCCACCCGGAAGTCTCGCCGTCGACGACTTCCCGTGCAAACCTTCGCGGTAAAAGAGACTTTTTCGTCTCAAAAGTTACTCCCTCTCTTTTGAGAACAGAGAATGTATTGTTTGGCTTCAGCAGTCACGCGACCATTAATAATAATAATCAATCTTACGTCATAAATTTCGTCATACCCTTTGCCAAATGGCAAATATGCCTCTCAAAAACCGAAACTCTCTGTCCTAATCGATGAAGTCAAGCAATATATTCAAACTTTGAAACTATCGACCAATTTAAAAGCAATTGAAATCTGTCATGTGTGTACTCTTTTTTAACATATTTGTGTAATAGTGTATTGCACAGTTTCTCTTTGAGTTTTTGCTTGTTTTCCCCTGGCGTTATTGTTCTTGTTGTTACTGTTTCTGTTTTTGTATTATACTCAATTATATATTATGTTGATTTAAAAAAAAAAAGTCTCAAAAGTCACGTTTGGAGGACGTTAGAGAAGGACGCGAGTCGGTCCGGCCCAGTCCGGGCTTCGCGAGCTTGGAACCGACGATCGCGTCGGTTCGTACGCCCGATTCGATGACGGAGGAATGTTCCGCATTGGATTTTCAACGTGATGAGCGAGGAATAGGCCGCACTGTATTTTCAACCGACATTCGACACGTTTGGTGGTCTTTTATTGAGAAAAAAAAAAAAAAAAGCGAACGCGACCCGGAAGTTATCGATGGATTGTTTTTCATTCGTCGCCGCGTCAACCTTGCGCGTCCTCCGCGTCCGCTTCTTCTTCTGTCGCCTCGTCTCTCGAATGGCTTTAACGGCGCGAACGGGCTTCGCATTAACTCGTCGGTGAGTTTTACCCCTAACCCCTCTGTTGTCATGTAATGTTCGCTAACGTCGAGAAAGGGAAACTGTTGCGTTCAGAGTGGAGAGGAGAGGAGAGGAGAGGAGAGGAGAGGAGGGAACAATGTTGAACGCATACAAGAGTCCAGTGGGACCTCTGGACTGCGGACGTGACGCGAGGCATCCGGGGAAGTTAGATCGAGAAGACGCGAGAAGGGCGGGGGGTGTTAGGGTTCGGGTTCGGGTTCGGGTTAGGGTTAGGGTTAGGGTTAGGGGGGGCCGAGGCCATCCGCTCGCGGATTTTCTTCAGCCGTTCGCAACGGGCCAAAGTCCGGTCCGTCGCCCACGTAACGCCAGTAAAACCTTTGGCTTTTCCGAGTTGACGTGCCGCCGCTGCGTTCAGGTTGTGGCGCCTGTCGGCCGCCGGCTCGCGCGGCACCAAGACGGCCGTGACGGGTGAGGCGCCGTTGCCTTCAGGCGCCGGCCTGGAGCGCTTTGAGGAGGCCAAGAAGAAGCTAGCCGCGCTCCGGAAGGATCCCGGGAATGAGCTCAAGCTCAAGATCTACGCGCTCTTCAAGCAGGTGGGCGGGCGGGCGGGCGCCGCGTCCGGCCCTCCGCCGTCTCATCTCGTCTGTTGGCTCGCGGCAGGCCACGCTCGGTCCGTGCGACGCCCCCAAACCCGGGATGTTGGACTTTGTCAACAAGGCCAAGTGGGACTCGTGGAAGGCCCTGGGATCCATCTCGCAGGTGGGCCTCGGGCGCCGTCCTCCCGGCTCGCGTTCGGCCCGCTTTTGTCCCGCGGAGGCGTCCGGAGCGCGCGTGTCCAAATGGCAAATATTGGCAATGCGAATCCGAGCGGGAACGGTAGGCCGCGAAAAAACCTTCTGGGTTTTGACCCTGCGAGGCCCCCCGATCTCGCTTCGAAACTTAGTACTCTCAAGGGATAGCGCGCCAGACTGAGAGCCTTTTTCAGTACGGGCGGCCGGAGGCGCCGGTGATCGGGGGCCGCGCGAATCGAGTCGATTGGATTTTGGACTCGGGCAGGAGGAGGCCCGCCGGCAGTACTGCGATCTGATCGGCTCCCTGGCGGCGGCGGAAGGGGGGGGCGCCGCCCGGGCGCCCGCCGACGCCTACGACTCGCTGCTGGTGGAAACGCGGGACGGCATCACCACCATCACGCTCAACCGGCCCGCCAAGAAGAACGCCATCAGCACCGAGGCGAGCGCCGCCCGCGTCAGCGCCGCCCGAAAAGGCGGCGCTGACGCGCCGGCGCATCTTTCAGATGTACGAGGAGATCATCCGAGCTCTGGAGCTGGCGGCCCGCGACGGCTCGGCGCTCGCCGTCCTGACCGGTAAGACGGCGCCTCGCCGGCGAGCGCGCCGGCGAGCGCGCGGCGTGACGCGCGCGCTCGGCCAGGCGCCGGCGATTTCTACTGCAGCGGCAACGACCTGAGCAACTTCACCAAGATTCCGGAGGGAGGGGTGGAGCAGATGGCCAAGGCCGGCGGGGAGCTGCTCAGGTGAGCGCCCGTCCGCCGCGCGCCCCCGCCCCCCCACCCCCCGACGCCCTGACCCCGCTCCGCCGACAGGAAGTACGTGAGAGCCTTCATCGACTTCCCCAAGCCGCTGGTGGCGCTGGTGAACGGGCCGGCCGTGGGGATCTCCGTCACCGTCTTGGGGATGTTCGACCTGGTCTACGCGGCGGAGCGCGTACGTCGGCGTCCGCCGGCGGAGCGGGCCGAGCCCATTGAAAGCGCCGCGTCCCCCGTGACCTTTAGGCCACCTTCCACACGCCCTTCAGCCGGCTGGGTCAGAGTCCCGAAGGCTGCTCGTCCTACACCTTCCCCCGCATCATGGGCGTCGGCCAGGTAGCGGCGGCGGCGGCGGCGGCGGCCATCTGATCGCCGCGCGCTCCGGCCGCGGGCTGACGGCCGCGTGCGCGCAGGCCAACGAGATGCTGCTGTTCAACAAGAAGCTGACGGCGCGGGAGGCGTGCCGGCTGGGCCTGGTGACGGAGGTGTTCCCCGACGAGGGCTTCGGCGCGCGGGCGCGGAGCCGGCTGGAGGGCTACGCCCGGCTGCCCCCCGACGTAAAGGCGCTTCCGCTCCTTCTCCGGCCCGCGCTTTCCAGACGTAACCCGAGCGGCGCTCGCTCGCGCGCGCGTCCCGGCAGTCCCTGGCGCTGTCCAAGCAGCTGATCCGCTCGGCGGAGAGGGAGCGCCTGCACGCCGTCAACGACGCCGAGGCGGAGCGTCTGATGGAGCGCTGGACGTCGGAAGAATGCTTCAACGCCGTCGCCGGCTTCTTTCAGGCCAAAGCCAAGCTGTGAAGCGGCGCCGCGGGCCGACGCCAAGGGCGGATAATCGTTCCCCCTCCGCGCGCTCGGCGGGGACCGCCCTTGCGCCTCTCGCGGGCCTCTTCTGCAAATGGCTTCCCAGCCGTTTTTCCAGGAATTTTTACCCGCCGTTCCGCACGTACGACATACGCGCTACGCCGGATTTGCTGCAGCTGTTTCCTGATTGTCGTGAGAAAACCAATAAAATGACCGGGGCCTTCACACAAACTGGCAGCTGGCCCATTACTTCGTAGCAAAAAAAAAAAAAAAAAGCGCGGCCGCAAAAGCGGGACCTCGGTCTGCGTGCCGTTGACCCCTTGGCCGCCACGTGTCCGGCGACGATCAAGCGCCCCGCTTCCCAACTATTTTTGTCTCGCGCGCCCCTCAACAGTGCTCGTTCGCACCCCCATACACACGCGCGCCGCGCCGACTGTGATATTCCTAAAATGGTTTGTCCAATACCGGAAAAAACACATTTCGGGTGCTTCGAAAAGCCAGAAAAAAAGACACTTGTCTAAGCCAGAAAAAAAGACACTTGTCTACGCCAGAAGCTTCTTTGACAGCTAAACGTTCGACCCTGGGAAAAATACATGTGGAACACCGGCGCACCGATTTGCTCAACTTGGAGATTTTTGCCTGAATCGAGAGCGAAAGCAACGCTGACGCGAACTTGGAGAATGACGCGCAAGCGCAAGCGCAAGCGCAAGCGAAGCTCCCCCTCCCTCACCTCGTTCTCCGTCGGCCCCGAAAACGAGGACGCGACCGTGCGAACGGCGAACGTTCGATCCGGCTCGGGTTCTCGTCCTCGAGCGCGGTCGAGTCGCCCCGCCGCGAGCCGTCCAATCGGAAGGCGCGCGCCTCCCTTTAAAAGGGGCTCCGCCCCCTCGTCGCCAGCGGACGCAAGATGGCGGCCGAGGCGGAGGACGGACTTTACCTGGGTTTCGACTTCAGCACCCAGCAGGCAAGACGCGATGGCGAATTCGGACGCGGCCCGTCCGAGCGCTTCGAGCGGCTCAAAGTTACAAATCGAAGGCGGCCGAGCGAGTGACGTCACCCGCCTGTCGACTCGTTTGTCAAGCTCAAGGCGGTGGCGGTGGATCGCAACCTGGAAGTCGTCCATCAGAGCCGAGTGCACTTCGACTCGCAGCTGCCGGAGTTCGGGTGAGTTCGGGCGCGTTCGGGCGGCGGCGCGAGCCGACGGAGCGACTTGCTCCGGACACCGCCAAAAGTTGCCCGTCGGCGCTTTCGGGTGCGCTCGCCTTGATTTGGGGCCGCAGGACGGTCGGGGGAGTCCACGCGGGTGCCGACGGCCTGACGGTGACGTCGCCCGCCCTCATGTGGGTCAAGGTAGGCGCCTCCATGTGCGCTCTCTCGCGATGCGCGCGCCGGCTACGGCTAACGGGCGCGAGCGCCCCCCAGGCCCTGGACGTCCTCTTGGAGCAGATGCGCCAAGCGGGCTTCGACTTCTCCCGGGTGCGAGCGCTGTCGGGCAGCGGTCAGGTGACCTCCCCGCCCCGCCCCGCCCCGCCCCGCCCCGCCCCGCCCCGGCCCGTCCCGTCCCGTCCCGCTCCGTCCGTCCTAGCCACGTCTCGCTCTCCGCCTCCCCGCAGCAACACGGCAGCGTGTACTGGAAGAAGGGAGCGGAGGCGACGCTCCGGGGGCTGGACGCCCGCCGCGCCCTGGCCCCGCAGCTCCAGGTGCGCCTGCCGCAACCTGCCGTCCGCTTTGGGCAAAGACAGATGAAGGAGGAACCCCGCCGCCTTCCAGGACTGCTTCTCTGTGCGCGACTGCCCCGTGTGGATGGACTCCAGCAGCGGGCCGCAGTGTGAGCGCCTGCAGCGGGCGGCGGGGGGCGCCGCCGAGCTGGCCCGGATCACGGGCTCCCGGGCCTACGAGGTGCCGACCCGCCGCCGACTCGCGCCCGCCCGCCCCCCCCTGAGCCGGCCGTACAACGTTCCGCCCGTTGCGCAGCGCTTCACGGGAAGTCAGATCGCCAAAATGCGCGAGCAGAAGCCGCGAGAGTTCCAGGACACCGAGGTCAGGCGGCCGCCGCCGCCCGCCCGCTCGCCGGCGGGTCCCCCCGAGTGACCCGGGCGCGACCTCCCTTTCAGAGGATCTCGTTGGTCAGCAGCTTTGCGGCGTCGCTCTTCCTGGGCGCTTACGCCGCCATCGACTACAGCGACGGTAGGGCCTGCGCCGGACCTTCGTTTACTGACCCGAATGTGTCTGCGGGGCGTACGCTAAGCTCGAGGCGAATTTTTTCCTTTTTTTTTTTTTTTTTTTTTTTTTTGCGCGCGGCTTGTTGAAAACCTCGCTCGCCGCGTTCCGTCAAGCGCGAATCCCTTTGCGCCCGGAAGGTTCCGGAATGAACCTGCTGGACATCGCGAGCAAAACGTGGAGCCGGCCTCTGCTGGAGGCGGCGTGCCCCGACCTGGAGCGCCTGCTGGGAACGCCGGCGCCCTCGGAGTCGGCGCTGGTGAGGGCGCTCGCCGGCCGAGGCCTTCCCCCGAGCCGCCGGTGACCCGGAGCTCGGCCCCGCCCGCAGGGCGCGGTGTCGCCGTACTGGGTGGACAGGTTGGGCTTCTCGGACGCGTGCGCCGTGGTGGCCTTCACCGGAGACAACCCGGGTGAGCGACTTCGCCCGCTCGCCGGCCGGCCGGCGTGACCGCCCCCGAGTGACCCCCTTTCTCTCCTCGCCAGCGTCTTTGGCCGGGATGAGACTCCGGCAGGGGGACGTGGCCGTAAGTGCGACGCCGTAACCTGTGACGGGACGCTCCCGTCCGTTTAACGCCGCTCTGTTCCGCCGCGCCGCAGGTCAGTCTCGGCACCAGCGACACGGTGTTCGTGTGGCTCCAGCGCGCCCGCCCGGCCACGGAGGGGCACGTGCTGATCAACCCGGTGGACCGAAGCCAGTTCATGGGCCTGCTGTGGTGGGTGAGCTTTTGCCGGCCGGCGGGCGGGCGGGCGGGCGGGCGGCGGCCCCACGCTCCGTCTGTTGCGCCTCAGCTTCAAGAACGGATCGTTGACGCGCGAGCGGCTGAAGGAGCGCTGCGCCCACGCGTCTTGGGAAGGTTTCTCTGCCGCCCTGAGACAGACCCCCGTGGGAAACGCCGGCTACATGGGTAGGCCCCCGGCGCCGGCCGGCCCCGTCGGTCGCCGGCCCGCCCCCTCGCCTGGCGGGACTTTCTGCGCGCAGGCCTGTATTTCCACGTGATGGAGATCACGCCCCCCGCCGTGGGAGTTTATCTCTTCGATGCGGATGACAAGCGGGTGAGCGGCGCCCGCTCGCGCGATGGCGCAAATGGCGCCGGTAACGGCGGTCGGGGCGGGGCGCAGGTGTCGGGGGCGAGCGTCGAGGTGGAAGTGCGGGCCCTGGTGGAGGGGCAGTTCCTCTCGCGGCGGCTCCACGCCGAGCGTCTGGGTTTCTCCATCCGTAAGCGCGCGCCGACACGCCCGCCCACCTCACCTCGCCTCATACGCAGGCCTTAAGAGCCTTGTGCTCCGCTTCAGTTGCGGGGAGTCGCATCCTGGCGACCGGCGGAGCCTCGCGTAACCCGGAAATCCTGCAGGTGAGCGCCCGGGCGCACGGGCGGTGCCCGCGTCTGACCCGGCTGTTCTCCGCCCGCCCGTCAGGTGTTGTCCGACGTCTTTAACGCTCCTGTTTACACCATGGACGTGACGGACTCGGCCTGCCTGGGCTCCGCGTACAGAGCGCTGCACGGTATGCCAAGGAAGGGAGGCCGAAACGGCGCGGCGGATAACCGGGCGACGTCTTCTCAGGTGTCCTGGCGCAAAGAGGCGCGTCCTTCTTCGACGTCTTGAAGAAAGCTCCCGAAGCGCAACTGGCCGCCACGCCGCAGCCCCACGCGCAGGAGGTACGCCCGCCCGGCGCCCGGCGGCGTGAGATCGCCGCGCGAGCCCTGGTCAGAAGATGGCGGCGACCCGGGCGTCCGTTTGTGACCGGCGCGTGCGCCTGTGTGTGGCAGGCGTACGCGGGGATGCTGCGGCGTTACGGCCGCCTGGAGGCCAGGGTCCTGCGAGAGCTCCGCCCCTAAACGGCCGGCCCAAGTCACGCCGTCGCCGCCTGCTTTCGTTGGCGCGCCATCCTCCGCGTGGCGTTTTTCCAGCGGGGGTTTTACACTTAAAATAAAGGCCGAGGCGTCCTTGTCCGCGTGCGTTCCCGGCGCCGTTGGATGACTTAAGCTGTCGGTGGCGGCATCCCTTTTGTAGCGGCCGAGCGAGCGCTACCGCCTCCGAGACGCCGAAGCGGGCAAAGTCAACCGGCTTGCGGCAAAAGCGTGGGAAGGCCCGCTTCCGCGAGGTCGCCCGACCCCTTGGAGCCCCGTCGCCTTTTCCGGCCGACGACCGGACCGACTTCACACAAAGACAAACAAACCGCGGCGGGGAGAATCCTCCTTTTTTCTTTTATTGTATTTGCCGCGCTTTGATCGTCGCGGCCGGCGCGCCCCCCCCCCCCCGCTCGCGAGGCGTTAGTTGAGCGCGAGCACAGCTCCTTCCCGCGTGGGCAGGTTGCCACCGGGGCTTTTCGCTTTCAACTCCGCGGCGGCGGCGCCGGCGAGGACAAAGAACGAAACGATGTCGTCGGAGCTTCCCGACGTCGCGTCGCTACTTCGGCTTTCGCGCCCGGTCGTCGACAGGAAGGGGCGGGGCCGAAGACGCCGCGCGACAGGACGCCGACGACGCGTCGGGGGGCGACGAGAAGGATCGCAGACGTCTGGGCTCGCTGGCGTACGTTTCCAGGCGGAAGGCGCCCACCCTCCCGGCCGGGGGGGCTCGCGGCGGCGGGGGTTCGCACGACAGGCTGAGGGCTGCCGCGCACCCAAGCGTGAGCTAGCTGACTTGACGCGGGCGGGCGCTCGCTCACCTCTGCTTTTGCTCCTCTTGTCGCGGGAAAAGAGTTTAGCGCCGACGGGGGAGGAAGACGACGACGGCGACGACGACGACGTCGGCCGCTTGGAGGCCGACCCGAACATCCCGCCGAAGCTCAGCCTGCCGGCGCGCGGCGCGGCGTGAGCCCGCACGCGACCTCGCCGGCCGATCGGGGGCAGTTACCTGCGCGTGGGGGGCGGGGACCCGGCCGCGCCCCGGGGCCCCCCGGCGGCCGGGCCGAAGCTTCGCGGGACCCGATTCCCGTCGCCGATGGTCTCCCCCCGCGGGAGGACGGCCGCGCGGCGCTCGCTCTTGACCTTCCCGCCGGGGTCCTCCCGCTCGTCGGCCCCGGGCCTCCCGAACGCCTCCTGGCAAAAGTCGCGGGCTCGGCGTGAACCGCGGGGTTTTTTTTTTCAACCCTGCGGATCCACGGCCGAGAGACGGGGTCCCGTCCTTAGCTAGGAAAAAGGGAGCGGCGCCCGGCGTCGACCCCGAAACGCAAGAGCCCCCGTTTCTTCGGGGCCGGGTCCCGACCCGCCTCGCGCCGAGAAGAACTGGATCCGAGCGGATTCCCTTTGCCCTTTGCCGGCGGGGGAAAGCGAGACGCGGGCCCGCGTTACCTCCTCGGAGACCGTCCGTCCGTCCGTCATCCGTCTTCGTCCGGCGTCCCCGCGACTCGCCCGGTCTGACGATCTCAGCGCCTTTGCTCAAGGTCGCTCCGCGGGGGGGGCTCCGGCTTTTTCCCACGCCGTCAGCAAAGCTTCCTCGGCGCGCTCGGCTCACGTGACGACGGCAAATGTGATGACGGCGCGCTTCCCGAGACCGGGGCGCGGCCGAGGAGAGGCGAGAGCCCGGCCCCCGCCCGCGGCGGGCTTTCCATTCGGGCACGTTGGTGCGCTTGAAATGAGTTTTTTTTTTTTTTTTTCAGTTTTAGACTAACCTGTAACCTGCGTGATCCCTTTAAAAAGTCATGACATAAGTTTCAAAGTTCGGCTTTTTGCCCATCTGGGTAAAGATCGGCGCGGGGCGGACGCCCCGCCAAAACCAGGATCGCCATGGATGACGATGTTTCGCGTTTATTACACCGGTCAAGTGCGGCCCGGGTCTTCCCCGCGGCTATTCTCCCGAGCCGCCCTGCGCTAAAACAAACAAAAATAACAAGGACCCTAACGTACACTTAACAAGAGAAGAGTTTCGCGCCGACGATGCATGTCTTGACCACGTCGACATTTTCGAGTCAACCCCTCCGAGCATGGAGCAACACTGCGACGAGCGCGCGCAACTCAACAAACGGTACGAAAATAGACACCAAAGTCTTGTTTATCATACGCGACTATCGTAGCGGATCCCATGCGACTTCCGGCAGCATTTTGTTTTTGTTTTTTGTTTTTTTACTTCCGGCAGCATCTCCGCTCGGCAACTCGTCCAAGTGACCGCGAGAGGGCGCAAGCGAGCCGCGGCGTGCGCCGGAGGACGCCGCTTCCGCGAGAAGAAGAAAGCGACGAAGAAGACCGGGACTCGGCCATCCGTCTGGCGGCGTCCGCGTCCCGTCCCGTCTCGTCGTTTCGCTCAACTTTGCTTCGGCCTCGACTTCTCCGTAGTCGCGGGTAAGGCTCGGCCAGACCTAACCCTTCGCTTCAGGCCTTTCGCGCCCGCCAGCTGAGCCGGCGCCAACGCTTTCTCCCGGCGCCCGTTCTTCTTCTTCCGATCGCGTTAAGGCTCGCGAGACTCCGCGAAGGCAAGTTTGGCGCCGCGTCGGAACGGCGCGCTCGCGAAACGGCGACCCGTTTCAAAGTTCGGCCTTCCGACGCGCGCCCGCCCCGCGCCGACGCAACCTTTGACCTCGCCTAGCGTATTCCTTCCCTGCCGGCGTTACAGTTCGACCGGCTCCCAAATGAACTGGCTCCCGATTCCAGATGCGGGTCGATCGTTGACGTGTTTTCGGTTTCCTGACTGCAGATTCGTCACAAGCTACGTGGAAATTGATCAGCCGTATAAGTGTCCTGTTCATCCACAAACCCACGAAACAACGCGAATCCGAGGCAGTACATAACGGTTGCTATCATTTCAGTAGTCGAGGAATGAAAATGCTCTTCCGTAATATTAGGAATGAGTTTTCAATGCGATCGGACGGACAACCGCGGTTGAGATCATGTATTCGGAAGGGGGTTTGAGAAGGGAGCCGAGCGCAATACGCGTATTTCTTACGTCGATGATCTTGTATGCGTGCATACTTGGAACGGTCATCGCCCCTCTTTCGGCGAGCGGGGGACCAAGCTCGCTCGCTCGCTCGGGCCGCGAGCCGTTCGGCCGAAACCCATAAGGTCTTTGTCTCCGCATCCAGGAACGCCATGGCGGCGGTCCCGGGAGGCAGAGACGAGCCCCCGCGGCGGGAGGCGGCCTGCCAGTGGGAGGCCCCGGCGGGCGGGACCCGCGAGGCGGCCTGCCAGAGCCACGCGGCCCAGCGTCGAGACGTCGGCGTCCAGGCCGACCTGCCGACCCCTCGGCTCTGCTGGAAACGTGCGGGTGGGCGGGGCTGGGGTCACCTGACGACCCCGCTCGACGATTCGAGGGCAACCCCGGGCAAAAACTTTCCAACCGCCGGCTCCCGCCCACTTTATTTTGGTTTCCGCGCGCGCTCGTCGCCAAATGGCCGCGGCGAAATTTGGATGTTTCCGGCGCGGCCGTTTTCTCGCGGCCGTCTTCCAAAGAAAACCTTTGCCTTGGGTTGCCCTCTTCCGACGTGAGACTTTCGCCGCACGTGGCGGTCCTCTGACCGGCCGCGCGCCCCCGCCAGGTTCGGCCGGTCGCCCGCCGCCGCGCCCCGCCGGTCAAAACGGCCGGGAGGCGGGCCGAGCCCGGGAGGCGGGCCGAGCCCGGGAGGCGGGCCGAGCCCGGGAGGCGTCCCTCGCGGTGGCGGCCTCGCCGTCCGGCGGCCGGCCGCAGAGGACGCGCCGACCTCCCAGGTGGCGCCGAGACCTGTACGCGTCGGAGTCGGCGAGCGAGGACGGGGAGAAGGCCCCCGGCGAGGAGCGGTCGGCGGCGCCGGAAGGAGGCGGGCGGTCGGCGGCGCCGGAAGGAGGTGGGCGGGCGCCGCGACGTCTTTCCGGCAAACGGCCCCCTGAAGGCGCGCCCGCGTCCTCAGGTGATGCGGCGGCGGCGGCGGCCCGGCTGGTGTGCGACGTGTGCGGCCTGGCCACCAAGAACAAGTCCAGCCTGGCCCGCCACTCCTTCATCCACACGGGCCAGAAACCCTTCGCCTGCCCCCTGTGCGAGCTGCGCTTCAACCGGCGCGACAACCTGCGCCACCACCTGAGCCGGCTGCACCCGGGGGGCGCGGCCCGCCGCCAGAAGCCGCGCCCCTCCCAGACCTGGCTCTGCCACGTCTGCGGCAAAACCTTCCGCTGCCGCTCGGCGCTCAAGACGCACGAGGTCATCCACCTGGGGGTCAAACCGCACCGCTGCGACCTCTGCCCCAAGGCCTACATGCGCGCCAACGACCTGCAGCACCACAAGCTGACGGCGCACGGCGGCGAGGGGCGGCGCCGCCCGGGCTCCCTGCTCTGCCACTTCTGCGGCAAGGAGTTCAAGTTCCGCTCGCAGCTGGCCGCCCACCTGCAGACGCACACGGACGAGCGGCCGCACCTCTGCGAGGTGTGCGGCCGCAAGTTCTGCCGCCGCAACCAGCTGGAGCGCCACAAACTGCTGGCGCACGACCAGGACGGCCCGGGCCCGGGCCCGGGCTCGGGCTCGCGCGCTCAGGCGCCGTACCGCTGCTCGCTGTGCCCGCGCCGCTTCGCCCGGCCGGCCTGCCTCCGGCGCCACGCCGCCCGCGCCCACCCCGGGCAGGCGGGCCAGCCGGCGCCCGCCGGCCCGGCCCGGACCTTCCCCTGCGCCACCTGCGGCAAGGAGTTCAAGTTCCGCTCGCTGCTGAGCTACCACGCGGCGGTGCACAGCGAGGAGCGCCCGCACGCCTGCGACCTGTGCCCGCGCCGCTTCCGCCGCCCGGGCCACCTGAAGCGGCACCGCCGCGTGGTGCACCGCGACGGCGCCCGCCCGCCGCAGAGCTTCGTCTGCCACATCTGCGGCAAGGACAAAAAGTGCCGCTCGCAGTTGGCGCGCCACGTCATCATCCACACGGGCGAGCGCCCCTTCGCCTGCGACCTGTGCGCCGCCCGCTTCAACCGGCGGGGCAACCTGGAGCAGCACAGGAAGCGCGTGCACGCCGTGCCGCGCCCGCCCGAGGCCCGGGACGCCTCGTGAGCCTCTCCCGCTTCGTCGCCCGCGCGCTTTGCGAAAGGTGGCAAAAACGAAGTAAAGAAAACCGACGATTCTCTCGAGCGTCACCGATTTAATGGCTTTTCACCGAAACGCGCGGCGGGAAACGGCGGCGGGAGGCTCCGCCCCTCGCTCCGCCTCAAGGCTCGACGGCGGCGCACGCCGCCAGGATGAGCAGCAGCAGCAGCGGCGGCGCTCCGGGAAGCAGGACGTAGAGCGCCAGCGGGCCTGCGCGCGCAAACGCAAGTCAGCGCTTCCGAGCCGCCGTCCCAAGACCTTCCGGGACGGCTCCGCGCACCTGAAGCTCCGGTCGGCGTGGCGCGCCCCCCGTCCGGCGCGGTCCCTGCAACGGATCAGACTGTCAAAAGGCGCCCGGCCCGGCCCCTCGGATGATGCGTCGGCGCCGATGAAGGCGAAGACGGCGGCGCCGATGAAGGCGAAGACGGCGGCGCCGACCTGCGGCGGTGACGCGCTCCTCGTCCTCGTCCTCGTCCCCGTCCCCGTCCTCAGGGCGGCGCTCTGAAAGAGAGCCCGGGTCAGGACGCGGCGGAGCGCCGCTCCCGGAGGGCCGGGCGGCCGGCCCACCCACCGCCGCGGTATTTGCAGATGAAGTTGTGTTTCATGGAGCAGCGGTCGTCGTTCCAGCCGTAGAGGTAGGGGCCGCCCGGTCCCGGGAGCGCGGCCGGCTGGTGATACATGACCACGCAGGCCTCGGCGCCGCAAGACGGCTCGTCCGAGTACCACTTCCTAAGCCGGGCGGCGTCGGCTGAAGCGGGCGTGCGTCCGGCCGGCCGGCGCCGCCCGCTCCGCCGCCTCACCTGAAGGAGGCGGCGCTGCCGTCGCTCCACCTGTAGCGCTGCGGGCAGGGAGCGCCGCCGCCTCGGTCGTCGGCGCGGCTCAGCCCGATCCAGAAGTCGCCGTCCGATATCCCCGAGCTCGAGCGCAGCTCCTGAGCGGCGGGACGCGGCCGTGACGTCCCGGGGACGAAAAGCCGAGCCGGAGAAACGCTTCCGCCGACCCCGCCCCCCCCCAACAGAAACAAAACGCGCCACGGAGCCAAGCTTGGGCTCGAGAGGAAAGCCCCCCCCCACCCCCCCGGGACGGAAGGACCCCCGGGGCGGCGCGGCTTGAAAGAGCGACCGACGGAGCGGGGCCTGTTGTGCGCCGGCCCCTGTCCGAAGGCTCGCTCTTTCAAAGGGCGGCGGCGGGCGGCAGCGGCGGGCGGGCGGGCGGCAGCGGCGGGCGGGCGGCAGCGGCGGGCGGGCGGCGCGACCTCCAGCAGCCTCTGAATGCGCCTCTGCTCCCGCGGGCCGCCGATGGTGACGAGGCGGCCGCCGTCCACGCGGCACGCCAGTTCCGCTTCCCCGAAGGCCACGCGGCTGGACAAGTCGCGGAAGTGGGCCATCTTGTAGCAGGCTCCGCCCGCGCACACCCTTTGACCTGCCGCCAGACAAAGGACCGGATGAAAGCGCGGGGAGCCTTTTTCTTTTTCTTTTTCTTTTTCCTTTTCTTTTTCCTTTTCCTTTTCCTTTTCCTTTTCCTTTCCCGGGCCAAAGGCCGGCGAGGAGCAGGCCCCGGCGCTGCTGCGTGAAGTGTAGTTGCAGCCCCCCGGCAGCGGGCGGCGCGCTTCCGCTCCTCGTCAAAGCGCTTTCGCTCGCTCTGCCGATACTACGACGCTGCTTCGCCCCGACTTGACGCGCGGTCCTACGAGCCGAGCCGAAAACGTTTTGTTTGCAAACTGTCCGTCATTCTTTTTTGGGGAAAAGAGGTCCGTGCATAGTAAATCTATATTTTTCAAAATAGTCAAGACCATCAATAGTTGTTTTTTTCCTATAAATTGAACGTTTATATGAAGGTTTGTTTCACCAAAAAACACCATGTATAGTAAAGTTTCTTTTTCACGCGTAAAAACCTATATATATTTTTTTTTTTTACCAAAAACGACAGTCTATAGCAAGGCTGTTTCAAATAAAAGAGTCTTTAGTAAGGCTTTTAAAAAAAAACGACAATCTATAGTAAAGCTTTTTTTTTTTTTTTTTTTTGAAACTGTCTATAGTAAGACTTTTTTTTTCGAAAAATGACAGTCTATGGTAAGGCTTTTTTTCACAAAATATATTCCATAGTAAGAATTTTTTTTTCTACAAAATATGAGTCCATAGTTAGACTTTGTCGTTTTTTGTAAAAAAAAAAAAGAAAAAAAGGCTATAGTTAGGCTTTTAAAAAAACGACAGTCTATAGTAAGGCTGTTTTTTTTTTTGTTTTTGTTTTTTTTTAAAAGAGTCTTTAGTAAGGCTTTAAAAAAAAACAGTCTATAGTAAGGCTTTTTTAAAAGAAAACTATTGTAAGACTTTTTTTCGAAAAATGACAGTCTATAGTAAGGCTTTTTTTCACAAAATATATTCCATAGTAAGATTTTTTTTCTACAAAATATGAGTCCATAGTAAGACTTTTTTTTTTTTTTTTTTTTTACCAAAAACGACAGTCTATAGTAAGGCTTTTTTTTTTAAAGAGTCTTTAGTAAGGCTTTAAAAAAAAACCACAGTCTATAGTAAGGCTTTTAAAAAAAAAAAAAAAAACTATTGTAAGACTTTTTTTCGAAAAATGACAGTCTATATATAGTAAGGCTTTTTTTCACAAAATATATTCCATAGTAAGAAATTTTTTTTTCTACAAAATATGAGTCCATAGTAAGACTTTTTTTTTTTTTTTTTACCAAAAACGACAGTCTATAGTAAGGCTGTTTTTTTTTGTTTTTTTTTTAAAAGAGTCTTTAGGCTTTAAAAAAAAACACAGTCTGTAGTAAGGCTTTTTTTTTAAAAAAAACTGTCTATTGTAAGACTTTTTTTTCGAAAAATGACAGTCTATAGTAAGGCTTTTTTTCACAAAATATGATATTCCATAGTAAGAATTTTTTTTTCACAAAATATGAGTCCATAGTAAGACTGTCGTTTTTTGTAAAAAAAAAAAAAGTCTATAGTTAGGCTTAAAAAAAAACGACACTCTTAGAGTAAGGCTTTTTCTTTTTCAGAAAATGACTTTTTTTTGGAAAAAAAATGAGTCTATAGGAAGGCTTTTTTTCGCAAAACAATGACGGTCAATGGTAAGGCTTTCTTAAAATTAAAAAATGAAAACAGTCAATAGTAAGGGGTTTTTTTCCACCCAAAAATCTACAGTAGGGCTTTTTTACGAATGGTCGTCTACAGTAAAGCTTTTTTATTTAGCAAAAAAATGTTAAGGCTTTTTTTTCTCCGAAAAATGCCAACTGTTATGTATAGTAAGGCTTTTTAGCACTGCCGTTTTTATTCAGAAAAAAATGAAAGCGAACATGTCCGGTCAGGATTTTTGGCGTTCAAAAATGACCACGTTTTACAGGGAAGCTTTTTGTTTGCGGGGAAAAAAAGCCTTCGCGTGGCTAACCTGCTGGCTGGGCTCGACCTATCGGCAGAAAACAATTCCCGACTGCGCACGCTCCCGTCTCCATAACGCGCACAAACGGACGTCTCAGGTCAGCAAAAAAACAAACCATGTCAATACGGAAAAGCGGCCAAAGCCCCACGGGGCAAAGACGCGAGCGCCCGTCGGGACTCACCGCTGAGGACTCTGGCGCCGCCGACGGCCGCCACCAGGGCCGAGACCAGGACCAGGACCGGCATCGGGACCGGGACCGGGACCGGGCCGGCCAAGACCCGGCTCATCTCGCCGCTCTCCAGACGTCGCAGATGTGCGGAAAGCCGACTCGCGCGCCCCTTCCCCCGTCCGCGCCCCGCCCCGCCCCGCCCCCGGCCCCGCCCCTCCCCGCACTCAACCTAATTGCTTTCCCGATCCAAATAGGCGAGGAGAGGGATTTTGCCGCCGCGTCTTGGGCTCGCTTAACCAATGACACAAGCACACAAGCACACACGCGCGCGACGCGAGGCTCAACTCAAAGGCGGGGCCACAGACATGGTTTATTGACTCGGCAAAGACGACGGGCGGGCGGCTCAAGCCCCGCCCTCTTGCAGGCGCCACTCCTGCTGGGGCGACGCGTCGCAGATGGCCAGGCTCACCCGGGCGCCGCCGGCGGCCAGGCACCGACCGGCCGACACCTGGTAGACGCGGGAGCGCTTCTGCGGGGAGACGCGGCGACGGATGAGGCTACCGCCCGGTTCCGGGGGGGTCGCCGGCGCTCGGCCGCCCGCTCACCCCGAGGCTCCACTGCTGCGAGCCCCCCGAGCCGTGACACTTCATGAGCCTGGGCGGCTCCGAGGTCCTGACCTCCGACGCGTCCAGGCACAGCAGGCCCGCCAGGATCAGCTGACCCTCGTCGTCGTACGTCCACTCCTGCTCGGGGTCGGCGGGGTCGCAGGCGCCCAGCGTCACGCCGCCGCCCTTGTGGCTGGCCCGCGTGCGCGCCACCAAACAGCGTCCGCCGGCCGCGTCGCGCAGCTGCCGGGGGAGGCGGGCGTGACTCGGGGGGCGGCGGCCGGCTCAGGCTTTTTTCCCGCCTTACCCGTCCCCGGCGCAGCACGCGCGGGCGCGGCGCCGCTTTCCCGAGGCCCGGCGCCTGCGGCCTGCTGTCCATTTCGGGGTACACGTTGTCCAGGTACCAGCGGAAGGAGCGACAGCGCAGGCGCTCCCTCAGCGCCTGTCGCTCGGCCACGTCGCCGAAGTCGCGCCCCCGCAGCTCGGGGCGCAGGGCCAGGAAGCGCTCCTGCCGGCCGCCACGGGCGCTTAACGCCGGGCGCGTTCCCCCCCGCGCGCCGGCCGGCCCGCCTACCTTGTAGTCATCCATCCAGACGTGAGCGAGGCGCAGGGAGTTGCGGGCCATGGTGTCCTGGCCGCCGGGGGAGCCGTAAGGCCGCCTCTTGCGGAAGATGTGACCCACGCGGGAGCACGGGATGATCAGCAGCTCCCCGCCGCACATCCAAATCTGCCGCACGCGCCCGGTCAGCGACGGGACGGGGCGGGGCGGGGCGGGGCGGGGCGGGGCCTCACCCTGAAGGAGATCTCCAGGTTCTCGCCGCCCCAGATGTCCATGCCGGCGTCGTACTGGCCCAGCTGCCGGAAGTAGTCCCTGTCCATGGCGAAGAGGCCGCCCGCCATGGTGGGAGACCTGGAACCGAGGCCGCTCAGACCGGCGGGCGGGGGCCGACCGAGGCCGCTCGGACCGACCGGCGGGCGGGGGCCGACCGAGGCCGCTCGGACCGGCGGGCGGCGGCCGACCGAGGCCGGACGCTCACCTGATGGGGGCGATGGCGCCCCGGGGCCCGGCCAGCTGGGCGGCGGGCACGGGGTCCCACTTGAAGTGCAGCCCCCAGTTGAAGCCGCCGCGCACCACCGGCGACTGCGAGTAGGCCAGCGTGTCGGCCGAAATGATGTCGATGACGGGACACACCACGGCGCGGCGCTGCGCCCGGATGGCCGCCAGCAGGGGCGGCAACCAGTCCCGGTTGACCTCGCAGTGGCTGTCCAGGAAGACCAGCGCCTCGCCTGACCCACACGCGCACGTCGGCCACGGGGGCGCCCGGCGGGGCGGCCCCGAGCGGCCGGCGGGACTCACCGGCGGCGCGGCCGGCTCCGATCATGCGTCCTCGGATCAGGCCCTCCCTCTTCTGGTTGCGGAGCAGCTTGACGTTGGGGGGCAGCCGCTCCCGGACGTAGCGGTCCAGCTCCTCCTTCAGCTCGGCTGCGTCGGCCAAGCGCGACGGACGGGACCTTTGAGCGCCCGCTCGCAGTCGCCCGCGCGAGCGCGCCGCGCCGGGACCCACCCAGCTCGCTGCTGTCGTCCACCAGGATGATCTCGCGGAGGAGGCGGGCGGGGGTCCGCTCCAGCACGCTGTGGACCGTCCGGACCAGCGCCGAGAAGGCCTCGTTGAAGAAGCAGATGACCACGCTGGCCGACGGCAGGTCCTCGGGGTAGGTCTGGTCCGCGCACCTGCTCGCGGCGGGCGCCGCGTCAAGGGGCGGCGGCCCAAGCGCGGCGGCCGAAGCGGCCTCACCTGCCGTCGCGGGTGTCGGGCAGCTGGCGCAGGGGCCCGATGCGCCGCGAGATCAGCACGTTGAAGGCGTGTTGCCGGTAGCCGGCGTCTCGCACTTCCTGGTCGGCCCGGTCGAAGATCATGCCTGCCGCGCAAGCTTGCTGGCCGCGGCTCGCTCACGCGCGCGCCCACGGAGGGCCCGGCCGCTCACCCATTTCGGGGGGCGTCCCGCCGTCCCCCGGCTCCGCGTGGCGGCGGCGCGCCGGCCCCAGCGGCGTCCTGCCCAGACCCGGCTGCGCCGTCCGCCAGAAGTGGACGAGGAGGAGCAGCGACCAGGCGGCCGAGGTCACCACGCAGCCGTAGCAGAAGTAGCGCAGCGGCACCGGAGCCATCGGGGCGCCCGCAGCATCGCTTTCACCTAGGTCGCGCCGCGCGGGGTCAGCGGCGCCAAAACCGGCACGCGGAAGCGCCCCGCCCGCCCGCCGCCAGTTTTCGCCTTTGTTTTTCTCCTTTCCGTTTGAGTGGGCCTCGACGAGCCGCAAGGGCGGCTCTTTCTCAAAACCGAGCGGAAATCGGAAAAAGGCGCGAGGGCGGGGAAGGTCATTTCTGTGGTCTGAACTGGGCCAAACGCAAAAAGAGGAAGATTGTGTGATGGGAGAAGACCTCAGCATCTGAGTGGTTAACCCTGAGCAGAACGGACAATCCACGCCAGTTTTTTTTCCGGCTCCAAAGGGCGACTTGGGGGGCCCCGGGGGCAGGCCAGAAGAAGCCGGCGGGGCTGACGCAGGAACGTCACACCTTTGCGACCTTGCGTCGGCTTGTGATGACGCAGGCGCTTTCCGCAGCCTCGTCAAATGTGTTAAAGTCCGCTCATAAAATCAAGCGGGACAATTGCTCGCGTCGCCCAATGTGTTTTCCTTTCATTATTTTCCATTTGTGAGGGCAAGGCGCAGCTGTCAGGCGCCAAACGAGGCCGCGTGCGGGCGGGGGGGGGCAAGTAATTCGGCTTTACGTGTTTGGGACACTTTCGTCAATCGTCGGCGCGAGTCACGCGCTCCGCCGCTCGCAATCCCGGTAAAACGAGGAATATTCTTCGCTTCCGGCCCGGCCGGCGGCGGCGAACGCGACCGCGGGCGCGCGCGACCCGTTTCAACGAGGGTGGCGAATCGCGAGCGAGCGGGTCACGTGACGCGACTCACCGGCCAAAAAGCTCGGCAGCTGCTGCGGCGACGACCGACGTCTTCCACACGGACGTCGACGGCGCCAATGGCATCCGGTACGCGGACCGGAAGCGGTTACGATGGATGCACTTCCGCCGAGCGCTTTCACAATAAAAGCGAAGCCAAAAGGCGGGCTCGCCCTCGCTTGCCGGGTCGTCCCGATTCCGCGGCACACGACAAAACTACTTTCGAGAGGTTTCCTCGTCGGCGGTGGCGCCGGCGCCTTCGCTTGCGGCCAGGCGGACTTTCCGTCCCGAAAGCTCGAACCAAATGGGCGCGCTGTCCTTCGCCCAAGCGTTGCGTTTCGTTGTCGCGTAACGGCGCCTCAGCTTAGTCACGTGACCGCGCGCGAGTACGTGCTCGGGTGCTGAGCTCGTGACCCGAAAGAAAGTCTTTCGCCTCACCTGTCGTATTTGGGTCCACTTGCCACCCGTTCGGCGTCCTCATTTGACGTTTGGAAGAGAATTATCGGTGGCCGCTAGAGGTCCCCGTAGACTGTAAATACTGAAGGGGGTTCAAGTCGGAGGGTGGAACTGTGACCGACTTAAGTTAGTGGCGCCTGTTCTATGTCGTTTTCGGCCGCACGTTAACGCCCGAACGCCATCCCTTTCCCCTCCGACGTCAAATTCCAACGTTATGCGTGCGCCCGCCCGCTTGCTTTCCATATTGCAAAAGGCCAACTCCTCCCGGTCGCTCGAGCTAACGCGGCAGACCCTTCAAAATGTAAAATATTTTATTTTCTGTAAATGTTTCAAAATCAGGCTCCACAAAAGCTCCCCAAATTATTTGGTAATCACACCGTAGTTACAAAAGGAAAAAAGCGGGCGGTAACAAAAGAAACAGGGGACAAGGGAGCAAATCAGGAAAAGGACTGAAAAGGGCCCCCTCACCCGAAGCGTGATTTCCCCTGACGCGCTGCCGCCGCCTCGGCGGCCGACGCGAGGGAGCGCAATTAGAAAATAAGCTCTTTTAGTAATAAATACAAAAAGGAAGGCGCGCGTACACGTGGGCGCCCAGAGGGCCAGCCTCTCGCTCCGGCTCGTGGGCTCAGTTCATCCACTTGCGGCAGTTGAAGGCGCCGCAGTGGCACGGGATCTTGTGCTGGTCGTCCTCCAGGTCAAACTTGTAGTCGTAGCACAGCTGAGGCGCGCCGGACGAGGCCAGAGTGAGCGGGGAGCGGGCGGGCGGGCGAGCGAGCGAGGGGCGAAGGAGCGGCCTACCTCCTCTCCGCGCTGGATGCGGCGGCAGGAGCTGATGATGATCTTGTTCTCCTTCTCCACGCTCACCACCTCCGTGATGCAGTTGGGCGCGCACGAGTGGTTGATGTACCTGCCGATCACACGGGGCCGGCCGGCCGGCCGGCGGGCGGGATGAGTCACGCGCCGGCCGCGGCCGTCACGCCGGGCGCGCACCTGGCCGGTCCTCCCGCGATGGTGGCGTCGATCACGTAGTCGTTGTCGATGCGGAACATGTACACGCCCCGGTTCTGCGCAGGCCGGACCCCGGTTAGCGCTGGGAGCGGCGAGCCGCCGGCCGCCGGAGCGGCTCACCTGACTCTCGTAGAGGCGCTCCTTGCGGTTGGCCACCTCGCTCCTGATGATGGCGCCGATGTACTCGATGACCATGGTGCACTTCTCGATGTCTCGGGCGGCGTACAGCCCCAGGCCCTGCGCGGGCACGCGGCGAGTGTGACGGGACGGGGGGGGGACGCGCGCCGAGCGCCCGGCCTCACCTGGATGCGCGAGCGCGCCAGGTAGACGTTGGTCTTCCAGTCGGCCTTCATGCGGCGGTACTGGGCCAGCTTGGAGTGGCGCCCCTGGTGGGCGGCCGCCACCGCCTCGCCCGGGGACAGCGAGATGACCCCCGGCACCGCCCCCACCACCGAGCCCACCGAGCCCTGGCAGCGCGGAGCCGCGCCCGTCAGCGGGTAGGGCCTGCCGGGGAGGGAGCCGGCGTCAGGTCGGGCCGGGCGTCGGGCCGGGCCGGGCCGACGGCGTCGCCGATACCTCTTGGCCTGGCCGGCTTTGGGCTCCGAGCGGGCCGAGCCGGACGGGTTGAAGGCCAGCGGCCACTCCATCAGCGGGTTGCGGCCGTAACGGAAGGTGTAGCGCTCGCACGCCTCCACGCCTGGCAACTACACACGCGCGCGCACGCGCGGTCGGCGCGGCTCCTTTTACGAGGGGGCGGGGCGAGGAAGCTACGTACGGACTCCACGATCCTGCAGACGGCCGAGGCGCTGAGCCCAAAGAGGTCTTCTCCTTTCAGGAAGTCCGGGAAGAGCTTGAGCGTTCCGCCGGCGCTTCGGAGCCGGGCCACCGGTTCCAGGATTTGCTCCCACACGCCTGGGGGGAGGGAAGGGGGAGCGGGGCTGAGGGTCAGACGGCGGGGGCGGGGGCGGGGGCGGCCGCCTTACCTTTGGCCGTGGGCGCCGTCAGCAGCAGGTCTTCGTAGCCGTCCTCCACCACCTTGACCTTGAAGAGCGGTCGGGCGTCCCGCTCCTCGATGGAGCACATGTACTTGCAGCGCCTGAAGGGCACAACGGGGCACGCTTAGCCGTCCGCCCCGGGAGCCGCGTTTTCCCCGTTCGCGTGCGCGGAGGGGCAAGGGGACGTCAGGTGTAAAGAGGAGGAAAAACCGAACAGGCCGGGTCCTGAGCGCGGCGGGAGAGTCCCCGTAAGGCGGCCGCCCCCGCCCCCGCCGTAGAGGACGGCGCATGCGCCCCCTCGTCGCGGCGTGGCATTCGAGGCCCGAGGAGACACTTGGCGCGGCGCCTGGTTTTCTTTTGCGGCGGCCTCACCCGTTGCTGCGGCGCATGCTCCAGTAGATGCGGTCGGCGTGGTAGCCCACGGGGAAGATGGCGGCGGCGTCGTGGAAGGCGGCCATCTGGCACGGGAGCAGCCTGCCCACGGCGCAGAAGAGAAGGCTGCCCACGCGGAAGCTGTGGTGGCGCTCGCCGCGCTGCACCACGGCCGCCACCTGCCGCGCCTCGTCCCGCTGCACGTAGACGCGGCGGAGGACGGTGAAGCAGCGCAGCTCCGAGTCGTAGGGGTCGCGCAACCAGGCGCGGGGTTCGGCGGGCGGGGACCCCGCCCTGGGCCGGTGCAGCTGGCACAGCATGGTCTTGTCCTGGAGGGCGGGTGGAGAACGTGAGCGGCGGGCGACGGAAGGCCCGGGCGCCTCCCCTTCTCACCTTGAAGAAGGTGCAGCGCGCCCTGACGGCGCAGGTGAAGTGGTAGGTGTTGGCGCAGCGCAGGCGGTTGCAGCCGCTGGTGGCGCCCGTCTGCTGGCAGTGGGCGCAGCGCAGCGTCAGGCCGCGGCGCAGCGCCAGCTCCACGTTGATCAGAGCGCCCGCCTGAGTTTCGTACACCTCGCTGGACCACAGGGCGCAGTTCAGGTGCACCTGAGGGGGACGAGGCGTGACCCACGGCCGCCGCCCGAGCGGGTGGCCGCGCACTCGCTCGCTCGCTCACTCACCCACAAATCCAAGTCCAGGTTGAGCAGCCTGGCGGGTCCGTCCGTTTCGCCGTCGCCCTGCTGGTGACAAAAGCAGCACCTGCGCCGGTCCGCCGGAAGCGGGTCGGGTCGAAGACACGCCCCCAGCTTCTTCAACAAGGCGTCCGCTTCCTCCTCGGCGGGCGCGGCCTCGTCCGACACCGGGCCCCTGCGGCCGAGGGGAGCGCCCGAGGTGAAGCGCCGCGGCCGACGGATGGCGCGCGCGCCCGCTCACCTGCTCAGGGCCACGCTGACGTTCCAGCGTCGCCAGCGGGAACTCCTCGCCCGCTTGCCGCGTTGACTCGCCGGCGAGTCGTCGCCCTCGGAGAAGGCGTGGGGCCGGGGCTTCAGTTTCACCGTCACCTGTCGATCACAGACAGCCTGAGAACGCTCGGGGCAAAGCGCGGGAAGGGACGAGAGAGAGAAAGAAAAAAACCGCTGCGGTCCTCGCGCGAGATGAGCAACGGTGAACCGGCGGGCCACGAAGCCCCGATAATCATTTTCTCCCATCTTCCCATCGACGTTCTCGAAGCGGGCTTTGCCTCGAGAGCCGGAAGACGGGTCCCGTCCCCGTCGACGATTAGAACCAATCCCGATCGCCGATCACAATAGACCTTTGCTCACCTTGAGGCCGTCCGGGCGCGGTTTGCTCTCCGAGGTGACGGCGGAGGCAGAGGGGAAGCGGGGAGGCGGGGAGTCGCCCGCGGCGGCCCGGGCCGGGGCCGGCGGGAGCGAGTGGACGGCGATGGACGACATGTTGTTGGCGTAGCGGTGTGGAGGAAGGGGCGGGGCCGCCGGCTGGGGGCGCGACACAGACGCGCCGTTACCGTCGCCGGCCGGCCCGCGACGGGCCCGCTCCGGGACGCCGCGCGGTACCTCCTCCTTGGGGCCGGACGAGTAGAGCGCCGAGCAGTTCTGGCTGCAGAACAGCAGGGCGGAGGAGCCCTCCTGGAACGGGCGCGCGCCCGGGGTCAGCCTCGGGCGGCCGCGACGCCGTCGGTTCAGCGACTCACCTCTTTGGACCCTTTGACCTTGCGGGCTCCGCTTCCCAGCAACACTTTGCAGAAGCTGCACGACGGCGGCCTGGAGACGGCGGGAGCGTCGGCGCGTTGAAGCGGGCCCGTCCTCGCACCTGCGCCGGACAGCGCCGGATGAGTCGCGGGGCCACGCCGGCGCGCCGCCTCCGACGAGCGAGTATACAAACCGGCCGGCGGGGTGGCTCTTTGCCGCGCGCCGCTCGCCGAAGCCTAGACGCACAAACGGCGGCAGTTTAAACGAGCGCCGGGAAAGCGGGCGAGCGCGACCGGCTCAACGGCGCCACCTGAGCCGGCGGGTGCAGGCTCAGCCTGTAGCGGATGGAGGCGGGCACCCGCAGCAGCTTGGCCAACGTCGCCATGACGCCCGGAACGTTCTGGAAGACGGAGGACGTCGGCGAGGGGACGGCCGGGAGGGGGCGGCGACCGCCTACCTGCGAGGCGCCGGGGCTCAGGGCGATCGCTACGGTCACCGCGTCCGGGGCGGAGCAGGAGGGGGCGCGCTCGGGCTCCGTCTTGACTTCCCGCTTCAGCGCGGCGCCTGACGCGGGCCAACGGCGCGGAGCGCTTAGCGCGGAGGCGGAGGGCCGGCCGTCGGCCGCGCCGGGAGGCACGCACCTTTGCCCCAGGAGCAGGGCATGATGGGAATGGGCGGGGACGGGCAGGGGGACAGCGACTCCGTCTTGACGAAGGACATGTCGGGATACCTGCTGACCTCCGCGTCGTCCGCGCTCTCGGGCGACGAGGACGGGACGAAGCCGTCCGGGCTGGCGCGCGGGGACGCGTCCCGGCCGCTGGCGGGACAGAGACGCGTGTGCGTGAGGAACGCCGCGCCCCGCGCTCGGCCGGGCCGTACCGTAGCTCTTCCTGGTTGTTGTGCGGCGGCGTGGGCAGGGAGGCGGGCACGTCCACGTCGGGCCGACGGAACGCTTGGTTTTTGAGCGCGGCGAGCCCCTCGCCCGACCGGCCGTCCTTAGCGCCCACCTCCTCGGCCGTGGCGAAGCCGTTGAGTAGCTTCTGCTTGGCTGGCGGAGGGGGGGTCGGCGGCAGCGAGGCCGGAGGGGTGGGGGGGTTGCCCAGGATGCTCTGCAAACATTCCGTTTGGACCCGCCTCAGCCTCAAAGCGATGGCTCGGGCTCGCTCGCGCTCGCTCGGGCTCGCTCGCGCTCTCCGACGCCCTCGGAGGAAAAGGTTTGCATCTCGGGGCCCGAACGTTCCTTTGCTAAGCGGCAAGACCTTCCCCCGACTTTGATCGGACTCCGAAAGGACGAGGCGCGGCTCGACGTTTCTCTCCGCGCCTCGTCCTTCCGGGCGGAGCGAGCGCAGAATCCCGGCGGGGCGTCCTCCCACCTTGCACGCCAGCTGCGCGTAGTAGTCGGCCACTCCGTCCAGGCGGGCGTTGCCGAAGGAGCCGCTCAGCCTGGAGTCCCGGCCCAGGGACGAGCTGCCGTACGGGGGGAACAGGCTCAGGTCCGGACCCGAGACGGGCTCCATCAGCGGCAGCGCCGACAGCTGGAGGGGGCCCAAAACCACAGTGACGCGTCCGACCGAGCTGCCGCCCAAACATAAAAGCCCGCTCGACAGTCGCTCGTCACCGATATTGTTCCGTTTGAGTACTAAATAAAGGAAGGCCTTTTCTTTGCCCCTTCATTTACACCGATCTTCAGTCCGAGTTGCGCAAAAGGCGTTTTCGTGCAGCTGTAAGCCCCGCACCACAGCGTCAGGGCCTCGCGCGCCCTCACCCGCGCCAAAGGTCGGCCTTTGACCCGAGCAAACGGAGCGTCGCGCGCTGACGGCTGACCTGCGCGAGGCGCGTCACGAGCCGCTCCGAGGGAGGGGACGAGCGGTCCGGCGCGTCCTCCTCGTCGTGCCGCCTCCGCTTGCACCTGCCGAGGTTGTCGGGCCGCGCGGCCCGCTTGCAGCGCTGGGGCTTCTTCCTCGCCGACGGGTCCGGGACGTCGGGAGGGAAAGCGCCGCCGTCCTCGTCCTCGGAGCGCGCGCCGGGAGTCCTGCGGCCGGGAGAGGCCAACTTTTCGGGCGAGGCTTTTTCTTTCAGCAGGTGGCGAAGGAGCTCCTTCCCGGGGTCGTGGAGCGGCGAGGCAAACCGGGCCTCCGCGAGAATTCCCGGCTCCTCCTGCCAGGAAAGGCAAGAAGCGTTGAGGAAAGACGGACGCGCCCGACTACGGCCTTCCCTACTGCGCGTTTCTGGTTCAGTCAACAACACAAAGAAAGGAAAACACCAAAGCGGCAGTTCCGCAAGGCTCTTCCCAACTAGCCGCTCGAGAGATTTTATCTTCGGACCGTGCTCCGGCCCTGCAGGCCACTGACCGGTTGGAAACATCGAGCTCCGCAGACCCGGCTCAGTAAGCGCGGCCCGTAGTTGAAATGCGCACAATAGTCAAGTCGGCGCCGTGGTCAAACCCTCGCTTCCCCTCACCCTTCCGAGCTTTCTTGTATTTTGAAATCCTTTATAGTTACTTCAGAGACGTAACTTTTTTTATTTCTCCGCTTTGTGAAAAACGCCTTATAGAGACATCCATTTCAGGCGGAATAAAGAGCGCGTGCGACGTGACGCACCTTGACCTCGGCGCGGCTTCCGCACGGCGGGCCTCCCTCCGGGGCCGGCCGCCTCCCCAGCTCCGAGGACGACGCCGGAGCCGGGTCGGCCGGCCGGGCGCCGCCCCGCGCCCAGGCGGAAAGGGACGCGTCCGCCGGGGCCGGGCCCGCGACGTCATCGGAGCGAGCCGCCGGCGTCCGAGCTCCCCCCTCCCGGTCGGGCGAGGCGTCGACGTAGAGCCGAGGGAGGGTAGGCGAGGCGAAGGGGGCGCGCCGGGCGGCCTCGGGCGAGGAGGAGGTCGGGTCGCCGTTCGAGGGGTGGCCTCGGGCGGCTTGACCGGGGGGCGCCGGATCCGGCGGGCGGAGCCGAGCGGGGCTACCGACCGGTGGTCTCTGTTGAGCCCGCGGGCCGGGAGGGGACGCGGGAGAGACTCCGGCCCCCTCCGGGGAGACGCCCGCCCTGAGCGCGAGCCGCCCTCCGGCCGAACCCTGCCGAGGCGAGGGGAACGGCGCCCCCGCCTGGCCCCCCGCCGCGGGCGAGCGCAGGAAGTCCTGGGGCGGGTCGGGACCGAAGAGGGGAATCTGGCGCAGGGCGTCCCCGCCGGGATCCGCCGGCCTCTGCTGCTGACGCTCCACCTGAGACGGGGGGCGGCACGCGAAACAAAGGCGGGTCAAGTACCTCGTGGCTCGGCCGAAGGCGGACCCTCGACCGCCGCCCTCAATTTCGCCAAGACCGGAACAATCGAGCGAGCTTCCGTCGCAGATGCCGCGGGCTTCGCTCTCTCGGGCCGTTTTGGCGCAGGCGAGCCTTTTCGACAAATAGGCTCAAAAACAACAGGGCGGCGCTGTCCTCACCATGTAAGGAGTTTTTTTTGGTTTTGTTTTTTTCATTCGGCGGGAGTCCCGGCCCACCCCACCACGCACGCTGCCCAAGTGTCCGCTTGCCAATTCACTACGAGGGCCTCTGTCGGGAACCTTTGGCTGGACCGGAGGAGGTTCCAAAGATCTTGCGCGCGATACCCTTTGATGCGCGGGCCTCACCTCCTGCAAGAGTTGAACTCGGTGTCGCTCCTGCTGCTCCCTCAGTCTTTCCCTCCTCTCCCTCTCCTGGAAGCCCTCGCTGAACGGGTTGTTGTCGTCAAATTCCACCTGCGGGAGGGGAGCGCAAGCGACCTCAAGCTGCCGTCCGCCTCCTTCACACTAGACGCCGGTTAGCCTCGCGCCGCGCTCGGACCAGGCGGTGTCGCCGGCCGCGCATGGGAAAGGGGGACCCTCACCTGGGGCGCGGGGGCGGAGAGCTCGGCGGCGCGCCCCCCGACGGCCGAGGCGAAGCCGGGCGCGGGGGGCCCGGTCGAGGGCGCCCAAGCGGGGTGGACGACGTTCTGGACGTCACCCCGCATAGGTGCCGCGTTCTGGGGGAGCGCGGCGGCGGGGTCCCTCTGCTGCTGCCGCTTGCTCCTGTAGTCCTCGATGAGCGCAGTGTGATCTTTCTGCTGCTTCCGGATCTGAAGCGCAACGGGAGGCGTCTGAGAAGCTTTCCAAGCGCAGGCGGCAGGCGGGGCCGAAGCTTTGCGCCGCGACGACGACCGGCAGACGCCTCCCGCCGTCGACGGACGCCAAGGGTAACCCTTCAGCCGGCGCCGCCGCGCTCGGGTCCCACCTGCTCCAGCTGCTTCTGGACGGCGGCCTGCTGCTCCGCCACGTAGCGCAGCTGGGCGGCGTCGTCCTCGGCCGGCGCTCGGCCCGCTCTCTTGGCCGTCCGCTGCTTGGCGGACAGCGCCTTCTTGGTCTTGCGGTGGGCGGCCAGCCGTTCCTCCAGGAGGCGCTGCTGCATCTGCAGGAGCCGCTGCGTCTCCCCCAACCACTCCTCGTACTGACGCCTCTGCGAGTCGTCTGCGGCGCACGCGGGGGCGAGTCACAAAGCGGAGAAGCGCTACGGCGACCGCTCGCCGCGGGGAGGAACTCACCGACGAAGCCGGGTCCAAAGCTGGGCGGGTTGGGCCGAGCCAGCTGAGGGTTCAAGTTGGCGTCCTGAAGGGAGACCGGACGCTTGCACTCGCCGCTTCGGAGCGTGGCCGGCCCGCCGCATCATAGCGCAACGGCGGCCGTGCGCGCGCCCCGTCCGGCAAATCATCTTTGTTTCTTATTAACGTTTCCACATGCGACATACGGTCCCTCTCACCGTTATTGGCACCCCTTCATTAATATTACAAGGTAGATGTTCAACTTACGTTTTGTCCCCTCGACGTTCTCCAGCAAGAACGCCCCCCACCCCCCTCTTTGGCGTTCGCTAATTCTTGCACTTCCGACGTCCTCGGTCAGCTAGTTCCTTTGCGTTGGCCATTGTGACAAAGAATCGCGAAACGGGTCGATTCATGTTCCCTGGGCATAAGGTATTCCGCATTTGCGATGGACTAGAACTAAGTGGAATGGGATTCTAGAGTGATTTACAGGAAAGGATGCCAACACCGGCGCCGCAGCACGTTCCAACGTTTTCCATCGTTCCACCGTTGTTTAGCGTTTGAAATTGCGGTTTTGCAGCTAACCCTTCCTTTAGTGTCACAAACGAGCTTTCTATTGAGTTAAAACGTTTTGACTTGGTTAACCCTAACCCATTTTTCTCAGAAGATACCCCACGTTACGTAGACTACATTCATAACGTAAATACTCCGACACCTGGCGTGAAAGCGAACGCCTCAAAAACATCTTTGAGGCCGCTTGCTTGTACGTATGCGTGTGTATGCGTGAGGAGGGCACCTGTCCCACTTGGAGGAGGGGCCGACTCGGGACCTCGACGGCAGCCTGATGAAACCTGAGGAGGAGCGCATACGAGACGTCGGGCGACGACAGAAAGTCTCGGGCTGGCCCGAGGCCACCCATGTTGACTCCGCGAAAAGGAAGCCGTTTCCAAAGTGGCAAAGAACTTAGCAAATCAAGCCGTTTGTTGGCGGGCGGCGGGCGGGGCGCTCCTACCTGTCGGCGACCATGTTGTTGAGGCCCAGGTTGCCTTGGCTCATAACCTTGTTGATGCCCTTCAGGGCCACCATCTTGGCCTTCATGATGGGGTCCGAGATGGATTCAAAGTCTGCCGCGCACACAAACGGTCACGAGCGGGCGCGCGGAGCGGGCGCGCGGAGCCGGCCGTGCCCCCTCTCACCCAAGTCTGCGAGCCCGGGTTCCGAGGAGGACTTGTGTCTGATCAGGGCTTGCATCTGTTTCTGCTGCTGCTGCTCCTGGCGCTCCTGGTCCAGGAGGTCCTGCAGCAGCAGAGGCTGCTCCTCCAGGAGCAGAGGTTTGCCCTTGTTCTGGATTCGGCCCAGCTCCGGGGCGACGGGGGGGCAAGGCTGCGGGAGGCGGAGGGGCAGCGAGTCGGGGCCCCGGGGAGCCGGAGCGCACGGCGCAGCCGGCGGGCGAGGAACCAGGTAAGCCGGCGAGGGGCCGGACGCGCTCTGTTGGAAACCGGCCCGCGGGTCTGGACGCGCCGCGGGAGAAAGAAGGGCGTTTGCCGCGTTCCGCTTCCCGGCCGAGAGGGGCTGCGTCTCGAACCGGGATTCACCTGGAGACGGGGTCAGGGCGCAGGACGGAACCGTCCCCAGGACCTGCGCTTCGGGCAAAATCTCAGAACCGCATACCGGCTGGCCCTGATGGGACACGATTTGTTATTTTCGGGTCAAGAAGACGCAAGTCGAGCCCTTAACGTTACCTTGGGAAGGTACGAAGAGGAGCCGGGCCCATTGGATCCCGCCGTCTCCGGCCCGGACGCCGGTCCCAAGACTCCATCCGGTCTGGGAAGATTTCTGGGATGGGGAAGGGGAGGAAGAGGAGCAGAGCGGTCCTGAAGAACCGCCAGGCCACTCTCCTCATTTTCTCTTTTCGCCTGATTTATGGGGTCCGTCTTTCGGGGTGCCCCCTTCCTCAGGTCGCCTACAGGGTCCCCGAGGTCCAGTTCTTCATTGAACATGTCCTTCTTGTCCTCCAGGTTGAGCTCGGGGTCGGCGTAGGCGATCAGGTCAAACTTGCCCGAAAGCAGAAAGTCATCGAGGTGAAGGTCGTTGGGGCCCAGGTCCAAGTCTTCTTTGCCTAAAGCCGACAAGCCATAGCTCGGATCACCGCCATCCCCCCGAAAGCCTCGTGCCACCGCATCACATTTTTACCGCGGGCCGCTCCATCAGTCGGCACATTTAGAGCGCTGCCTCCCAACAAACGACACCGCATCTTTAAGATACCTGACATAGACGGACTTTCATTTTGAAACTAGACTTTATACCAAACGTGTTACCAATCGTCAAATTTCTTTTCAAGTACAAAAAATAAAAAGGGAACATCCGTTTTAGCGAGGGCGCCCCGAATCCGGACTCGGACAGACTTCTGCCTAGCTTTCTTGGTCGTTACGATTTGCTCCCGTCGGTCCACCGAGAGGACGGAGGCTCCGGCGGCGTGCCGCCCCGAGGACACTTTGCCCCCAGGCGGACTACGGGGAAAGAGCTTCGCGCCGCACGGGGCCGAGCCCGCACCCCAACTACAATTAGCGGTTCGAATGGACGCGGCCATCAAAACCCGATCCCTCGCGGAGCTCTGGCTTGAGATCGCCAGCTGTTAAAAACAGCAAAACCATAGCGTCAAATACGCGTCCCTCGCCACCTTGCCGCCGGAAGGCGAGCGGTCGCCCGTGGGTTTGCGGCGTTTCTGATCTCCGCCGAGGATTCTCACCGTCTTCGGGATCCAGGTTGAGATTGAGGTCAACCAGATCTTTCACCTCCACGTCTTCCAGGTCTTTGACGGCAGACTCCACCCCTTCCAGCTGCTCCTCCATGCCCTCGGCGCCGTCGTTGCCCTGAGTCAGGGCGGCTTGGACCAGGCCGTGCTGCTCCCGCTGGTTGAGTTGCACCATCAGTAGCGCGGGCGGCCGGCCGGGGGGGTCCGCGGCCGGCGGCCCCGAGGCCAGGCCCGACGGCGGGGAGAAGGGTAGCCTCGGGCGGTTCTCGGGAGGGCGGTGGCGGAGTTCGATGTAGGGCTGACCCATGATGCTGTGCTGCTGCACGGGGAGCGCCCGCGGGACCGGGAAGGCCTGGGCGGGCGCGGCTAACCTCGGCAAAGCGGCGCCGCCAGCGTTCTCCGTTAGAGGCCGGGGCGCGGCCGACGACGGGCGCGGCTACCGGCGGCGCTCCGCTCACCTGGCGAAACGTGAAGACCTGGCGGGCGGACGGGCATCAGCTCGACGGGAAGCGCCGTCCTCATCTGCGCGGGAGCCCCCGGCTCCGGGAAGGAATCCTGCGGACCCGACCTGAAGGGGAGCGCGCTCTAAATGCCGACCGGGCGTACCGCAAACGTGGCCGACGCCGCCACCCCTCCTCTCACCTCAAAGGCGTTCCTCCCCGCAGCGGAAAGGGAGGAGCTTGGGGGGCCAAACCCCTGGGCTGTCCCGCCGCAAAAGTCCCGAGGTGAACTCCGACGGGCCCGGGAAGACGCGGCGTGCCGGGGTAGGGCGGCGGGGGACGTCCGAAGGCTTCCGTCGGCGAAAGGTCGCCGGCATCCCGGGGCCAGGGAAGGCCGGAGGCGGGCCCGGCCGCGACCGGCGAGGGTCCCGCCTCGCCTCTGCCCTGCCGCAAGGCGTTCTTCTGCTGCTGCTGCCTGAGAATGAGCTGACGCAGCTTCTGACGCTGCGCCGACGCAAACGTGGCGGCGTCAGCGCGGTCCTTCGGGCGGCGAGCTGAAAGCCTTTCGCGGGAGAGCGGTCCGTACCTGTCTCAGTTTCTCTTCCGAGTCGCCCATCTGCGGGAGCAGGCCCATCGGTCCTTCTAACGAAGCCGCGGCCACCGCCGCCGCGTCGTCGGCCGCCCTGTCAGTCGGCGAGGCTCCGGATGTCGCGGCCGACCGGTGGTCCGAAATCCCGGGGCGCTTTGGGGTCCTGGAGAACGAGTCCCGCTGCGAGGCTCCTCCCGGTGACTGGCAACGACAAGCGGGAGCTTCTGACTTCCGAGGTTTGAAAAAGGCAAGATGCACCGGCGTTTGCCCTCCTTCCCTTTTTGGGGTGATCTGAAAGGAATCCGGCAGAAGCCGTTGCGAGCAAGCCTACAGCTCGTCTTTGACAGGGCCCTTTTCTCACAGCGACGGCGTGGACTAAGCAATCGCGTTCAGCACTTTTTCATCAAACGCTATTCGAAGATAAATGTTTGGGGGCGGAGAGTCGCCTCCCTTTCTCCCTCCGTCAAAACGCTGCTGGCTCTCCTTCCGACCCGTGCTCACGAGGAGAGAGCACATAACATCCACCCCGCGCGGCCGCCGGCTGCCTCAGGTCAGAGGGCCGGGCGCCAGCGGAGGTCACCGGGACTACTAAAGAGGCCGCGACGTCGCCGACGAGGAGGCGATGCGACGAGCGCCTGTTACCTGCGTCTCGCCGCCAGGAGGCGATCTCCCGAGTCCGGGAGTCGAGCTCTCCGCCCGGGCGCAGCCGAAGGAGTCGAGGGCCCCCGGGGGCTCGGGGCTGGACGCTTTCCGCGCGCAAGGCTCCGGCGGGGGCCGCGGGGCGCCGAGCCCTTTTCCGTAGGGGTCAGAGGTCTGCGCGCCGCCCGGCGAGGGGGGGAAACGCTCGGCGAACACGGGGTATGGATCCGGCGCGGGGTTGGAGGGGGAATGGCGGCGTCCGCTCCCCATCTTCAGGTGCTCGAGGCGCAGCGCGGGCGGCCTATTAAGGAGGTAGGGGCCCTCGCAACGCGGGCCGGCTTCCGACGGATCGGCGAAGGCGTCGGGCAGGGAGGACGGCCGGGGGAAGCGCTCGGCCATTTGCTGCCCGTGGTCGGGCCTGGGGGCGCGCTGAGGAGAGCCCAGCCCCGGATGGAATGCCGGCTCCTGAGACTGGGGAAGGCTCCTGACTCCCGGCGCCATGCCGCCAAACAAATCCTGCTGCGGTTGGTTTTGCGGGGGCATGGGGGCTTTAAAAAGCCCTCCTTGGACCAGGGGCCTGTGGTATACCTGAGAGCCCGAGGGGGGGCTCTTCATAGCCGTGCTGCTATGCTGCGGGCCTGAGTGAGACAAAGAAGAGAGGTGAACCTGTCAGCGGCGGCTCGGGGGGAGGGCGGGGTGGGGGCTTACCTGGCTGGGGCGCGAGCGTCCGAGAACCGTCGGAGGCTTTGTAATCCGGCGAGGGGGAGCCCGAGGCATCGCGGGCAGGGGAAATGCTGAGCGAGGGGCAGCGCTGAACGGCGGCGGGCCGGGGGGTCCCCGCGGGTTTGCCGTAAGGGTCCCACGGCGAGGCGGGGCGCGACGGTGGGGGGGAGAACACCTGGGGGGAGGATGGGGGCTGCTGGAGGGGGGAGGAGGAATGAGGCGAGCGGGGGGAGTGCGGAAGGGACGTGTAGCCGGAAGGCGGCGGCGCTTGGGGCCTGAGGAAGACGTCGTCAGCCATCGCCGAGCCTTGGAGGAGGTTGTGTCGGGCGCGCGCGTCGGGCGAGGCGTCCGGCCGCTGACTGGCCGACAGCTGCAGCTGCTGCTGCTGCCGCTGCTGCTCGTTCTTCACCTGCTCCAGCTTCTGGGTGGCTTCCATCTTGGCCAGCTGCTTGCTCTTCTGCCGCAATTGCTGAGGACACAGGACAGAGAGAGGTGGGGCGCGCGTCAGCCTTGAACCTTCCGGCTAGAGACGCGCCCCCCCCAAGACCCCCAAACGCTTGAGTGTGCGCGCGTGAACGTGGCATCACTCGGGCGTGACGTGGAGCCTCAGACAACCCTGGCAGGTGGTCCTGCTCTCAGGTGGAGAAGCCCCCCCACCCCACCCCCCAGAAATTTGACGACGAAGAGGAGCCGCGCGGCACGCGCAAACGGCTCGCAACTTCATCACGATGCGTCCGGACGGTTTGCGAGAAGTCGCTCGGAACGAGCCTGCATCCATGAAAGCGAAATCCTCGCGCGGCCGCCAGGAAATTCAACTAGCGACCCGCCCGATGAGCGCGCAGCCGCCGCCGCCGCCGCCGCCGCCGCCGCCGCGGGACTCCGAACGTCCCGCCGCGGAGGCGGCCAATGAGAGCGAGCGGCAAGAGGATTTCAGGCCATCACGGATGCAGGACGTCAGGAAGGCATTGGTTCACCTGGAGAGCTTACCAGAGCCTCTTTGCCACCTCCTGCTAGAGAAGCCTGGAAGGGACAATCTTTATCTGTATTTTCCTGCCTCTTCTTACCGGCTCGCCATCTGTCTTTTACCTCTCCCTTTTCAATGACACATCAGAGACATTAGTAGAGGAGGCGGGGGCCACGCCGGGCGGCGTTCACACAAGCATCGTCATCCGCCGGCCCACGTACGCCGTGGAAAACCACGGCGCGCCCCGTCCGTCCGTCCGTCCGTCCCGACCGCCGAGCCAGCCCGCTCACCTGTCTCAACTTCCACTCCTGCTCCTGCTCCGACTCCCGGGGCCGGAGGGGGTCCCTGTCCGGGCAGATGGCGTCGTACGGCGCCGGGAGCGCCGGCGGACACGGCGCGGCGCGCTTGATGGGGTCGCCGCACATCTGGACCCTGGTGATGCGCTGAGCCGCTCGGTTGTCCCGCGCCCGTTGCTGCCGGACCACACGCGGCTCGGTCACGGCCACCGGCGCTCTCGCCGGCGCGAGCCACTCACCACGTAGGGCGCTCTGTCCTGAGAACTGGCCTTCCGCCACAGCTTGGCGATCTGCTTGACTCTCGTCGACCACTCTAACGGAGACGGACGGGGAGGCGACGCGGGTGAGTCGCGGCGGCAAAGCGGAGACTCGCCGCCCGGCGGCCAATCGCGCACCGTTCGTTTGGCCTTTTATTTCATCGCACTGTACAGTTCGGGGTCTTTGTCGACGCGCTTCCAATTTGACTCGACTCGAAAAACGCCGCTCGTAACGTCACGGCCTCTCGCCTTTTTATCCCGCGGCCGTCGCGATGGCCGGGTTCCGCTTGCGCCCGATCGCGCTAACCACGCCTCCTAAAAGCGCACTTTCCTTTTCCCCGTTAGCCGTCCGACGGAGCGAGCCGCGGATCGGCAAACGGGCAAAGTCTTTCTTTGCGATCCCCGTTCCGCGCTCGTGCAGGGCTAGGGCGCGCGTACCGGGGTACTGTTCCCTCAGCTGGGGGAAGTTGGTGTTGCAGTAGAGCACGGGCGCCACGGTGGCTCGCTCCCCGAGAGCCTCCTCCTTCTCCCACTTCAGCATGCTCCTCTGAGCCGTCGACATGGCGTCGCGCTCGCCCTCTGCCGCCCGCCCATCGGGCCGGGGTTGGAAAGGGCCCGGGGCGCCGACGGCGCCGCCGGGCGCGGCATCCGAATCGGGGGCGCGGCCCGCCAGGCCGTTCGGCAGGGGGAAGGCGCCTGCGGAGAGAGGCGGCGCACTGAACGCCGCTGTATGTCCCTCCTTCCCCCCGTCCGCGCGCGCGCCCGCACATACCCGCGTGCGCCCTTGCGGCTTGCGCGTATTGACTGTGCTGCTGGCTACCGTCCGGGCTGAGCACGGCGGTGAAGAGGTCTTCCACGTCCTTCCCCTCCAGCTCTGCGCGCACGCCGACAAGACGGCCGCCGGCGCGTGAGTTGCGCCGACGGTGAGCGAGATGGCTTCTGAAGGCTCCTACCTGGAATTTTGTACAATTTGCTGAGGATGGCACCTGCGAGACAAACGTGCGCGAGAGAGAGACAGGAAAAAAAAAAACAGGTTAAGGATCATCTCGGCCCGCTTCCGGCGCCGTGTTTTTCGCCGGGGATGAGCGGCGCGCGCCAGCGAGCGCTCGGCGGCGACTCACCGTCCGTCACCATCTTGTCCAGCTCGGGGTTTAAGATGGCGTCCAGAGGCTCTTCCTGCAACGCTTTCTGACCTTGCCCGCCGCTTCCTGTCTGCTCAGAGCTCAGCGTGGGCTCACGGGTCACGGAGCCGATGTCCGGGCCGGCTAAGAGACACGACACCACATTTGCTTGGTTAGGGCGGCGGGCGGCGCTGGCAAGAGGAGGAGGGGGCCGTCAAAAACTTTGGGCTGAAAACAAACCGCGCCAGAGAATGATTTCCTGCGGAGCCTTGCACCCCGAGAATCCCAAGGAAGGTTTCACAGCACGTCGGAGAGGAGGGAACCTATTCACGGCCGGACGGAAACGCCGGGCGGCAAGAGCGTTGCGCGCGGCGCTTCCCGAAGGTCGACGTTATCGGAGCTAAAAGCGCACGACGATCCGCGGCGAGTTACGGGACCGGATTTCTCCTCTCCCGAACCGCCGAGCGGGCTGGGACCGAGCGCGTCGGTTTCCGGAGCGAGGAAAAAGCGAGGAATGAACGGCCCCGAGCGTTCGGAGGCGGCAAAGCCACGAACGGCTCGTCCATAAATAGGACCTTCAAACTCACAGAGGTTTTCCCGCTTGGCGTCGGTCGGCTTTCCCGACGGGGCGGGTCCTTTTTGAGCCACCGCTCCCGACGGGTTGATCCCGGCCGCGTCCGAAAGCACTTTCTCGTCCGCCTGACGGATGCGACCCAAAAGATCCCGACCGAAGAAGGCTTCCTTGAAGGGACGGGAAGGGCGGCGGATCAGAAGGCCGCGGCGGCGGCGCGCGCGCCCGGGCTCCTTACCTGCAGGTAAGATGGGAAGGCCTCCTCCAGCTTGGTTTTCTTCTTCCTGTACCTCTTCTTCACCTTGTCCGCGGCACGCTCGGCTCCATCTGCGAGCGAGAGGACGGTGAAAAAGAAGGCGGGCGAGGAGCGCCCGCGCTTCCCGGGAGCTTCCGTCACCTTCGTCCCCCTGCGGCGCCTCGCCGGAACGTTTCCCGCCGGCGGCCGCCTTCCCGCCTCGCTGGCGCACCATGAAGCCGCCGATACCTAGGAGACGGGAACGTGAGGGATCCTCCCCGCGCAAACCTGAGACCTCGTCTTTAATGAGGTCGACCGCCGCCAAATACTTTGCCGCATCGCTCGCTGGCTGCGTGTGACATCGACGGCCCTAAAAGGCACGACGACCTCGCGGGGTAAACCCTAGCAGAGCTTCAGCCTTTTCCTACTTCTTGCGGTCGGACGACTCTCGGAGCTGAAAAAGTCCATCCGTCAGGTGGTCGTTACCTGGCCGGTACGGCTTCCTCTTCCTCTTGGCCACGTCTTTGCAGGCGTCGTCCTCGGGGGCCAGCTCTCTCTCGGGGCTGGAATCTGACTTCAGCTCACACTCCAAGTGACCTACGCGTGCGCGGCGCTCGCATGTGAATTCATTCAAACAATTGCGTGTGTGTGCGTGTGCCTGTCTAACCAGGGTCTGGGTGGGGAGGGGTCTGCAGGACAGACACTCTGTTCTGGTTGATGATCCTCAGTTTCAGTTTGGGTTTGCACCTGACGGACAGCAAAGACAAAAGACATGGTCTGCACTTCCCCAACAAAAACACAAACATACGTTAATGCGTGCAGATCCCCGTTCATTTTAAATGCCTCCCGCGACTAAAAGCATGTCTGTTTGGCGCTTTTAAGTGTTTGCCTTAGTCTCGCCCGGCCCACTTCCGCTACGACAAGAAATCGACATCTTGCTGCTCGGCCGAGACGGGGGTCCGAGCGTCAGCGGACCGCTCTCTTGAACTTTTCGCTTTCGGCTAAGTCCGTACGTGCCCCCCGCGCGCCGCGACCCGCTCGGCTCACCTGCGGTACCTGCGGGCGGAGGCCAGAGGTTCGACCAGCGACTGGAGCTGAGAGAGGCCCGACTCCGTCAGACATACGCCGTCCTGACTGTACGTCCTCGCGTCTGCGCGCACAGGCACGTCGGGGCTGGTTTTCTTGGGGGACGGCGGAACCGGGAACGCGCGGAGGAACGCACCTGCGTCGCGGCTCCCGGAGAGGATCTGAGCCGCGTCCAAATTGTCGGGCCTCCCTGCAACGTTCGCGTGGGTCCGACGTCACAACGCGGCCGATCGGGCGCGGGCGCGCGTCGGCCGGCCGGCGCATTACCGAATGGTACGCGACCGTGCGCCCTGCACAGCGAACAGTCGAAACCTTCGTCGGCGGTCCCCTCCGCCTCCTCTTCGGTGGTCAGACCCTCACAAAGGGCGTGCGCCCACCTAAAGGCGCGCCACATTGCCGCGACCCCCCGTAAGGCCGTGTTCCGCTAGCTGAAGGCGGAGCTTCCAAAACCGGGCGCCTCGGAACAGGAGCGCGCGTGCGCCAGTTACCGGTCGCACTGCTGACACTGCAGGATGAGATCGTCCTGCGCGTAGGCTCTCTGGCAGAGGGGGCAGCAGGTGAGACTGGCGCACGGTCCGCAGCGACTGTAGTTGCTCTGCCAATCGCAACGCAGGCCGGGCGAGGCCGAGCCGCACTGAACGCACCACACGCACCTGCGGAGGACGCGCTCGCGCTTTGCGTGGAGAGATATCTCGCGTTTGCCGGCAAGGAAGGACGAAGGGCCCACCATTTGCACTTCCAGGCCCCCTTGGGGACGGTGTGCAGGGGCGGGTCCAGGCAGTAGGTGTGGTAGCTGATGTCGCAGTCGTCGCACAGCAGGAGTCGCCCCGGGTCGTTGGCCTCGCCGCACGCCTCGCACACCGTACACTCCAGACAGCGCCAGCCTTTGGTCAGGATGACCCGAGTGACCTGCGCAAAGCCCACGGCGGCGCTCAGGCCGAGAGGACGGGGGGGGGGGGGGGGGGGGGGGGGGGGGGGGGGGGGGGGGGGGGCTACCTTGACGTTGACGCAGTACGGGTGGTAACACTGGCCGCACTGCGAGCAGGCCAGCAGCCGGCCTTCGGCCCCTCGCCCGAAGCTTCCGCACACCACGCACATGTCCTACGCCGCCGCCGCAAGGAGCAAGGTGACTGGGCCGGTCGAGCGCCGCGGCCTTTTACTGCCGCTCACCTGTCGGAGCGTGAAGGCGTCCGAGGTGGAGAACATGACCACCGTGTTGTGCATGGAGTTCTCCTCCTCTTCCTTGGGCGGGACCGACTCTGCAAAGCCGTACTGCAACGCAAAGGTGGGCCGGTGAAACCGGCGCCCCGCGATTCGACTGGAATCACTGCTTGCTTTGCATACATATAGATTTTTTTTAAATGTACATATATATATATATGTGTATGCCGTACATTCAGTAATTATACACACACACGCTCACGCGAAAGCTCTTACCGCGGGCGAGACAGCCACAAAGTCCTGCGTCTTAACTCTACTCCGTCCTCGTCCCCCTCGCCCCCCTCCGACACCTCCTCCTCCTCTGGACCGCCTCCTCCCAGGAAAGCCTGAGCCGCGACCCTGCCGGAACGCACGGGCCGCCTTAAACGTCGACCGCTCGAGTCGGCGCGTCGACTGGCGAGGGGTTAGCACAGCTCGGGCGGGCAAGTCATCGAGGGTCGGCCGCGGCTCCTTTACCGCTCTCGTGCTCCAGAGGGGCGAGTCCGCTCGACGGGACTTGGGGCTGTCCCCTTCGCCCATAGAGTCCTGGGAGGACGAGGGGGGACTCGCCGCCCTTGCGCTACTCCACCACGAACCCTGAGGTAAGGGGTTGGACGGGGGAGGGGGGGGCAGGCCGGAATCGGGAAGACAGAGGAACGGGCGGGGGTGCGCATGAATGCGAGGGGCAGTAAAGAAGAAGATGCCGTTACTACGACATTGCACGCGTGCAAGCGAAGTCCGGTTTCCGGTACCACTGGGCAAGCGGTGCGGCGACCCACCTGTCTGGCGCGGGCCCTCCCGGGCGAGAACTTCCTCTTGGAGATGGCCGGCTTGCCCATGCCGATCTTCCGGGTGAGCGGGATCACGGTGGGCGGAGGCGTCTGAGAGGCCGGCGGACAAGCAAGGACCACAAATACACACACTTATCTATATTGTCATACCGATAGATATACTGCTTGACTTTAAGAAAACAAAAAAAGAGGACCTCGTTCAAAATAAACTCGGAAATTGAAAAAGAAAACATCACGTTCAAATGCAACTCCAACGCTGAAAGGGGAAAAAAAGCGGTTGGATTTTAAAGATGCTGAGGCTTACCTTGCAGAGGGGCAGCGACTCCTCGTACGGTGGACTAAAGCTGAGGGGGGGAGAGGGGGGGGGAGAGGGGTGGCGGGGTGATGGGGACCCTGACGGGCGAGGTTTCGGGCGAGGCCTCCGTGGAAAATGGAGACTGCCTGAGGCGGATGGACAGCTCGTCCGACGGAGGCGAGGGGCGAGGAGGAGGTCTGAGACTCCGCGTGTTGAGAGGGGCGGGGCCGAGGGCGGACGGGCGGCGGGGGGACGTGAGAGGAGAAGGCGAGCCCATCAGCTTCATCACCTCCGCGTCTAAAGACGGCTCCCCCTCCCCGTCGCTCCCCCCGGCCTCCTCCGGACTCGGCCCAGAGGCCGGCAGGTCAAGGGTGGGGGCGTCCCTCTCCGATGAGTCGGCGCGGGGTGGGCTGACGCCCCCGCCGAGGGGCGGGGCCGCCTCAGAGGAGACGTCGGCGTGTGGAAGGGTGACGGGCGACGGCGGAGGGGAGGGTGAGGTGGCCATCCGAAAGCCGGGCAGGAAGGGGGACGCAATGGCGGGCTCGCCGGCTGACGGACACACGCCTGCTGAGACACAAGAGAACACGGTGGCCTTCCAGCCGGAGGTCCTTGCGACTCGCAAACTCGTTCGTACCTGATCCACCAAGCTCCTCGTGCTTCCGTTCCAAATGGTTTGGCTCTCCCTTTTTCTCCCGGCTCCGCCCCGTATCTTCCGCTTCCGGCGGCTGCTTACGTTCCTCCTCTCGCGGCGCGTCAACTCCAGTCTTGGCGGGACGGTCCTGCTGCAAGTGGATCGCCTTTTCCTGGTCTGTGGTGCCAACTGTGGAAAGGAAAGAGACTAGTCAGACTAGCGGCAGTCTTCAAGTTGAGCCATTCCTACTTACCGATGGCGGACTTCTCCTCAGAAAGGGCGGCAGGAGCAGGGTCGGCTTCCGGCTCTCGAGCGGGACCGCCGGCCGCCCCGTCGTTCAAGGGGCTTAACGGTGCCGGAAACGCTCCGGTGTGAGGCGGACTCGCCTGGCCGGCCGCGGCTGGCTCGCTGCGAGAGCTTGTTAGCGTCTTCCATGATGGATCCGGAGTCCAAACTGAACCGGAATCAACCCGAAGAAGTTGGGGATCAGGTGCGCAGCCACCCGGGCCAAAGCGCTGGCAGGGATGGTTCACTTCTGTCTGAGGTGGGAGGGCGTCCAATGATGAGGGGGCAACGGGTGTCTGGCAAAAGCGCTCGCCCGGCGTCACGGGGCTACCCGGCGGACTCGAAGGACCGGCTCCCGCTGCGAAATGTTTACTGCCGGCGCCCTCCGTCGCGTCTGGATTTGAGTCACAGGAGGTCGGACGGGGAATGGCGGGACCGGCGCCACTCGCCCCGGCCCGCTCGAGACAGTCGCTTTGAGGGCCGGGTACACCCTCCCCAGTCCCGCCGTCAGAAGGCGAGAGAGGGAGAGGACCGCCATCCGCTGAAGCGCTTCGGCGAACGAGGCTCGCTGGCGCCGGCAGAACACTAAGGGGACTCGGCGGCTCTCTCCGCCGATGGGAAGGCGTTGGGGATGAGGAACGCCAAACAACAGATTCAAACGGGTGGGCATCCACGTTAAGAGGCGCGGCATCGCCGGAGATGAGCTCGGCGCTACCGCCGTCTTGAGAGAGAGTCGGAGGCGCGACAGAACCGCGAGCGAGCTCGCGCAATCCCGGAGGCCCGGCAGGCTGCGTATAGGGCATCGGCGCCGGACTGACGGGCTGCGACAAACTACGTGGGGTGGAACCGAGGTGGGCTCTTGACGGGCTGCTGGGAGCTGAACGGGGTCTGGGCGCGGAGGACGCGGCCGGCTCAAATCCACGGGCCGCGCTAGGAGGGCGATCCCTCTCCCGACTCGCCGCCGTTTCGACATCCCGCGCAGGTGACGTTCCCTCGCGCGGCTCGGGACTGCATCTCGCTCGATGGGTCGGGCGCACCGCCGCTTCTTCGGCAGGGCCGCGCCGTCTCACCGGCGGTACACCATCTCGCTCGGGGCCATCTGGACAGATGACCTCAGGCTTCGCTTTGTCACCTTCCGACCCGCGCAAACTCAGATCGCGGGTGGGAACATCCCGCGGCTGACTTTCTGGAGATGCCGTGATCGCGAGCTTTTCCCTGCTCGAGTCTACAGAGGGGCCGGATGGAGGACTCGGTCGAGATGGTTCAGACGTCGAAAGGATGGTGCTTTGCGGTGAGTCCAAAGAAACGGAAGGCAAAGGACGGGCGGTTGAACAAATCTGAGGTACGGGAGACCTGCCACATTTTTCTTTATATTCCCAACAAACACGATCGACCCGTGGGTCTTTCTCCAATCGGCTCGGGCCAAACCGAGACGGAGCAGGACATTCCCGGAGCTCGGCGGTCGCTACAAGCTCGGCTGGGCACGAGGGAGATTGCGGTGTAGAATTTTGGACGAGATCTGCTTCCCAAGGATAAGAAGGTGCAACGAGTTGTTGAATTTCTTCGGCACTTGATTCATCCAGGAGAGGAGCGAGCGCTAATGACTTGAAATTCTGCGTTTGCCCGGCGGCTTTTGAAGGCAACGACACTGGACTTTGATGGACTTCTGCATTGGCTGTCGTAGATGGTACTGGACTTAGCTGAAACTCTGTGGAGCTTGCTGGACTGAGTTTCAACTTTGTGCCAAAAGAAAGAGCTGGGACTGCACTCTGCTGAAGCGCAGTGGACTCTGACAAAGGCGGTCTTTGTGAGGGCTCACTGACATTAGGAGGAGACGCTGATCGACTTTGACGGGGCTTCAGTATGTCAGGAGCTGGGAGTGGACTCTGACGCAGCTCCGTGATGTTCGAGGAAGACGCGAGTGTATTGTGATGAAGCTTAGTGATGTTGGAATGAAACGGGACTGGACTTTGCGGAAGCTCAGTGACACTGAAAGGAGATGATGGACTTTGACGGAGAGCAGGAAGATTAGATTCATTTATGTCAGAAGGAGATGGGAGCGGACATTGATGGAGCTCTGTGATGTTAGGAGACGAGACAGGACTTTGACGAAGCACAGTGACGGTAGCAGATGGGACTGGACTTTGACGAAGCACTGAGATTGTAGGAGATGGTACTGGACTTTGATGAAGCACTGTAACGGTAGGAGATGGGACTGGACTTTGACGAAGCAATGTGATGGTAGAGGATGGGACTGGACTTTGTTGGCGCTCGCTGATGTCAGAAGCAGATGGGACTGGAATTTGATGAAGGTCTGTGATGTTAGGAGATGGGACTGGACTTTGACGGCGCTCATTGATGTCAGATGCGGATGGGACTGGAATTCGATTGAGGTCCGTGATGTTACGAGATGGGACTGGACTTTGATGGCGCTCATCAATGTCAGATGGAGATGGGACCGGACATTGATGGAGCTCTGTGATGTTAGGAGATGGGACTGGACTTGGATGAAGAAGCACTGCGGTGGTAGGGGATGGGACTGGACTTTGACGGCGCTCACTGTTGTCAGACAGAGATGGGACTGGACTTTGTTGGCGCTCATTGATGTCAGATGGACATGGGACTGGACTTGGATTGAGCTCTGCGATGTTAGAATATGGGACTGCACTTTGATGAAGCCCTGAGATGGTCGGCGAAGGGACTGGACTTTGATGGAGTTCTGTGATGTTAGAGGGAGATGGGACTGGACTTTGATGGCACTCATTGATGTCGGATGGAGATGGGACGGGACTTGGATGGAGCTCTGCGATGTTAGAATATGAGACTGGACTTTGATGAAGCCCTGAGATGGTAGGGGATGGGACAGGACTTTGATGGAGTTCTGAGATGTTAGAGGGAGATGGGACTGGACTTTGATGAAGCGCTAGGATGGTAGGGGATGGGACAGGACTTTGATGGAGTTTTGTGATGTTAGAGGGAGATGGGACTGGACTTTGATGAAGCCCTGAGATGGTAGGGGATGGGACAGGACTTTGATGGAGTTCTGAGATGTTAGAGGGAGATGGGACTGGACTTTGATGAAGCGCTAGGATGGTAGGGGATGGGACAGGACTTTGATGGAGTTTTGTGACGTTAGAGGGAGATGGGACAGGACTTTGATGGAGTTTTGTGATGTTAGAGGGAGATGGGACAGGACTTTGATGAAGCCCTGAGATGGTAGGGCATGGGACTGGACTTTGATGGAGCCCTAAGATGGTAGGGGATGGCACTGGACTTTGGAGTTCTGCGACAATAGGAGACGGGACTTGACTCTGATGGGGTTCTGCGATGTTAGAAGGAGATGGGACCAGACTTTGATGGAGCTCTGTGTTGTTTGAGGAAGATGGAACTGGATTTACATGGAGCACCGTGACGTTTAAACTTTGTTGTTGGTCTTGGATGATGGGAGATACTGGTGCTGTCCTATGTGTAATTTCTGTAACGTTACAAAGAGATGATGTTAGACTTTGCTGGAGGTCCGCATTATTCAAAGGAGATGGGACTGGACTTTGATGGAGCTCTGTTATGTCTGAAGGAGATGGAACTGGACTTTGATGGAGCACGGTGACATCTCGACTTTGTGGGAGGTCTTGGACAGAGGATAATGCTGATGTCCTGTGAGCCATTTCTGTGACATTGGAAAGAGATGCCGTCGGACTTGGCTGGTGGTCAGTAATATTCAAAGAACACGGGACTGGACTTGGGGGGAGTTCTGTGACGTTGTTAGAAGAAATAGCTCCGGTTTGCGGAGGCTCTGTGAGCTTTGATGAAGACGACACCGGACTTTGCTGAGGATGCGTGAACTTAGAAGGAGACGGTGTTGGGCATGGCTGGATCTCTGTGACGTTAGGAGATGGGACCGGACTAGGTCGGAGCTCAGTAGGAGAAGGAAGTGGACTTTGCTGGAGCAGTGTGACGTTAGAAGACAGGAGGAGATTTGGATGGAGATCCGTTCTGTTAGGAGATGGCATTGGACTTTGTTGAAACTGTGTGATTTTCAAAGGAGATGATGTTGGACTTTGCCGGTTCTCTGTGACGTTCGGAAACGGCAGCGGACTTGCATGGATGTTGGGAGATGACTCTGGACTTTGTGGGAAGTCTGGGGACTTTGGTTTAGACGAGACTGGAAATAGATGACGTTCTGTGACATTAGAAGGACGTGGTGTAGGACTATGTTGGAACTCTGCAACTTCAGGATCTGGGAGTGGACTCTGCTGCGACTCAGTGCTGTTATGCGGCGACGAGGCCGGATATTGCTGCAAGGATGTGCGCACCGGCGAAGATGGTACCGAACTTAGATTGAGCTCTTTGACACCGGATGGGGATGGCGTTGGTCTTAGATGGAGATCCGTCGTGTTGGATGGAATCGGACTTTGTCGGAGATCCGCGGCATTTGAAACAGATGAGATTGGACTTTGCTGAAAGTCTGCGGATTCAGAAGGGAACGGAGCAAGATCGAGATGGAGCTTTGCGGGGTGAGAATCCGATAGTCGGAGGTCCATGAGCTCAGATGGATACCGCGGTGGGCTTTGGCCGATCTGCGTCGGGTTAAAGTGAGGTATCGCTGACCCTTTCCGCGGCTCGGTACCGTAAGAAGGACTTTGGTGAAGCTCCGCGTGGCTCAAGGCACACGGCCCCGGACTAAGTGGGAACAGTGCGAGGTTCGCGGGCGATGCCGCCGGACTTTGTCTCGACACGGTGGAACTGGAGGGACATTGTTCGGGACTTTGATGGGGGTCAGTTGGGCTAGATGGAGACCCCTTTGGACTCAGTCTGAGCTTCGCGGTATTGGAAGGGGATGATTCCGGACTTTGCGTCGGCTGTTCCGCGGGGTGAGAAGGAGACGGTCCCGCCCCCTCCGGAGCGTAAGTGGGAGTTTGCTCTCGACTTAGTCTTTGCTGCGGCTCTGTAGGAAGAGAGGGCGATGAGCGCGGACTCCGTTTTAGCTCTGTGGGGCTGGGAGGCAAAGATGTTGGACTTGGGTCGGAAGGAGACAGGACGAGACTAAGTCTTTGCTCGTTGGAGCTAGGAGAAGATGTTGGAGTTTGCTGGAGCTCTGAGGGGTCGGACGGAGACAGGGCTAGACTTAGCCTTTGCGCGCCGGGACCAGAAGGGGATGCGGCGGGACTTTGCCGGCGCTCTGCGGCATCGGTCGGGGAAGGTGTTGGATTTTCCCGCGACGGTCCTGTAATCTCACTTGTCGCCAGAGCCCGCTCTGAACCTGACGGCTTGACCGGGCTGCGAGCGGCAGTACTAACGGGGATCTCCTCGGCGGTCCTTTGAACATCGGGCGAGCGCGCGGGAGTGAGCCGAAGCTCTCGGGCGGGACCGGGCACGCTTTCCGCCCTCTGAGGCCGACAGGCGGCGCAAACGTAACTTTTGCCGTCGCGCGTCGTTTGGCCGGCGCCCTCCTCCGCGGAAACGCACAGGGTGTGAGCACACCTGCAAACACACGCCAACGCGGCCCGGGCTGTTAGGTGGCGCGCGCGGACACGTAGATGAGACAAAAATTCCACCCGACGATACGGCGGAAGGCCGCCTACGGTCGTCCCGCGGCATATGACTGCCGAAGGTGTACCTGTAGCAGCGGGCGCACGTCACGTAGTCCTGCGGCGAGTACAAGTCGGGGTTGTGGCCGCACACGGCGCAAGGCAGAGCCGGGTCACACGACACACAAAGGAAGGGGTGACTGCCCCAGTGACCCGATGACCTCGCGCCGCACCGGAGGCAGACCCTACAGTTCTGGAAGACGGGCGAGCGCGCCCGCGTTAGACGGCTCGGCCAAAGACCGCGTGCGTGTGTGATTTCGCATCACCTGGCAGGTCCATTTCCTGTCAGGGGTGTGATCCAGCGGCGGCGTCAGACAGTGCGCATGGTAAGCTTTATCGCAGCGGTCACACACCAACAACACGGACGTGTCCTCCCGCCGCCTGAGAGACAGCAGCACACGCGTGGCGCGGCGTGGCGACAGCAGTGTGCGTGCGTGCGTGCGTGCGTGCGTGCGTGCGCGCGCGCCTTACCTGCAGCTCTGACACGCTCGACAGGGTGCACACTGCCAGCCGGCCCGGATGAGGGAAGATGGATTCAGGGGCGGGACTAAGCATCCCGCGTGGTAGTGGTTGCCGCAGAAACAGCACATCAACAAACCGCCGGCATCATCGGCGCGTGAGCACGCCACGCACGAGCGAGCCGCTGAAAGCGAAGAGAGAGCGCGCGCCGTCAAACCGGCGCACGCAAGAGTAAGCTCCGAACGCGGCCCGTCTCCGGAGTCCGGTCCGATTCGGTTCGCTCGTCCATCAGGTCCGTTCCGATGGCCCGCGACGCCACCGAGCCGTACCGACACGACCGCCAAATCAAGAAAAAGAAGAGGAGGTTTGGTCTCCCGCGCGATCTTTTCTCGTCACTCGGACGCGCGGCCGAGCTGACGATGGGCTAAAGTGGGCAACTCAAGCCGGACGCGCTCACGGTGAGGCGCTCCCTCCCTCCCGTTTGTTGAAAAACGCCACTCGTCACCGCGGGCGAGAAAAAGAACTCTTTCCAAACTCCTGAACGCACGACGCGGAACGTCCCGGAGATCCGGTCGAAACGGCGACCGACTTACGCCTACCCGCACGCGCGTGTCGGCCGCACAGCGTGCGTCTCCGCTCCCAGTCCTGATGAGCTCCGGCCGCGGCGGCGCACGGGAAGTGGTAGCTGAGAAGGCAGCCCGTCTCTCGGCAACGCAGCGACGCTCCCAGACCGCCGCAGAAGGCGCACGCCTGGTCGGGAGGGACGGGGAGGTTGGAAGTCTGAAGTCTTTCCCCTCCGCTCCCCAAACCTCAAACGACCTGCGCGCTCGCCGAGTCGATGGCTTGGTCCACGTAGAGCAGCGAGCGGCCCTCGCCGCGCCGCACGCCCTCCGACCAGGCCGCGCACTGAAGGTGGGCGCAGCACTGACCTGCGCGGTCGGTCGCAAAGGGCAGGTTGAGCTCTCCTCGCCGGCGCCGGCCCGGGCCGGGCGGGCCCCGACTAAATTACCTGTGGGGTCAAACAGCGATTGGACGTCCACGTCGTGCGGGAGCCCCATGGCGCCGAGCTGCTCCACCAACTCTGAGGAAGACGCGTCGTCTGCAAAACGGGACAGCGCTGAGCGTGCGCCAACCGCGCGCCGCGCGGCGGAAGGCGCGAGACGCCACTCACAGGACTCTGCCGGACCGCTGCTCTTCCTAGCACGCCGCACGCACACGCACACACACAGAATAGGTCAGTTAGTGCGAGCGCTTGTTGAATTTCCACCGCCAACAGGAGAAGAACCCTTTCCGGATCGTACCGCTAAGAAGGCGATTGGCAACCCGGGAGGGGTCTCGCCAAAGACATGATGCGTGCCTATTTCTAGGTGACGTAAAAGAGGAGCGCGCAAACATCTCGTCGAGGGGGCCTCGCCTCGCCTCGCCTCGCCTCGCCTCGCCTGCGCCACTTCACAAAAGGAACGTTTAAAGAAACGAAGCGCGAGAGCGGAGGCGCGCCGGAAACACCGAGCGGGCCCTAAGCAAGGGCCCGGCGTACACCGTCGTCGCGTCGAATGAGAAAGCGGGAGAGTGTTCAATCGGGAGCTTTGATCTATTTTTTTTCTATGTGCGATCACAATAAAACGCCCAGTAACCAGTCAGAAAACTCACGCGGCTCAAGACAAACGAGAGAAAAACAGGAGATTTTCTTCGGAGTTGTTGCGGCGACTCACGTGCGTGCGGCGCGGCCGAGCGGGTAGCAATGGTCATGACAGTCGCCGTCGCGGTCCGACGAAGTTCTGCGGCTGAGGACGTGAAGCGGCACGTAGCCCGGCGTGGGTCCGAACACCACCAGCGGACCCTGGCCCAGAGGAGGCCGCTCGCCGCGGTAACACAAGGCGCACTGCTGCAGTCTGACGGGACGGCACGGGGACCGTGAGGGGCCGCGCGCGGGAAGGCGCGGCGCCGCCGGCGCTCACCGTCTTTCCGTGTGTCCCGGGCTGGGCGTGGGCGAGCCCGAGTCTTCCGACATGGAGCGTCGCAAGAGTGGCGAGGGCGCGTCCTCCTCCTCCAGGCGCAGGTGGGGCGAGCGTGCCGGGCTGGAGGCCGGACTGGCTCCGCCCGGCTCCGCCTCGGCATCGGGGCCGGGCGGAGAAGGGTTGGGGGCGACGGGACCGGTCAGAGGGGCCTTCTCCTCCGGGGTGGAGGTCGGGGCCGAAGGAACCGGGGGTCGGGCGGGAGGGGCTTCGGGGACGGCGGGGTCCGCGTCGGATCTCCTCCCGGAGCTGGCGCCGCGCCGCCCGCCCGTCACTTCTGCCGATAAATCCGAACGGACGTCATTCTCGTCGTCCCGCCTTTCCCGACCAATCGGGCTCGGGAAGCCTCGCTCTGAGGCCGCCTGGGTCGCGAGCGTCACGAAGCGCTCTCGCTTGGCCGGCCGCGCGCTAACGCGGCCCGCGCCCGCGTCCCCGATTACGACGCTCGCGTCCCCGGACCCGATCCGAGGAAAAACTCAAGACGGTCGTCCTCATCCTCACCTGCCGTCTGCGTTTTCCCCGCGGTGTCCACGCCCTCTTCATCCTCCACTTGGGCTTGGCCCCGGCTCCTCCCCCTGCAACCGCACACGCGCGCACGTGACCAGCGAGCGCCAATTCGGCCGTCGCCGAAGGGACCGACCCAACGGTCGTACTTACTTCTTCCTGGACTTGGGGAGAGGAGGTGGCGGGGGAGGCCCCGCGCGGCCGCCTACGCCGTCTTTGCGAGGTCGTCCGCGACGCCGCTTCTCCGAGGCGGCGGCTTTGCGTCCGGCCCGAGTGACAGGAGGCGGCGCTCTTCTGTCCTCCGAGGGCATTCTGCGTCCAAACGCCAAAGACAGCGTTAACGGCCGCTTCCCGCTCCGCACCGAGGCAAAACGCGCAACGCTTCACGAATGACCGGCGGCTGCAACGTTTGTGTGAAAAAGGGCGTCGGGCCGGGGGTGGAATCCTTTTTTTTCCCCAGATAACGAATCCACGGGCGAGTCACTTGACAGGCCTGACCCACAGCGCCACTCACACGGGCTTCGCGGCTGCCATCATGTGGCACCACACCTGTGCTCTAGTTGCAGGGGCCATTCCAGCCAGGTGCCGATGCGGGCACTCCTTTGGCGAAAAGCGCTTCACCTCGCTTGAGCGTATTTGTCGCAACTCCAATCAAGCTCTCTCCCCACACATCTCTCTCTGAGAGAGAATTAAAAAAGGAAAAAACCCCACCAATCTAGGGAGGGCAAGAAAGCAACCGAGATCAAGGATCGCACGAACGAAAGTAAACAGATGAAATCAACGAGGGAAAAAAAAAAGTGTTTCAGAGCAGGGTTGAGACGATGGGACTGACGGCGCCAAGCGGCTGGCTTTTGGAAGCCCTTTCATAGACTGCGTTTTTCGCTTTCGATCCGAAGGGCTGGACTCGGGTTGCCCCGGCTTCGAGGTCAGACGCATTGAGACAATGACACGATGAGACTCGGGCGAAGCTCCCGAGCAGAGAAAAGGAGAGCGAGGAGGGCAGTACGCCGCTGCTAGAAAATGGGCACATTCGCCACAAGGGCAGCTCGTCGAGCGGCCGAGATGCGCTCGAAAGGGCCGAAAGTTGCGTTCGCTCCGGCGTCGGCACTTAAGCCCGGAACGCGTTCGACGGAACGCCAGCCAAACGTGTAAACACTGGCGTTAGCATTAGCGTTAGCTTGCCGCGCCGCGCCGCCCAGTTGACGGATGACTCGCGTTCGCGACGGCGGCGGCGGCGGCTAGCGTTAGCGCGACTAGCCGTCAAGGATCGAGGCGCCGCTCGGGTCCGCGACCTCGTCCGAGCAAGATCGAAAGCCAGGGACGCGTCTTACGGCTCGGACGCGGCTCTCCTCCTTTTCCTCTCCAGCTTGCGGCCAGGCTCGAGCGATATGTTGACAAGCAAGTTGCGCGAGCGCCGGCGCGCGTTCGCCGCGGCGCTCGGTCACGGCAGCTCGCCGGCCGCGTCGCCGCTCATCGCGTCGGCCTTTCGGCGAATCGGGCGAGATGCTGGGAAACGTTAAAGTTGCGGCCGAGGCTCCGTCATGGAGGCCATGTTTGCGCGACCGAAGCACCGCCCGCCTGTCGGGGGCGCCCGCGAAAGTAGGGCCGCCCCGGACAAGTCCGCGTCGAGCCCGCCTTGCGCCTTTCTCGCTCGCTCGCCCGGTGTCTCTAGCTCTCTGCGCGCGCGCGTCCCTAAACCGAAGGCCGTACACCTTGGGGAACCCGCGTGCGCGCGGCGCCAACTGTGTTTGCTCGCTTGGTGTCAAAGTGCATGTGACCCCGCGCACTGATCTGCTCGAGGTGATTCGGTTTTGTCATCAGACCTCAAGTCCCGGACTGGATTAGCGAGGATCCGGAGTTAAGCGCGCGAGGACCCGGAGTTAAACGCGCGAGGACCCAAAATCCGGACTGGATCTTACCAATGAGCAAGAACCGAAGAGGGGTAACGTCATGACTCCGGAGGACGCCTAACTGCGGGGAGAAAACCGGGACAGGCCCGGCTCGGTAATCTTCTTGAGTTCTGCGCAGCTCGGTCCCCCCCCCCCCCCCAAAAAAAAGACAATCGGGGCACTTCTTTTCGCACAGCCTGGACTCGCTGCTCACCTGGCCGAAAGCCCTTCCCCGGAGCCTAACGTTCGACCGGACCTCGGAAGAGCTAATCGAATGAGACACCGGCACCGGGTCGACACTTTTATTACGACCGCCCCGCACTTTAGGACGAGGCGGCCGGCGCGCGCGCAGCGTCGGCGGCAGCAAACTCCAAGCCGGCGTCGCCCACGCGGAAGGAGCAGCCGGCGGAAGCTTTGGTCCCGGAGCGCGAGGACGCGCGGCGCACGCTGAAGACGTGGCTTCTCCCGCCTCCGGCCGCCGCCACGTCCCGCCTGGAGCACGACATGCGGTGGGTGACCAGCCGCTGCCATGGGCCGCAGAGGTGCGAGGAGGAAGAGGCGTGGCCGCGCCGCCTCCCGTCGGCGTGGCAGGAAGCGAAGACGGCGATGCGGCCGTCCCTGCCGGACGGAAGAAGAGCCGCCGGGTTACCCCAGGTCGGAAAAGAAAGGGCCGAGGAGGGTCGCGGTCGGGGCCCGCCCACCTGAGCAGAGCGCCCAATATCTGCGAACATCTGCTCAGCTTCTCTTCCCGCTTGGCCGGGCCGGCCCCGCCCTCGCCCCGGTCCAGCCAATAGAAAGCCGAGGCGCTGTCCAGGAGAAGGAGCGCCGGGCCGGGCCCGGACGCCAGGCGGGCCTCCAGCGCCTGCAGGGTGACCAGCAGCTGCGAAGAAGAGTTGCACTGCGCCACCAGCAGGCGGGACAGGCACTCGCGCACGCGTTCCTCGGCCCGCTGCGGTCCGCCTGCGCGGGGACACGCACAGGCGCGTCGGGAGCGCAAATGTGGCCCGTGGTCCGGGCGGGGCGGGGCGGGGCGCGTACCGGCGGCGGCGAGCCTGGCTTCCAGGATGCCGACGAGCCTCAAGACGTCCAGGTTGTAGTCGGTGTCGACGAAGAGCGCCTGCAGCCGCAGGCCGCCGGCGTCGGCGGGAAGCACGGCGCGGCACAACAAGTGGTAGAGCAGCTCCGTCTTACCTGCGCGGCGCGCGCCGGGGTTAGCGCCGACCCGGAGCCGCTTCCCGTCGCCCCGACTCACCCGTGCCCTCCGTCCCGTACAGCTCCACCAGCGAACCTGACACAGACAGAGCCGCCGCGTCACGTCCGGGGCTAGCGAAGACGCGCGGCGGGGCGGGGCGCGGCGGGGCGCGGCGGGGCGGGGCGCGGCGCGAGGCGGACTTTCTTCCGCTTCCGGCAGAATAAGGCTCCGTCCTTCTGGCAAATAGCTCCGCGGATATGGCGCGGTCTTCTGCTCGTGGGTGTTTGCTATCGGCGCGGCCGCCGGCGTCGGAGCTAAAAGGTTCCCGGGACGCCCGACGAAAGCGTCGGAAGAAAAGCGCCCGACTTCGCCCGCGCGGCAAAGTAACCTCGCCGTGTGACTGGCGTGTGACTGACCGGGTCCGGGTCCGGGTCCTGCGTCTTGCGGAAAGAGGCGAGGTTCCAGCTCCCAGACTCTCTGCCGGCCGTCGAGGCGAGCGAACAGCTGGAAAGACGCGAGGGGGAGCCACTGCTTATTTCGGCGGGGGCCGAAAGACCCGGAAAACGCTGGCGTCGGGGGCGAGGAAAGGAGGCAGGAAGAAGGCAAACATGTCAACGACGCGCCGTCTTACCTGCTCGCCACTTTCAGTCATGCTACCGTCACTTGCTGGCTGACGCTTCACTTCGAAATGCCAACAATGCCGCCAACTCGCCGCCCGTACAAGTGAAACGTCTTAAGTTGCCCCTCGCTCAGCCCAACTCGAACGCGTCCGCTTTGCCGCGGCGGGCGTTTTTTTTCTTGCCCTACGTACGGTGGCCGACTGGGGCGAACGCGCTGCAAATAGCAGAACACGAGTGAACAGAAATTCACTTATTCGTGAATGCGGCACGTACAACTCGCAGCGTATTCCTTTTCATGGGTTTGCAGTTTGATTTGCAGCTGTGTTTTCGTTCCTTTGTCTTTACGGTCGTTCGTTTGCTCAATTTCTGTTTACCTACGGCCAATTGACTCTACCAATATGGCGGGGGAGCGGCAACGTCAAACGACGACTGCGACGCGAACTTTCGGTGGGTTGTCGGCGTTCGGCAAAGCAGCCTAAACGCTCATTACCGCCATCGACTGGCGCGAAACGGTTACAGAGAAACCTGTGAAGAAACCGAAACAAAGCACAAGTGGCAAAAGGGCCGAGGTTGAGCTTGAAAAAAAAAAGTGCACAATACGGAATGGGCCTTTCCTTCAGTAAAAAGCTCAAAACGTACAGCACTATTCTCAATTTCAAAACGCTGGCAGTTTTGAGTCATGACGCCCCCTGGTGGCGTAAAGGACAAAGTGTGCGGACGCCAGGAAGAGTTCGTACATTTTCTTTTAATTTGTGGTTGCTATGAACCAAACATCACAATTGCAACTGTTGAATAAATACACGAAACGTCATCTGCGCCAGGCGTGTCTGCATGCTTATTAGGGACGACGAGGAAGAATAAATAGCGGCTTTACCGCGCTTCATGGACACAACAAGAAACGTCACAAGTGGCAGGCAGCCGGTCCCAAAGACAAAAAAGCCTTCACACGTCCACTTCTTTTGGCATCTCTCATCTAACTTAGACCTTAAGGGCGAGTTTTCCGCATGCATGCGCGGGGGATCAAGTTCTTGTTAAAAAAAAAAAAAAAAGTTTGTGCGACGCAGACGAAAACGTAAATGATTCCCCCGCCCGGCATCATCTTCGTCATTTGTGACATACATGAAGCGGCACACATCACCATCGATTGGATGCTCCTCCACTCAGGCAAAAGAAGAAGAAAAAAAACCAAACAAAATAAAACGCGTGCGCATGTGCAAGCGTGAATGTGCGCGACGTCGTTCAATCGAGTCGGGGCAAATAAAAGCCCCAAAATGTCAGTAGTCGCGCCTGTGGCTTCGGCCCTCCTGCTCGCGTCGGCCGGCACCGTCGCCATCCGGGGGAAGGGGGGGGGGGGGGGGCGTCCCTCCGCCTCTACGCGGACGACAAATACTCCAGAGCCACTTCGTAACAAAACTTGTATTGTTCCTGTCAACAAAACAGCAAAGCGTTCAAGTGCGCCGCCGAGAACAGAGCAGCCGCCGACCGGACGGGACGGGACGGGACGGGGGCGCCTTACCAGAAGGTCCACCATGTTGGGTTTGTTGTTTCTCAGCGTTTTGACGGCGTGAAAGACATCGAGGGAGCGCTGCTGTCGCAACATGTCGCACACGATGTTGACGCCGCAGAAGACGCCGCTGCGACCCCCGCCATTCCTGGGGGCGGGGGCGGGAAAAATGCCAAACTTGCAACTTTTGCCAGGAGAGGGAGACAAATTCGCACTTTGACCGAAACGGCCGCGACGCCCTAACCCTCCTCCCAAAACCCCGGGGAGAAAAATAGCACTGGTCGCGTATATCCATCGTGGAAAAAAAACAAAAAAACAAAAACCCTACATCGCGACATGACAAAATGGAACGAAAGAGAAGGACGCCCTTTCTGGCGGGTTCCACCCGGCTCGTACGTACAGGCAGTGCACCAGCGTGCGGCCGTCGCCGCCGTCGTAGTCGTCCTGCCATTTGTCCACCAGGTGGAGCAGCTTGAGGAAGGAGCGCTTGTTGACGGGCGTGTCCCGGTACCGCGGCCAGCCCAAGAACTGGAACTGCTGCACCATCCGGTAGCCGTCCTGGGGCTGAGCACACGAGACGCTCCGGCGAGCGGCTGCGGAAGGACAAGGAGACGGGGGAGACGAGGAGGCGCGCGCACCCTGGCGCCGTTGTAGATCCGGAAGATCCGGCTGATGACGTCCTCTTCCAGGTCGGCCGACACAAACTCCACCTGCAGCGAGCCCAGGCGGTGGACGCCGTTCTCGGGCCAGTACTGGGGACACAGCTGGAAGACGGGCGGGGAGAGCGGTTGAAAGCGCGAGCCGGCGCCGCGAGCCGGCGCCGCGAGCCGGCGCCGCGAGCCGGCGCCGCGAGCCGGCGCCGCGAGCCGGCGCCGAGGCGCGACGCGGCCGTCTCCCGCCCCACCTGCGCCGGGTCCACGTCGTTGAGCATGACCACGGCGGTGCAGTGGTAGTCCAGGACCAGGCGCCAGAAGTCCTTGACGGTGTTGGGCAGCGGGTGCTGCGTGACGATGAAGGCCGACGGCCGCCCGTAGCTCTGGGGGGGGCACAAAACGGGAACGTCGCAGGACCGAACTCCTCGCCCGTCTCACAAACGTCAACTTTCCAGGCGCGCGTTTGCACGGGGCCCGGAGAGCGGGCCGCCGCGTTGGTGGGCGCCGACGCCGGCCGGCGCACGTACGTCCATGAGGGCGGCGTTGATGTAGTTGGAGCTCTCGCCGTCCACGGTGATGAGGAAGGGCAGGCAGCGGTCGGGCGGGAGCACGTCCATGCAGCGGTTCTTGTCGTGGTTGCGCGGCAGCAGCGCGATGCTGCAATCCTCCACGCGCAGCGTCGGCGTCACCATGTTCAGCGTCTGACCCGGCGGTACAGGCGGGCGGACATGTAGGCGGGCGGGCTCCGGATCCGGGCCGTTCGGGAGGACGGAGTCCTCCGCCCGCGGGGAAGGCGCGCTCACCCGGAACTCCTCCTTGACGGGACTGGAGTTGGTCTGCGGGTCGGCCCGGTTCATCTCGTAGTAGACGGAGCGCAGCTGAGCGGCCGGGACGGAGGTGTCGCCGCACAGGCAGGCCTCCAGGATGGCGTCGTGGATGAAGACGTACTGCTCCTGAGCGGGCCGACACGCGTGACGCGGGGCCGGGCCGGGCCGCGCCGCGCCGCTCCGGCCGGCGCCTACCTCGGTCTGCACCATGTTGACGCGTCGCGCCCGCAGCTCCCGTACGCAGTTGTAGATGTCCACCACGCCCTCGCGCTCCGCCATGTCCAGCATGATGTCGATCACCATGAAGCAGCCCGTGCGGCCGGCGCCCGCGCTGTCGCGCGCACGCACACGGCGTCACCGACGGCCGTCGCGGCGCAGCTTCCGCTACGGACGGCGGCTCGGACCTGCAGTGCACCACGGTGGGCCCGGCGGCGGGCGGCGTCGCCGCCTTGACGCGGCGCACGAAGCCCAGCAGCCCGGTGGCGTGCAGCGGGACGCCGTGGTCGGGCCAGCCCGTGAAATGGAACTGGCGGATCTCCCGGATCTCGGCCGCGCCCCTCTGCCGGACGCGGGCGTCAGGCCTCGGGGCGCCCCCTCCCCCGGGCCCCCCCCGCGACCTCACCCACCTTCTCCACGGCGAAGGTTCGCACGACGTACTCGGACAGCAGCCGCGTCTCCATCAGCGTGACGGAAACGTCGCCGAAGACGTCGCTGTCGTCCGGCCAGTACTTGCAGCACTTGACCTGCGCGACACGCGCGCGTCGTGAAAGGCGGCCGCGCAAATTTGCCTCGCCGCCGCAAATACGGCTGACGTTCCGGGGGCGCCGCCGCAGCCTTCCGGTCGGTCGGTCTGTTCGTCGCCCGACTGTCAAACGTCGGCTCGCCGACGTGGCGGAGAGGAACCCTCGTCGGCAAGACGGCGCGGGACGGGATAGTATCTTGCATTTTACCAAAGAACGACGCATCGCTTCTCCCGACGGTAGCTTTTTTGTTTGTTTTTTTAACCGTGATCCGGGACAGGGACTTTTTCCCGGGCCGGGTCTTTGCGAGGTATTTTTTTGTTTCCGGAGTCTGGACCGCGCGGGATTTTGCAGAGCCGAAAACACGGCGGCGGGCCCGAACCCGCCGGGAGACCCGAGACCGCCGAGTCGCGGGGACGCGCTCGGAAGGCGGCGTCCTCCCTCGGCGCCCCCGTCGGGAGGCCGTCGCGATCCGCTCGTTTACCGACAGGGGGCACTCGTACAAAACCGACGTACGCTGACGCGGCAAACAAATTCGCTCTCTCTGCGTGCGCGGTCGCCTACCCGGCCCACCTCCACCAGGTTGGTCACCATGACGATGGCGGCGGTGTTCTCCTGCCACACCATTCGCCAGAAGTCGTACACGGTCTCCTGCATGGGACCTGCCGCGCGCGCACAAAGCCGTGAGGGCGCGCGCGCGGGAACGGCGGGACGCGGCGGGACGCGGCGAGCCGGCGGACCTTGCGTGGCGATGTAGTGGTTGGGCCGGCGGTAACCCTGCAAAGCAAACGAAGCCGTCAACTTGTAGGCCGGGCGGCCAGCGCGGCCCGCTTCTCCGGGGCCGGCGCCCTGCGCGGTGTCCCTCCCAAGCGCGCCCGCTCCGAATGTTTAGCCGGCGGGCAAGCCGAGCCGGAGCTCGGAAATCATTCGGGACGACTTTTGTGGCCGTTTACTCGGTCGACGCCGCTCGCATCCGGGATGACCGCTGTTGCCATGGAAACCCAGAGGCCGGCCATCTTTTGCGTTGACCTTTAGAGGCGGCCGACCATTTGTCCGATGCGCGTGCGTGCCCGCGCTTGCCAACGGTGGAACAAAAGAGTCCGCGTTGAAAGCGGCGCGCGCGGCGTGCCTGACTCACGTCCACGTAGCTGGCGTTGATGTAGTCGGAGCCCTTCTCGCCATCTTGAGGCTGCAGGCGCACACGGGAATGGTCGTCTGCCGTGCCCGAGCACGCGCACGCGCGCACACAAACACCCACACACGCGCACACACACACCCACACACACACCCCCCCCCACACCCACACACACACACACACACACAGTAATTGGCAAGGAGGGCGCGTGCTTTGAGAAGACGCAAAGCGTGGCCGCGGCGCCCCCGGTGGCCAAGGCTGGCACACTCCGAGGAGCAGCACAAGGAAGCAGAAGGAATTGATGCATGGAAAGTGGTGCTAGGCTGTGCTTTTCTCCAGCAAATTATTAGACAGGGCCATTTCCCTCTTCAAGCACTTTAACGTTCTCGCATACGTACAGGCGATGATGTTCCCGTAGCGATTTTTCATCCGGTTTTCGTCCTTCTTGGCCGAGTCCCAAGGCGCCGACTGACCCTCCAAGAACGTCTAGGCGCACAAATGCCACAAATGAGCAAGAAAGGCATGGCGCATCCCTCCGTCGGCCAAAAGCCGGCGCGCCGGCAAAAAGGAGGAAGAAAAAAATCCTCCTTTTTCCTCGCTTTATTCTCAACTTCCTTAGCCGGTTTGCGCCACGCCTCCCGTCGCAGCGTCAAAGCGCAGGGGGCGCTGGAGGAGCGCAAGGAGGGAGGGAAGGAAGGAGGGAGGAAGGAAGGAAGGAGGGGGGGAAGGACGGAAGCAAAGAGGGAAGGAAGGAAGGAGGAGGGATGGAAGGAAGGAGGAGGAAGGAAGGAAGGAGGGAGGGAAGGAGGGAGGGAAGCAAGGAGCGCAGCAGGCGGCCCGCCAAGTCTCTCACCTGGTTAAGCTGTCCGGCGGGCGGCACAAACAGAAAGGAGGAGGCGGGCAGAGGTTAGCGCCGCCGGCAAACGGGAGAAGGGCGGGGCGCGGCGGGAGAGGCCCCCTCACCTCGTACTCCTCCTTGAAGCCGTAGCCTTCGGCGCACTTCATCTGCGTGATGTGCTGCAGCAGGTCGGCCACGCGGATGGCGGGGTGCATCTGGGCCGGGTCGGGCTGGTAGGGGGGCGGATCGCGCTCCGACTCGCGCTCCGACTCGCGCTGCTTCAGGTGGTTCTGGACCAAGCCGCCGGGGTCGCCGCTCAGCTCGTCTGCTCCGCAAAAGCGCGCAAAAGTGGCGTCAGGTCGCCGGCCGGACCGCGGCGGCTGCGAAGCCCGCTGGGTCCCGAGCGCCTTTCCCCGCTGCCCCGCCGCGATACGCCGTCGCTGTCACCCCCCCAGTCGGATTTACCGAAACCGGGTAGGATGCGGCGTTCGACTGCCGCGGACACGAAAAGAGGTCCGGGGTGCCACCGGATCGGGTCTGTCCAATTGAGCTCCCGTCGCTGAAGCGAATTTCCCGGCGCTTCCGATCAAGCGGTATAAAACCCAAAGAGACCTCGATCCAGGTCCGGATTTGCAAACGATGGGCCCGCGCGTGAATCTCTAAACCCTCCGCGCCGCTTCCAAGCCGAGCCCAAGCGGCAAAGGGGCGGGGAAAGGCCACGAGACGCGGGCGGCGGCGGCGGCGGCGACACGCCACGACAACAATAGCGACAACGACGGCGACGACGGCCGGTCGGAGTGGAGCGAACGGGCCGCGAGGCGTCGCGGTGGGAAATGGCCATGCGCCCGGGCGGTGCGGTGACCCCGCCACCCCGGGTCCAAACGCGTCAACTTACCATGAATGGGAACTTTTACACAGCAAATAGGACGAGAGGAGAGAGAGAGAGGGGGAGAGAGCGAGACGAGACAAGGTTTAAGCGTCAAGTTGAAGCGGAGCCTTCGCCTGCACGCAAGCCAGGCCGGCAACACAAAGCTAGCATCCAGCTGACGGGAAGCTCGCTCGCTCGCCCGCCCGCCCGCCCGCCTGACGGGACCGGCTAGCCGGCGGGGCTACCCTAACCTAACCAGCCGCCCCCACGGTCGGGAGGCAGAAGCCAAACGCCCGGCGACTTTGACCTTCCTTCTCGCGCCGTAGCTCGTCAACCGTCGCGCCAAATAACGCGCTTTTAGCCTCAGAAACTCAAGCTTCCATCGAGCCCGGGGCTCTTTACGTCTCCCCGGGGTCCCTTCGAGGTCGCGGGCTGTTCTCGCGGCCTCAAAACTTGGAAGCGGGCGTTCGGCGACCCCGAAGCGTCCCGGAGACGAGGCGACGCCAAGCGGCGTCTCGTCTCCGGAGAGCCCGCCATTGTACCGACTTTCAAATGAGACGCGCTTTTCTCTCCCTTCCTTCAAACTGCCCACTTCCAGTCTCGTCCGCTTCCTGCCCGGCCTACCGGCTTGCCTGTCTTGCCCGCCCCATTCTCGTCCGGCCCGCCCGCTTTTTGTCCCGTCTGCCCGCTGCCCGTCCGGCCTGTCCTCTTCCAGTCTCGCCCACTCCCTGTCCGGCCTACCCGCTTCTCGTCCCGCCTGCCCGCTTTTTGCCCAGCCCGCCCACTCTCCGTCCGGCCCGGCGGATCCTCGTCGGGCACGCCGGCCTCCGATCTCGCCCGCTTCCCGTCCGCCGCCTGCCCGTTTCACCTCCCGTGTCCTCGCAGACACGCTTCCTGCCTGACCTGTCCGGTTCCCGCCCGGCCCGCCCGCTTCCCGTTTCACCGGCCCGCTTCCCGTCTGACCTGTCCGGTTCCCGTCCCGCAAGAAAGAGGAGACGGCTCACCTAAAATGGCGGTGGGCACCGCGGCGTCTGCCGGAAGACGCAGACGCAGAAGGCATTGGTTAATTGCAGGCAGGAGAAGGCAAAGACGTGGAGCGCGAGGCGGCGTCGGCGGCTCCTTTGCTTCCCTGGCCGCCGCTCACCTGCGTAGTACGACTTTGGCACGGCGCCGCCGCCCGTCTTCAAGGCGAAGGACGTCGCCGCTGCGTGCGCACGTCACGGTCACGCTCACGCTCACGGACGGTCCCCGGGCCGCCGCGGGCGCCACTCACTGTGTCCGTTGAGGGTCCGCGCGCGCGCGTCCGTCGCGAGCTGCGAATCGTTGACCATCAGGGTCATTTCCTGTCTGGAGCTGAGCGTTTCCTTCCGCTTCTTGGCCAGCTTCCTGCGGGGGGGGAAAAAACAAAACAAACAAAAGGCAGCCCGGGTCAGAAGGCCGCGCAGGCCGTCCTCCCGCGCTGGGCCGAAGGCGCGCGCCCGCGCCTCGCGGACATGGAAAAAAAGCGTGCTCCGAGTCCACTTTAAAAGCCGGCTGTTTTTTCGCTTTCTATTCCGAGCGCGCAAATAAAAACATCCATTTGTCTGATTCACTTTGAGACCCCCAAATGGAAAGCGGCCACATATATAAATAAGTGGGGAAAGCGGCTTTTAAAAGCAAAGGACCCGCACGCGCCCCCCCGAGGCGAGCGGCTGACCCCGCCCCCTCACGCCGGGAAAGAAGGCGACGATGGCGCCCGTGCTCAAACGCGCCCATGAAATATTGAGACGGGGAGGCGCTCTCCCCCTTTGCGCCTTCTGCCGAGTTTCGGGAGGACGTCGCCACGCGCCCCCGCTTACCGTTTCTTCAGCAGGAGGACGGCCCCGAGGAAGAGGATGACGAAGAGCAGGACGCCGGCGGCGGCCCCGGCGATCTTCACCGTGCGCTCCGACGGCTTCTCCCGCTCCGGCTCGGGTTTCCCGGTGGCCGCGCCTGAAAGCGCACGCGGGCGCGAGCCGGTCAGCCGGACGGGGGGGGTCAAGGGCAGGGGCCGCGCCGCTTTTTCTTCGCGTCGGGCTATCGGGAGGTGCGCGCTTCGCAGCCTTTGCGGCCGATTTCTAAACGAAAGCCCCTCCGACAGCGTTTCTCGGGCCTCCCGCCGCCAGGGCGCGGCAGCGAGGCCGCTTCTTCCTTGGTCCGTCCGACCGTCCGAGATGGCGCAACCCGCTCTGTTAAACGGGGGTCCGCGAGGTCTCGTGCGTAGCGCGCGGGCGACGTCTGACCTGCGAGCTGCTTGTCGCCGGCGGGCCCCGAGCCGAGGGCGGCGTGCGGCGTGCTCAGCTGAGTGCTGATGATAGCGGCTGCAAGGTGCCGAGGCAGGAAACAGGAAGGAACGTGCGGACAGACAGACGGCAAAGGGTTAGCGCGTGCTCGAAAGGTCCCGACCGTGGCGCCCCAACAGGCGAGCGCAAGGGCGCCGCCTCAGGTGAAACGTTAGTATCGGCGGTAGACGCGAGCTTCGCCGAGTCCAGGGGCGGACCGGAGAGCATTGCGTGTGTGCGTGAGAGACAATGCTGCGCGCGTGCGTGTGTGGGGGGGCGGGGGGGTTACATGCGCCCATCCCGATTTGACACAAAATCCAGCCTGTCCATCAGGAGGGAAATCGGGGTTTCGGAGTGCCTCGGGCGGCTCTGTTAAATGTCTCCCCGGACATCCGGAGCGTGGAAGCGTAGCGTTCACGCGCGCGCGCGAGACGGCGCCAAGGACACTTTTGTCTCTGTCGGCTTTGCGCTTTCGATTTGCGAGGCGCCAAAGTCAAAGTCGAGATGGCGTTACCTTTAGTGGCCACGCGCACGCACTCGATCTTTGTCTCCTGTGAGGGAACACGCAGGCACACACACACGCGCGCGCACACACACACACACACGCACGCACGCACACACGCACACACACGCACACACACACACACACACACACACACACACACACACACACACACAGGTTGTAAACAGAATAGACAGAAGGAAAACGGCCGTGGCTCAGCCCGCGGTATTGAACAGGCCGCGCACGCGCGCGGCGGACGCAAAGCGAGATGGAACATCTTGTGTCTTTCTGCTTTGAACAAACAGACGACAAATTAACCACAAGAGCTCATGAATATTCATGTGCACACACACACGCACACACACACACACACACATCGGCAACGGCGGCGTGGCGCGCGCGTGCGCGCGACGCGGCACCGCGGTGACAGCGAAAAGCTCTCCCGTCGCTGCATTATTCAACACACACGCACAGACACCAATTAAAGCTCCGAGCGTCAATAATTAACACGCAACACAATAACATCTTGTGCGCGCACAGCAGCAAACAACGATCCGTTTCTCTCTCTCCCCCTCTCGCACGCAAAGCAGCGGGGGCCGCCGTCCTAGCCGAGCGCGCGCGTTCGCCGCCTTTACGGGGACCCGACGGAGGGGAGGTCGAGGGCCCGTTTCCACGCCGCGTGCGCGCGTACCCCGTTGGCGGTGCTGACGGCCTGGTAGTAGACGGCGTAACTCTTGTGAGGCAGGAGAGGAGCATTCCAGAAGCCTCCGTAGGTGGCGTTATCCCCTGGACGGGCGGGCGCACAAAGGGCGTGACGCGGACGGCCCCGCTCTCCGCGCCCGCCGGGGAAGCTCACCGACGCAGAAGGGCGTGGCCCCGTCCACGCGGCCCGCGCTCAGCTCGGCGCTGAAGTAGTAGCGCGAGTCCAGCGGCGTGGCGTTGAGGAAGTGGACCGGGACCGGATAACAGCGCAGGATTTCTGCGGCGCCCCTCGTCTGCCTGCGGGGGCGCTCCTCCTCCACCACCACCTGGTACTTGCTGCGCGCGGGCAAAGTCGCGTCAGCGGACGCAAAGGGACCCGGCCCGGTCTCCCGAGCGCCTCGGGACGCCTCACCTGACGGGGGCGCCGCAGCCGCGCGCCGGCCGCAGCAGGACGCTGACGCTGGTGTCGCTCTGGTTGATGGGCGGCTGGTGCTCGTAGGCGGGCATGATGGGAGCTGCGGGCCGGGAGGCGGTGGATGAAGGTATCCGGCCGGGCGGCCCGCGGTCCGGACCTCGCCCCGACCCCCCCCCCCCCCACCTGAGATCTTGGTGGTGAACTGCGCCGCGGTGGGCGGGCCCAAGCCTTTGGCGGTGGCGGCCCTGATGCCGAAGGAGTAGGTGGAGCCCGGCGAGAGGCCGGCGAAGACGTGGGCGGTCTCGTTGGCCGCCTTGAGCGCTTTCCCGCTCTGGTTGCTCAGGTCCGCGCCCGAGTCGAAGGAGCCCAGGGCTTTGAAGGAGACCTGGGGGCCGGGGGGCGCCACTTTTGCCTGCGCCCTTCTTTCTCGGGAAGCGGCCACTCACCTCGTAGCGGCGGATGCGGCCGTAGGTTTGCGGCGGCGGCGCCCACTCCAGCCGGATGCGGCGCTCGTAGCTGTCGCCCCGGACCGACTCCGGCGGGACGGCCCCGGGCACTGCCGTCGCGCGGGCGCGGCCGTTAGTCGGCGCGGGCGCGGGAGCGGCGGGAAAGGGCGCCCCGTACCGTCTTCGTCCGTCAGCACCAGCAGCTCCGGGCTCTCCTTGCGCCCTTCGGGGTTGGCCAGGACCAGCCGGATGCTGACGTTGGTGAAGGGCGTCAGGCGGCGCAGGGTGTGCTGCGTCGGCGCCGCCCCGCCGGCCCCGCGCGCCGCCTCTCGGAGCTCTCGGCCCGCCCCCGCCTCTCGGTAGCGCAGCGTCACGTTGTAGCTGTGGCAGCGCGTCGCGGCGTAGCCCGGCGGCTCCCAGCGCAGGCTCACCTCCCTGGAGCCCACCGACGCCACCCGGAGGCCGCGCGGCCCGTGCAGCGGCTCTGAGCGGACGCGCGCCGAGGCGCCGTTAGGGAGCGAAAGGACCGGGCGCTTGCTGTCGCCCCCCCCCCCGCCGGCTCATTTGGCATTTTTCGTGAAAAAAGGAACAAAGCCAACGATCGCCGAAATTCAAACACGCGCCTTCTTTCCGACGGAGGCTACGTTTTTAAAAATGAACGGCGGGTCTCGTTATCGCACGGGGGGGGGGGGGGGGGGGGCGGCGCGCCTCCGGTAAACGCGGCGCCCCCCGCGACGACGGACGCTCGAGATCGTACGGGTCGTCCCTTTGAGGCGGCGGGAAAAGGAGGGATTACGCGTCCCCCCGGATACCCCGCCGTTTGAGCGGAGGGGGAGAATGGAAAAAAGATGGCCGGCCGCCGACGTCATCGGTGTTTTTCCGAGCCGAAAGCGGATCCGGCTCTTCACCTTGGTGCCGTTTCCTGTTGTCCTCTCGCACGCACAGAGGGTTTTTGTGCATGCGCGTCTGACAGCTGTGTGTCTTTTGAGCGGGCGGCTTCCTGTCGCCGAGCTAATTAGCGTGCCATTCACTGCTGTGCGCAGCTGCCGGCGCGTCCCCTTCATCGCCTCCGTCGAGACGCTCATCATCATCGCGCACGCGTGGACCTGACGCCGGGGCGTCCGTCTTACTTGTCGGCGGCCGCAAGGACTGGGCGCTTGGGCGGGAAGGAAGGGGCGCGGGCATTAGGGTGGCGCGGGCGGGCCAAGTGAACGATTTCCCGAGGCTAGGCCACGCGCCGCGCCCGCACTTGCGCGCCGGTCGCCTTAAAGTGCCGATTCCAAAACGGCGGTACGGGAGCCGCGGAATCCGGCGCCTCGGCGCGCCACGCGGACTCGCTCGGGTGCCCCCGGTTCCTCGGGAGCCGCCCCCCGCCCGCTTCGGACGTCTCCCTCGCCTTTTCGCTTCGAATCGGCGGCGAGCCCCGCGGAAGCCCGTCTTCCGTCGGGTGAGACCAAAGCGTCAAAAGCGGGCGGGGCGCGCTTCCCCGGGAGGCGGGCTTCCCCGCCCCCCGCCGCACATGTACGCGAGTAGGCCGGCGACCAGAAGGCGCGCGCCGATCCGAGCCGGAAGAAGAGAAAGAAAAGGCTCCAAAAGGTCTAAAAAGCTTTCGAGTGTTTGCCGGACGAGTCGAGCGTGAAAATGTGACGTGAAAAAGGAACGACAGTGAAATATTGATATGAAATATTCGAGAAGCCCGGACAAACGGCGCGCGCACTTTAATGGATGTCAACAGGAGCGCTGGCTCCCTCTTTTGAAAGCGCTTCAAACTTCCAAGAGAAGGCCAGGCGAGTTCCTCCGCAAGTCCGGGCCCGTCCGCGCGCCCGTTACAGACGGGCCGCGCACGTGCGAGTTCCTCCGCAAGTCCGGGCCGGTTCGCGCGCCCGTTACAGTCGGGTCGCGCACGTGGCGCTGGTCCGTGTCGCCCCCCCCCGTCCCTCCGACGCCGCGAAACGTCCCGGGTGATGAGCGCGTTGAAAGCCGCGCCCTAAAAGCAAGTCTTGGACCGGCCCAAATGTCCTCACTTCTCCAAAACGTCCTCACTCACTCGCCTTTCCAGAAGTCAAAAGGGTTCTCGCGAGTATGGCTGTGCAGGAACGCTCGCACGCACGCACGCACGCACGCACGCAGCCTGTTTGTGTTCAACAAAGTCCAAAAAGTAAAAGTAGCAGAAGGAGGACGGCTGCGGCGCGGCGCCGAGTCGCCTCACTGGGCTCTAAGTCACAAAGCTTGTATGATGGACACGCGCATTCATTATTCAACACACACAGATTGTATAATTGATGTGCGGTAATATAAATAAATAAAAGTGACTTGATGACAGACCAATGTCATCAGAGCGTGAATCATCTGACGCGCGCGCTCCAGGTGCCCCCGCGGGAGGAGCAACGGCTCCACGGCCTTCTCCGCCGAGACCCCTTTCGGCGCGCGCGCGCCTTAATGAGTAGACAGAACGCCGTTTAAAAAACAAATCAGAATTAAACGCTCGGCGCGACAGATGAGTTTCTGCACGCGCAGACTTGCCGACGCCATTAGCGGCTAATGGCGCGGCGTCGTCTGGCGCCGGCCAGTAATGAGCTGCCGGCTAACCATTAGCCACCTGAGCATCTCCGCTAACTTGCAGTTTGACGCTAATCGCGCTAATAGCCGCGCGGCGGCGGCGGGGGGGGGGGGCTTTTCTTCGCTATCCTGCTTTGGCACGCTGAAAGTCGCGTCCCCAAACGGGCGGAGCTCTGACCTGCGCATTTGGTGCGGGCGCGCAGCGGCGGCCCGGGGCTCCCCGTGCCTCCCTCCAGGGGCCGGGTGAGCAGCACGCTGATCAGGTACTCGGTATCGGGGTCCAAGTGGCCGATCTTGTGGGTGGCCTTGTCCACCGGCGTGGTGTCGATCAAGGCGCCCGCCGCCGTGCGGTACTCCACCTGAGGTTTGTTAGGGTTAGGAACGGACGGGCGAGGGTCGGCCCGACCTTGGCCTTTGCCGACCCGAGCCATCCGAGTCCCTTCTTTTCCAACCGCTTCCAAAGGCCAACTTCGGCGCCGGGGCGGCCTCTCCGTCGGAGGCGTGCGGGGGAGCGGCCCCGCCCCTTCCCCAAAAACTCTCACCTCGCGCCCCGCGATGGGGCCGTCGCCGTTGATGGAGTTGGCGTTGAGTTGGATCCACAGGTAGGTGGCGCCCACCGCCGTCAGCTGAGGGGGGGCGATGGGCACGGGGGGCTCTGAGGGACGCGCAAGAGCCGCCGTCAGTCCGCGGCCGGCGACGCGGGCTCAGCTCAAAGACGTCCTTGACGTCGGCCGCCTTCGCCGAGCGGCGGCGCAACAGCAATTCATTTCCCACCATCCCCGCCGGCGCCGCCGCTTCGCTTCCCGCCGGGCCGCCCGAGTGGCGCGCTACCGCCCTCCGAGCGTCGCTCAAACGCCGTCCGCGCCGGATCGGAGACGCTTACGTTTGACGGTGAGGTCGGCGTAGGAGGACACGCCCACTCCGTGCTCCGACCGGCCGACGCAGCGGTAGCGGCCCGAGTCTTCTTTGCTGGTGTTGTCCAAGCGGAAGGTGGCCACGTAACGCCGCGAGTTGACCGGCTTGCTCTCTGACGCCGCCGCCGCCGCGCGGCGGCCGCTCGCGCCCTGGGGCCCGCGGCGCACACGCGCGCCCGTCAAGACCGCGCCGGTCGCGCCGGTGGCGGCGGCGAGCGCCTTACCTGCAGGAAGAGGCGGACGTCGTCCCGGGGGCGACCGCTCACCGTGCACGCAAAGATGGCCGCCTGCCCCGCGTTGACCTCCACGCCTTTGATGTGTAGGAAGTGGGGCGCGCTCGCTGAACGCGCGCAAACGTACGCAAAAAGAGCGTTTGGATGGACTCGGATTCGAGAGTTTATTGTAAGACCGCGCGATGAATTCCTCACCGCCTCGCGAACTTACCGCACTGGTGTCCTTGCAGTGACAGGTCTTTGATGGCCACGCCCCCTCCGCGCCCGTCGCCCACCGCCTCAAACACCACCTGTCCGTCAAGCCGTCAACGCCAGGAAGGCCCGCCTCCTAACCCGTGCGGCGGCGGCGTGCGCACGAGACCTGGTAGAAGTTGGGCCAGAAGGTGGACGCGGCCAGTTCCAAGGTGGTCCACGTGCGCCGTTCTTGGCCGGAGGAGTTGAAGACGGGAAGCGCCGGCGGACTCCCGTTCTCTGCCATAAACGCGAACACTTGCGAGTCGTTCGGGCGCTCGGGCGCGCGCGCGCCGGCGGGCGTACCCGTGACGTAGACGATGAGCGCGGCGTCCCCGTAGAAGAGCAAGTGGACGCAGTGCGTGTCGTTCTCTTTGAGCGGCGACATCAGCAGGCGAGCGCGCCGCCCGCCGCCGCCGCTCATGTTGGCGTAGAGAAAAGGGGAGGGGCCTGCGGGCGACGGCCGGCGTCAGCGCGCGTCTCTTTTGTTGACGAGGAGCGCCCGGGCCCCAAAGTTGCTTTCACCTCCAGGTCTCTTTCATCCACAAAAACGGCGAAGGACACGCAGCTGGTGCGCGCGCGTGCGCGGCAGGGTTCGCCTTCGAGCCTCAACATGCGCGCGTGTGTTTTGCGTACAGCTGGCAGTGAGCTGATAACAGCCCCGTTGGAAATATTAATGTAGCCTGAACTCGGCAGAGGCGCCCGCACCCGCGCGCCGGAATAAATCGATGAGCGAGTGTGACGGCGCCGGCCACTCGAACGTGGCAAACGCCAACGCGGTCGAGCCAAAGCCCGGCACCGGCGTTGCGGCCCGGGTCCCTTTTCGGGCCGCTCTTTGGATCGGAAGCGGCGGCGCTCGGGGACACTCGGCGGGCTTTCTTCCGGCCCGGTGCTGCCGGGCGGCCTGTCCAAAAAGCGTCACCGTTCTATTTGTGCCGCACGCGTGAAAAGGCCACGGCGACGTCACGGTCCGACCGCGCAAACGCGGGCGCGCGCGACCCGAGTTTGGGCTGGTTCCGCCGTCGCCGTCCGCCGGCTGCAATCAGTCACGGGCGCGCGGGAGAAGAAAGGCGAAGGGGACATGAATCAGAGCCGCTCGGACACCGAGCGCGTCCGCTCCGCGTGTCCTCGCTCGCATTGTCTCTTCCGCGATCGGCCGCCTGATTTAAGAGCGCCCGCTTCCCATTTGTCAGCAGAGTAACCTCGGGGAGCGCGTGACAAACGACGGCTCTAGCGCAAGCACGCGCCCGCACAAACGCCGGCACGCACGCACCCGCGCGGACCGGTGTCGCGCGCAGCCGAGTGTGAAGCGCGCGCCCATAAGTCAGAGGAGAAAGTGCGGCGAGATAAGAAAAGCTGCAGATTGTCTCCCGGGCTGCATTGGAGCGCGACGGGGGGGTGGGGCAAAAAACAAAGCCGGCGCCTTCCCGGCATCCTTCCTACCTGCGGGCGCCCAGGCCTCGGCGTCCCCGGCCGGCGGTCCCCGCTCCCAGTCCAGGTCGTCTTCCTCGGACTGGACCAGGCCGCAGTCCGGACCTCGCCCCGACAGGCACGCTGAAAGGCACGAGGGGAGAGGCTGAAGAAAGAGGTACGCGGAAGGCCCCCCCCCCCCCCCCCCGCGGGAGATAACGGAACCTAGAAAAACCTCCGGCCTCAAAGCGCTTCCCGCCGAGCCCTCGCCTGCCGCGCTCGCCTCCTACGCGGCCGCGGGCGACGTGGGCTCGGCGCGCGGGCCGGGACGGCGTCTTCAAAAGGGGAGGGAGTCGGAGAAGTCTTGGACCCCGACCGACCGGCTCGTTCCGAGCCCGCCGGTCGCTCTCCCGTTGGCGGTCGGATGCGGAGGCCCCCGCCGGACCGGGCCTTTTCTTTCTTTCGCAGGAGACGGCCGGTCCGGCCCGCGGTCGGAAGGCCGATCCCCGTTTCTGACGCCGACCTCCCGTCGGGTCGATCGTCCTCGCCGCGGCGCCGTTTCGCAGACGCGGTATTTTACCGGTGCCTCGCGTTTCCGTGAGAAAGCGAGCCCGGACCGAGAAGCCCCCCCCCCCCCCCCCGACGCATACCGTTACGTGCGGCGACATGCCAGTTGGCAGAGCGACGACAGGGAAGACAAACGTGCCCCGAGGACACGCTCGCCGTCGACCCGACGTTTCATCGACAGCCGGGGATTCCGCGGAAAGCGCCCCCGACGTCCATGACCGTCCCGCGCTCTTGCCGTCGGTGCGCGCGTGCGGGCGGTCGATTTGAACGTCCGCGTTGCTATGGAAACCAACCTCGGCACGTCAAAAGGTAACGCAAACATCGCAACGGTGTATTGATACCTAGTGGGGTGCGTGTGTGTGGGGCGGGGGGGGTCACAGTGAACAATCAATACACCGCGAGTCACACACATAAATGCGCAGCCGGGCAGGAGACAGAAGGTAGGCAGGAGCCAGGAAGAATGCGTGTGCGTCAAACTTGCAGGAAACTGACTTTTCCTTCCTGTCTTTGTCTGTCTATCAACCGCACTCAGACACGCGCATGCACGCGCGAGCGCACGCATGTGACACCAGATAATAACGCACATTAGCCAAGCCTGGTTTCACACCGCTAATTAGCGAGCGCGCGTGTGTGCGCGCCATTAGCATGTTGTGCCAAAGCGAAGCCCGCGAGACACACACACACACACACGCGCACACACACACATCGGTGGCATTTGACTGCTGCCGCGCACGCTCCCAGGGCGAGCACAAAGCACGCTTGCGATGCAGAGAAGAGAGTGAAGGTGCGCGAGGGTGAAATGCGGGGGGGTGGGGGGGGGGGGGCAAATAGAGCAAAAACGCCATGACAAAAGGCCCCGTCCAACAGCTCGTTTGGAAAATGTCACGCGCTTCCTCAAATCATACGCAAAGCGGTCGAAGTCCAGGAAAACGATGGGCTTGCCCCCCCCCCCCCAAAGCAACCAAACCTCCGTCGCGCTATGGGAAAATAGCCAAACGACAAACGGAAAGCGTAGCTGCTGAAATAAAAGCAAAGGCTAAAGCGGCAAGGCGAGCGGGCAAAACGGGCGTCCGTCCCCCGCGTGACCTCGGTTGGACGGCAATAACCGAAGCGCCGTCCGTTCGCGGGTTTTATGGCGCGGGGGGGCTCCGGCGGCGATTTTTCACACCCCGAGTCGACTCGGTCCGGGCGGCCCGCGCCCCACCGCCGCCAAAATAGTCGGCTTTGTTTGCCAACGGTAAACAAAAGAAGGAAGAGAAAGTGGGGACGGACTGCGGGCCGGCACTTGGAACGTACGTGTCCCGTACGCGTTTGCCTTCGGGTCTTCCCTCGCGGGGGTCGTCGGCGCCGGGACGGCCGTCCCGCTTCCTCCCGGTCCGCCGAGGGTCGTCCGTCCGCCCTCTTTCCCGGGCCCGGGCCCGAGTTTTGCGGCTTCGCCGACGGCCCGTTGGATCCGCGCTTCCGACGCGATTGCCGCATTCACGCGAGGCCGGTAAACGCCGACTTTCGTTAAACCGTCGCGCCGCTTGAAACCGTCGAATTGGGGAAGAAAGCCCAAGCCCGGGTCCAAAGGCCCGGGTCCAAAGGCCCGGGCCGACGTCCAAATCTCGCCGAAAACCAAATCTCATTTGGCATTTCCGCTTCCTCCGCTTCCGTGACAGCACTCGCGGTCTCCCCTTTCTAGGCGGAAGGGCTGTATTTACTCCAAAAGCTATTCAGAGCGCGAGCGAGTGCTCACACTAACTGGCTGCTAACCGCTCTAGCTTTAGCAGAGCTGGCTAACTTGCCCGAGGCCAAAAATGAATAATGCAGCCGCTGAGGCGCGCTCGCACTTTGAGGCGTGCCACCGACGCCGGGAGAATAATATGCTAATGAGCCATAATTAGCCTGAAACCTACACACGCGTTATCTTGCCCCCCCCCCCCCCCCCCCCCCGTCAGGGGGCGTCAGGGGACACAACAGGTCGGCGCGCGACCGCCAAAGTTGAAGCCGGCGTAAGGATCCTCGGAAAGAAGGTCCTCCGACCTCTCGGGACGCCTCGGAGGCGCGGTGACAGAGGTCACTTTTAATGCCGCGTGTCATAATCCTGCAGGACGAACGCACGCGCGCGTGGGATCAGAAGATATGATCAAGGCAAAAAATGGGGGATTAAAGATAAGAAGGCCGATGAAGAAGGAAAAGAGAAAAAGCGTTCCTTCTTTTCATCTTTGGTCTTGATTCGCACGCACGCACGCCCGCGCACCCATTGAAGAGAGATTGCGGCAAAACGCCGGCGCCGCCCCCCCCCCCCACGCCATCCTCCGACGGAAGCTCCAACGGGCTAGCAAAAGGTCTGGCGCGCGTGCGCTCGCTCGCGTTGCGCGCGTGGCCTGGAGCCGCCTCCCGGTCTTGCGCTAATGCAAACTTGCTGCGGGCCAGACCTCAGGCCCGCCCCCCCCCCCCCGCCTCACCTGCGTGCTTCAAAAGGTCCAAACTAGCGCACAGAAAGCGCGAGCGCATCGCCGGCTCTCGCGCGCACGCACAATTAGCGACGTGCTAATATAGGTTACATGGAAGCTCCCGGCGAGGTGCGCGCCTCGGCTTAATCAGCTTGTGCGCGCGTGTTGGCTGCCAGCGTTTTCCAATAATTAGCATCATTACGATGATGCGGCGCTCATATATTTATCTTTTCGTTGATAGATGTTTATCTTTTGTCCCACGGCGACTCAGACAGATGGCGTGCGCGCGCGCAAGCGCCGAGTAAACAAGAAGCATCAAACCTGCTGAACACACAACAGGCAGATTATCCTGACAACACACACAGCAAGCGCACTAATCCACATCTCATTAGTTGTGTCTCGCACACACGCACGCGCGCGCATCTTCAAACAATAATCCTTTGAATATGATCCGGGATTTGGGCCACAACACTAATCGGACTGACATCTCGGAACGGGGATTACAAAACCTCGAGCGCCCGCCCGCCCGCCCGCCCGCGCCTGCCGGTAATCTTGCCAAGACGTGCTAACTGTTTCGCTAAGCTCACGTCAGACGTAGCATTGGCTTACATCTTGTGGTCGCGGAACCTACGCCGCCCCTTTCCCGCCCCTCGCCGCCCGGACGCTTCCCCAAAAGTCCCGGCCGGGAAGAAGCCCGGGGCGGCATTTGCGGCGCTCGGCTGCCCCGAAAAGGACGCGAGCCTACCGGCGGAGGCTCCGTTTAAGAGCAAGTAACGCGACGGCGAAAAGCCGGTCCCCGGCCCGGACGCCTCCGCCGGGTGGCCTTCGCTCCCGGGGGCCGTTCGGCGAGGCCGCCGCCAACCGGGAAACTCCCCGTCGGACGTGCGGGGGGACGGCCGGGCGTTCGGGCGGGCGTTTCGCTCGCCGTCGGGATTTTCCGTTCCGGCTTCTGCTCACGCGCTCAAGTCGGCGATTTGTTCTCCGGGCGCCCGTCTCCGTCGGCGTGACGGCGTCCGCCGCTAAGCCGCCGGCCCCCCCTTCCTCTCTATCGTTTCTTGTCCGGGCGTTCCGCGCTGTCCCCTTAGGCGCATGGTGTTCCCGGTTTCCTCCCGGTTTCCTCCCGGTTTCCTCCCGGTTTCCTCCCGGTTTCCTCCCGGTTCTCGTCGGGCCGTCGTCTAAGTGCGTTCTGTTGCTACGTAGCTCGGTTCAGCGACTTTTCGCCTTTGAGTATTCTATAATAAGCTTATTTCCTTATGACTTTGTATCTTGTTGTTGAACTTGTTTTCCTCCGTTGTCGACCTTGTTTTTCCTTCGTCGCAGGCTCGCTGACGCCTATCCAAGCGGACTTCGGGTTGCCGGCCAATCGCGCGGCACGCAGAGACCGACGAGCGCTCGCGCGCCCGAGGACAATTTCGTATGTCCAATTCACCCGCCGCGCACGTTTTGGGGGTTTGGGAGAAGAGAGCCCATGCGGGCATGGGGAGGACATGCAAACTCCACACAGGAAGGCCGGAGCGAGGTGGATTTCAACCGTGAGCTCTGCTGCACCGAGCCGCCGCCACACACACCCGAATTCAAACGGAAAAACGGACAGTTAAATTTTAGCTTGCGGGTATTTGGTCCCCAAATACCAACAAAACGCGCACGCGCGCGCGCAGGCACAATTTCCCCAAATTCCAAGTCAAAAAGGGCCTGACATTTTAACAACGTGAGAATTTAGCTCGCGTGCTCCCCAAATAGCAAGAGGACGCACGCAGATGTGTAGACAAGCCGTGAGGAGCCCAAAACCACAAGCGAACGGGAAAGGGCGCAAAGTGGAAGCCGAAAGGGGGACGAAAAATCAAAGCGGGAAAGGGAAGGGAAGGGAAGGGAAGCGAAGGGAAGCGAAGGGAAGGGAAGGGAAGGGAGGAGATTTGCACATGGAAACTTGGATGCCGACGCACACGCGCGCGCCCGCGCGCAGATATCTGCCCGGTCCCGGTCCCGGTCCCGGTCCGGGTCCGGGTCCCGGTCCCGGTCCGGCTCCAAGTGACAGCGCGGCCGTCATCGCTACGAGTTTGGGGGGCGCTCTTACCTGCCGTCGCGCGGAGCAAGCACAAGAGCAACAAAGTTGGGGCGTCCATCTTCTTCTGCGCGCTCCCGAGCGCAAGAGGCACTTTTCGCTCTCTCCGAGCCTTCTTCCTGCTTCCTTCTTTTCGAGCCCCGGAGTCCTCCCGTCCGTCCGTCCGTCCGTCCGTTCGTCCGCCACGCGCGCTCGCGCTTTGGCGTGCGCGAGCCCGGAGGCTTCTTGCTCTGCTCGTGGGAGGGGGCAGGCCTTGTGACGTCACGCGGGAGGGCGGGATGGGGTGGGCGCCAATTTGGACGACGAGCGCGACGATCAACTTGTTTGAGTGCCAAACGCAAGTCAAACGCTTTGGACAAAGGCGGAAGACGTCGCCGCTCGGCGCGCGCACACGCGCTGTCAATTAAGATTCAATCATTGCGAGAGCGTCAAAGCGCCCGTGTGCGCTCGCGGACGAAACTCACAAAGTCCCCTTTCACGGACGGCCGCTCGGCGGCGACCCCTGCCGGACCAAGTTCCGAACATGTCCCGTCAGAACCCGAAATGCCGAATGTCCTGCTTCGTTCCGATTGTTCTCACTTTGCGGAATGTTTTATTTGGTTCAAGCGCTTCGAGCGGTCTTGGAGCGGACAGGCTCCGTCCCCCGAGCCCCCGAGCCCCCGAGCCCCCGAGCCCCCGAACCCCCGAACCCCCGAGCCCGCGGCGCGGCGGAAGAGGTCGTCGCCCCTAGAGGCCGAAGGAAGGAGTCGAGGGCAGGCGGCGGCGGTGATGCGGCAGCTCCATCTAGCGGCCAAAGAAACAAAGTGCACGGCGGCGCGCGGAAGCCCCGTTTGTAGGAGGCCGCTCTCGTTCAAGTTGCGAGGGGGGGGCTCGAAAGTTGGGGAGCCCAGCAACGTCGGAAGCGGCAATGGTTCGGCCGCCGAGCGAGCCGAGCCGAGGAAGCGGAGCGAAGGTCGCGACGATTCAGCCCGGTTTCGTCGGGAAGCCGAGTCGACGCCGTACCCCCCCCATGAGCAAACGTCACCTCTTTCGCGTTGACTCCAGACATCCGGCGTTTTGATAAGCGCCTTGAAAAAGGAGCTTCAAATATCAGGGGCCGCCGAGCCCTATTTTCGAGGCGGCCCGCGTCGCCCCGGCTGTTGCCAGGCGGCCGCCGCCGCAAAAGCTCGCCGGCGAGCCCACTTGAGCTCGGGCCTCCTTTCATCAGGGCCGCTCGCCAACATGGCCGCCACCTGCGCACCTCCTCCGACAAACATCAAAAGCACTCGACGGGCTTTCCGCTCTTAGCGTTTCTCGGGCCGGCGCGCTCGGGCCTCTCTTCAAAAAGGGGAAAAGGCGCATGAAAGAGAAAGCCCCCCCCCCCCCCCCCCATGAGAGGGGGGCCCAAAAGCGAGGGCCCGAACCGAGCGGGCGTCCTCGCTCGCGTCGTCCGGCCCGCTCGCTTGGGACCTTTGCCATTTGTTGCGGAGGTGTCCCCGAGCGAGCGTCGGCGCCATTCCCGACGCGGGTCGGCGAGCGTGACGCACGCGCCATTCATCATGTGACGCAGTCGGGCGCAGGTGACATGTTTACTTAGCGGCTTCCTGCTATGGGAGCGCGCGGCCCCCCGTCCCCTTCAGGTGCCCCGACGTGCGTGCCTGCGCCTCCCGCTCAGACCTGTCCCGCTCAGACCTGTCCCGCTCAGACCTGTCCCGCTCAGACCTGTCCCGTCCTGAGCTCTCATCAAAGATAAACTTCAACATAAACCCACTTCATTCTTCTCCAGTCAGGCGCTCATTTCCTCTTCTGTCAAAACACAGACGCGCCCGCGCCCGCGCCCGCGCCCTCGCCCGGCTTCCCATGCCCCGACGAGGGGGCGCAAGCCCGCCCCGAGACCCCCCCTGTGGCTTCGCTTTTCTGGGGCGGGCGCCATCTCCGCCAGTTGGGAGGTCCGGTCCGGACAACTCGCCGCGACCTCGGCCTTTGGAGCTCGGCAACCGATCGGGGGCGCGTCTCTGGCCCCCTCGTTGCCGTTTGATCACTTTGCGCTTGGCGTCAGCTCCTTTGCCCTTGTTCTTGCTGTCCCAGCTCAATGGCCAAATGTTGGCCCCAGACTTAGTGCGCTGGAAGAAGGCGGAAGCTGGTCCCGCCGGCCCGGGTCCCGCCGGCCCGGGTCCCGCCGGCCCGGGTCCCGCCGGCCCGGGTCCCGCACCTGCCCGTCGCCTTGCTTTTGCTGCCTGTCCTTCATGTGACCTTGGGATGTTGACGTTTCTCACACACAGGACGTGGTGTGTGTGTCTTTGATGTGAGCGTGTCTTGTTGATGTTGGCGTCCATGTCAAGAGAGGAAGATGAAAAGCGCCATCATGCTGGTACCGGTTCGGGACGTCTACGTGATGAGACGCTGATGAGACGCTCCGATGCGCGCCGATGATACGATTAGGACCAAAACCGGTCCGGCCGGTCGCGCGGGGGAGGCGGCGCCGTCTGTTCAGGACAACTTTTCCATTCCCGGGCAGACGGCAAATTGATATGGACCAAGCCGATGAAGACGGCGCGACACGAAAGCGGCCGTCGCGGAACGCGCTCGAGGGGACGGCTGATGATTTACTTAAGGCGGAAGATTCGCGTGTGAAAAGTCGCTGATGAGGATCGGCAGAGGAGAAGAAGATGAGAAGATAAGAAGATGTTGCTCAAAGGATAGAATGACAGCGCAGACACACTTACCTGCGTGCGTGTGCGCGCGCACATCCGTGCGCGTCCTCCCAGGTGGACGCCTCGCCGCACGCTGGCTGACTTCAAACTCAAAACAGAGGCGAGCGTAACCGATGGAGACGCGCGCTCGCACCTGGCCCGCGTCAGGCCCCCCCTCGGCAACCCGGGCCCGACCTTAGACTCCCGCAGCTTCTAACGGTGCTTAGTGACAGACACAGACGGGCTTCCTGTCCACACGTGTTTATTACGGCCGGCGGCGAGACGACACCGCCGGCGACGGCGCCAGACTTTCTCCATCAATAAATAAGACACACAAGTTGAGGGTGGTCACGTCACATGACGTTGAGAAGCTAGTCGGCGGAAGGCTTGAGCCGGAGGACCGAAGCGCTCTGCCGCCGCATGAAATGTTGCCAATGGGTCAAGCGCCCACCCGCCCCGCTTCAGATAAAAAAGCCAGCCCGGATCAGCGGAACGCGCCGCCTTTCGGCTCGGCTCTCCCGCTCCGAGCGCTGGACGGGCATCGGGTACCTTACCGATGTAAGGTAGAGTCAAGCAGAGGTTCCGTGGCGCCGCGCGCTGGCTTTTTTGAGCAGGGAAGGCCGGCGCGCCGCCTCAGCTTCCGCAGTCTAACCCGACAACGGGCTGAGCCTGACCCAAGAGTTTCTTTTTTTTTTTCTTTCTTTTCTTTCCTGTTGCCGTCGGTTCGAATTTCCGCCACGGGGCCGTCAGAGCCGCGCAACCGACGGCGGCGGCCATTTCTCTCGAAATCAGCTTTGCTTCAAAGTCGTCGCGCTTTGTCGGCCGAAGCCGTCAGTAGTCGTCGTAGCGGAACGCGTTGGTGTAGCCGTAGCGGTAGTCGTAGGCGTCCGCTCGCTCCGTTTTGGTCTGCACCACTTCGGGCTGAAAGGACAGAGACTTGATGACTCCGCCCGACTCCTCCGTCACCTTCACTTGGGTCGAGTAGGACGACGACGACTCGTCCGGCAGCGGGGAGCAGCCGGTGAGCCCGGACTGGACTTTGGGGCCCGGCTGGTAGGCGGCGCCCTTCGGACACGGCTGATAGGACACCTGAGGACGGCGACGTGCAACTTTAAGCGCCCGAGCGGACGTCCGCGCGCGCGCTCGAGCGGATTCTCCAGCTAACGTCCGACGAAAAAAAGAAAGCGACCGCGGCACCGACACGGACGGAGCACGGAATGCGGGCTCTCGGATCTACGCGGACTCTCGCGCTTCGCAAAACGGCGTTTGGTGAGGAGCCCGCTGACCTTGGTGGTGGTGGTGATGATGGTCTGCAACGCGGCCGGGGAAGCCGGGGGGTTTCCCGGGTAGCGGCACGGATAGTCCGCTCCGTAATAATGGTGATTGTCGCCGTAGGGGCCGGAGCTCTTCAGGAGATCCTTCCAGCCCGGTTTCGGCAGCGGCGGATCGAAGGAGGAGGAGTGCGAGGGGAGAGGAGCCGACGGCGAGGACGTCGGGCAACCGAGGACCGGGGGAGCCACCCTGCAAAAGCCGGCATATGGTCGAAAGCGTCGGCGCTGCCGGCTTCCGCTCCGGGGGGCGCCCCGCTCACCGAGGATCGCAGAGTTCTGAGCCGAGCGGATAGGAAGGGGAGCTCAGGTAGCCTTGGAACTCGTAGCCGGGCCTGCCCATGTAGAGCCTGGAACTGGCCGTCTTTGGCAGGCCGGCCGAAGTCTCTCCCAGCGCGTTGTGGGGGTTGTAGTAAGGTTCGCTACTTTGGAACGGCGGGTAGTGCTGCGGGAAGCCCGGCTCCATAAAGGGGATGCGTTCGGCGGGCTCCGCGCAGGAAAGCAGGGCCGGTCCGAGAGCCTGAAACGGGCGGCGGCTGCGATCGGCGAAAGGACGGCGACCCCGAGCGCCCGGCCCCCAGGTTTTTCTCTACCTGAGATTCAACCAGGCGTCTCTTTGGCGCGAAGGGCGACGAGGTCACGCGTCTCTTTACCGAACTCCTCCTGGCTTCCGTCTCCGACTTGGACTCCGGTCTCGGATGGTCGTGGACCCCTTTGGCCTGCGGAGTCGGCGCGGAAAGGCACGCGGGACCCGGACGGCGACGTTGAAATCGAGACCCGTACCCAGAGCGGCGAGGGAAGGTCCGGAACCTCACCTGGAAGAAGATGGCTTTTCCGTCCACCCTCCAGAAGTTGGTGACGGGGTAGCCGCTGTGCCCGCGACACGGGAGCAGCTCCAGAGCGCCGCCGCAACTGGGACAAACTTTCTCTAGAACGGAAGGACGGGACCAGGTAGGTGGGGCGGGGAGGCCCGGCCGGCTACGCGGCTTCCTTACTCTGCTGCTTCTGGCGCGCCTTGTCGCAGATGGCGGGTCGGAGTTGTAGGCGGGAGCCGTCGGGCAGCGCGCAGCCCCGGGAGCAAACCACCACGCCAAGGCAGGACTTCTTCAGGATCTGGCAGTTGTGGTTGTTGGTGTTCCTCATGGCCCATCCCGACAGGTGGCGCTGCGCGTTCTTGTCCTCGGCTGCAAACGATCGGAGCTTAGCGCGTTTGGCGCGGCCTCGCTCCGAGGACGTTCTCACCGCTGTAGATGAAGCGCACGTAACCGTCCGTCCACTCCTGGAAGGCGTCGAACTGCTTGCTGTCCTGCAAACGCAACGTTTCGCAGGGGTCGGCGGGGGATGGGCGCGCGACGTAGGCCGACGGGCCTCCCCTTCGCCGCCGGTGGCGGAGCGGGACCCTCAACTTTAGTCCGGTGCCCGGCAATGGCGTGGAAACGCCCTCCCCTTCGCATTTCACACACCGACGCAATCGCTCGGCCGGCCGATGAAACCGTATCGAAAGACCACGGTCTTAACCTACAACTGAGATTCTTCAAAGTCTTTGCGCAGCTGGCTATTTTCTCGGTGACGGTTGCAAGCGTGACACGGCGTCGGGAGAGGCGACCCGACATTTGACCGGAACGTCCAAACTTTTGACTGGCACTCTCCACCCTCACCCCGGAGGGGTTCGCCTCCGTTTCGTTATTTTCAAAGATATCGATCAGCCGCGCGCTGCGCGTGCGCGTCGGCGCTTGTTGTTTAAACAGTCAGAACTGGTTTTTATATTTTTGTTCCCAGCGAAACCAAAACACGTGCGCGCACAACCCTGAAGAAACCTTGTCGTCAGATGCCTTTGATTTGAAGACGGATCCAATTACCGAGCGATTTCATCGACGGCGTCGGTGGTTTCGAAGCGAGAAGGTTGACTTGAGGCCGACACGGGGAATAAGAAAAAGAAGGGCCGCGACCCCGATCTTCCCTTCTCGTCAAAAGAACGAAAGGATCTCGGGAGGGCGGCGGGCGGCCCCCGTCGACGGGGGCCGGGGCGTCGCGAGCGGCCGTTCCCGGGGCGGTGGGCTCTCTAGCGTCCGCCGCCGTCCGGTTCCCCTCGGGCCCCCGTGCTAAGGCCGCACGGAGTCTCTTAATGGCCCAAACCCGGTCCCGGCCGCCATTGACGTCGCCCTTTACGGGGGCAAAGGCGGCGAAGCGGAGGCGCGGCGCCCCCGGCCTCTCAAGCATGAAAGGCGAGCGGACGCTCACCTGCGGGAGTTTGGGGTCGTTGATGTCCCAGGCGGACTTCATGCCGAAGGAGCACACGCAGTCGGCCTCCTGGCGACCCTCCGCCGCAGACATCCTGGGCCCGGTCCCGGTCGCTCCTGTGCTCGACGAAAAGTCCGGACTGGCGAAGTCCCCCGAGACGGACGAAGATTGCGGTCTGACGATCGGGAGGCGAGCGAAAGAGAGGGTGAGAGGCTCGGCGCGCTCCTGGGGGAGGGACCTCCGCCTGCCTGCGGGTGGGGGCGTGCGTGCGCGCGACCGCTCGTGAGCACGGATGAGTGAGAGCTCTCGGCTTGTTTGCGTGCGAGCGTGTTGTGGAAACAATGAAATGTTGCTCCCAAAACAAACAAGTCATTAGTCATCAATTAGAGAACGAGTGGCACGTACCGCGCCGACGAGTGGATGGATTTGCCGCCCTCCGACTTTTGAGACTTTATCAGCGCGAGCTCGCGTAAAAGTTCTCTCTCGAGCGGAGGCCAACGCTCACTTGCCTAACTGGCGTCAGGCGCAGAACGCGCGCTTGCGTCCGAAGCCGAGCCGAGCCGAGCCGAGCCGAGCCGAGCGTCTCTTCGGCCCCCGCTTAATTTTGAAACGCTCGGCGGCCGGATAAAGGACGAGCGCGAACGAGCGCAACGAGCTGCAGCTGCGAGAGCCGCCGACCGGCCGCCATGGTAGCACCGCCGACTTTCTTTCGCCTTCTCTCGCGCGTCTCGTATTTGCCCGCCGTCTTTGTGCGAGCGAGTGCCGGCCGGAGCCGAGCCGGAGCCGAGCCGAGCCGAGCCGAGCCGAGCGTGGGCGCTCGCTGCCGGAGCGCGTCGGCGAGACCCTGACCATGATGAGCGGACCCAATTGGAGTCGGGTGTGAGGGGGGGGGGCGGCCGGGCGAGGGCTTCTCCGGCCCGACTGCGCGCGTTGCTGGCACCCGTTTGCCTCGCACTTGCCGAGAATCCGAAGTTGGACCACTATGCGCAAAACGCCCGATGGCGGATGCACGCGCGCCCGCACGCACGCCGCCCGCCCTTTGCGGTATCGTCTCCCTGGTGACCGAGTATTTCCTTGTTTTAGCTGGGCCATAGGGTTACCGTTATTACTGTGGATGTGTGTGTGCGTGCGCGTGCGCGTGTGTGCGCGCGTGCGGGAGAGGAGGGGTAAGGAACCCCCTCCACATCGCCGCCATAAGATGGCAGCAGAGCACCACGTCGTTTCAAGGCCTCGGCCTGTCCAACAAACGGAGCTCTTCCTTTGGCTTTCTTCTGTACTTTGAAAGTATCGGAAGCTCTCTTGGTGCTTCGTAGATTATGAAGGCGTTTCATAGGTTATGAAGCAACTTCATAGATTTGCTAATTTGCCAAAGCGCCGCTGGCGCCGGTGTAACCAAATGAGCCTCATTGGTTGAGCCGCCCGTCAATCGCACTCCTGAAACGTGCCTTAGCTGGAGATGGAGATGGAAGCGTGCCTGTCCCGCCGAGACCCGTCTCGCTTGGCGCGCGCGCTTTGTGAAGAAGGCGCGAGCGAGAGCACGCTCAGGCGACTGGGCCTCCTGGTCCACAAGGTAGCCCCCCCTACCTTGGCCTACGTCACGTGGCGTCCACATCGTCGGCGGAACGAGCGCTCGTCACTACTTTCTGCGACCGGCAGGAGCTGGGCTTGGCCAATTTCGACGGAGTGGACGTGGTCTTGAAGTCCTTGGAGATTCTGATGGACGACGAAGGCCTGGACCGGACCCTGGTCGATCTGGGCATCACGCTCCAAGTAATGCGCGCCCGGCGGCGGACGCCACGTCGTCAGCCTGCGAGAGACGTCGCGCTTTGGGCCCAGGTGCTGTCTTGGCTTCGAACGTTGCGCGAGCGCCTGACCTCCGGGTCCTCCGGAAGCCCGGCCCGGTCGCCGCTGAGCGAAGCCTTCTACAACATCCTGCTGGTGAGACGCGCGACGGGACGAGGTCTGCGTTTCCGTGGCGACCCCTTTGCCTCTCTGTCTTGCAGCTGCTGAACCGCTCGCGCCTTCCAGGTTGGTCCCGTCGCAGTCGGTCGCGCCGGGGCGGGTGGCGACGCCCCTGACGTCTGACTGTCCGTCGGCGCCCGCGTCCGTCGACGCGTCAGCCGCGGAACGGACTTTGACTCTCCTGGAACTTCTGCACGCCGTCCTGGAATTACAACTACACCCCAATGTCCGACTGGAGGTAGCAAACGGCGCGGCAGATTTTCAGCGAAACCGTACCGACCTATTGTGACCGTTTGCCAGGCGGTGAGAACGTTCAACACCATCGTGGATTCTCTGGGCAGGGCCGAAAGGCGGCGCGTCCAATCGGAGCCCGCGCTCCAGCTGACCATGTGATTATTATGCCACTCGGTCGATTTGAATACTCGCGCCTTCCGCGGGTGCGCTCGGACTCACGTGCCCGGCGCGTCCGCAGGCCCGAGGTGGCCTCCAGCATCCGGGCAGTCGGAGGTGAGCGGCGCCGCCCCGCAGAATTCCAGAGTGGCGACCGCAAGGTCTGGCGAATGAATCCGTTCTGTAACGCTCCGCTATTGGGGCGGGGGGGGATCCCCTTTTCCTGGTTGTGGCACGCGCTGGCGTTGCAGACTACGAGCTACAGGTTAGCCTGCTGGAGGCGTTGTGTCGACTGTGTCCCCGGAAGGAGCGGGTCCGGAGGGCCAACCGGTGGTTCTCCTGCTCCGAGCTCGCCGCCGCCTTCTGTCGCATCAGTCTCATTGACTTTGAGGTGGTCGGTGTTCAAGGGCTCGCTCGGTCCCGCCGTGCTTTGGGCGCTCGTTTTCCGACCCGCGTTGTCTCTTTTCCGCCCCGGCCGCGCCACCGAAAGGACTGTCGGCGGTTTCTCAACTTCCTTAACTCTCGTCAAGGAAACCTGAGAAGGTGAGCGAGCCGGTGAGAAACATCCGCCGGCTTTCGCTTCCCGCTTTGACCGCGCTCGTTTGGCCCGCCAGGGTTTGGACCTTCCCGTGCAGCCGAGCCTTCTTGGAGACCGCCGAGGTGAAGGGCGGACATGCGTCACACGTAGGTTAGTCTCCCCCTCTGACTCCTCCTTTTCCTCGCCCTCAGCTCTTTCGCCCCAAAGACGACAAATTGGATGAGTTCTGGGTGGACTTCAACTTGGGATCACGCTGCGTTAGCTTTTTCATCGACCTTCCTCAGGCAGTTGTGACGCGCGCGGCCCAGTCGATGCGCCGCGCGGGTTGTGCCAGCGGGCATCATTTGTTTCAGGGCTTCCTGTGGGGCTCTGTGCACCTACTCAAGGAAGAGTTGGACCGGTACCAGCTCGGGGTCCAGCAAGACGGTTTGTGCAATCCGAGCTCTTCCCCGGAACGGTTCGGTCCGGGCTCACTCGCCTCCCGGTGTTTACTTTCCCAGAAGGAGGCGAGGGCCGGGCGGTCCTCAGCGTCCATCTGAAGGTCCCCATCACACACCTGAGCAGCAAAGGCCACGCGGTCAAGCTGCTCTTCCGGACGGAGTTCCTCGGGGAGCTCCGGGGCGCGGCTGCGGGGGTCTTCACGGTAGCCCTCCAATTCGCCCCCGGTTTTTGCCATTGGTTTTTGCCCCGCAAACCCGTCGGGCAGGCGTCGTGCAGGGAGGGCCAAAGGATGGATTTGCCGATGAGGTTTTTGATCGGATTGGCTGAGAACGATAACGCCCAAGCCGCACGGCTTCCTACTTAATCGGTGGGACGGAAAGCCAAAGAGACCGCAAAGCGACATCGAGCCCGCGAACGGGCCGGACTGCAAGTCCGAGTTGAACCGACGAGACCCGGGCAGTTTTGGGCATCTCGGATATCGGTCACGGTTTCTGCTGACTTGCTCGGGAGTTGAAACCAGGTTTAGATTCGGGACTTCCCTGCGACTCGCCAGGAGAGCGTCTGACTGGAGCGCGCTGGCCCGGCGCGACTTCTGTCCGTTTCGTCGGACCGTTTTATTTGTGTCGGCAGGAGGCCAGCAAAGACGCGGTCGCTCGTGCCCGGGACTCCCCTTCCTTTCGAAGACCTTTTGGAAGAGTTTACAGGAAGAAGCCGCGCCAAACACCGAAAGGTCAGTCCTCTCAAACGAACCCGGCGCCGCGGCGAACGGGCATCCCACTGACATGGCTCGGCTATTGCGCCAGTCCTTCCGCTGTCCTCCCCGAGCAGCGACGACGACGCCCCGGTTCGCGAGGTAAGCGGATGACGGCGTCGTTTCTTCGAGTCCGACCCATCGTCTCGGAGCGGGATGAGCATTCGCATGAATTGGGGTAAAAACCGGATTCGGCGGGGCGTCCTTTTTTCCTTGTCTAATACCTTAACAGTCATCTCAAAGAAGAGCCGAGATCCTCTTCGATCAAGTGCTGTGCTCCACACCGTCCAAAGTCTCCGGTGAGACCGCCGGAGGAACACGGCAAGATCCCGTGTCGCAAAACTGACGTGAAAAACCCTCAATGCGTTCCAGGTGGCTCTCCCAAAAACAACTCGGACTCTGGAGGAGCCGTTTTTGCTGAGGCAAAGGTACTTTTGAAACGCGGGGCCTCTTCTTTCTTTCCGTCGACGAGCCTCGCGCGCAGCTCAAGTGTCTTCCTTTCGCCGTTTGCAGGAAGCTTCCCGTTGGAACAGAAAGCGAGCGGCTTCAGAGTCAGGTGTACAGCTCTTTGTTTGTTCTTCGCTCTGCTCCCGCCGCCACGTTTGGTGGCCTCAGTCAGGGTTTGAGGGCGGGGGGCGGGGGGGCACATTGTCATCGCGGCATTCTTCCAGCCGGCGGTAGTACGGGCCCACGTCGTAGTTTGAGTCTCTCGCTACGAGGTTATGTGGTGACGACTGCCCTTTGCTTGGAGAAGGTTACCTCTCCGATGAAGGTGACGCACCGAGGAAGCGGGGCGACGCTCGACCCGGCGGGCTCCGGGATGCAGGTACCATTTTGGATGACCGAAACATACCGAGGGCAAAAGGCCGTTTACGATCGGCGACCAAAAAATGGGAGTCGGCTCAGTCCGACCTCGCCGCGCGACCGCCTTTGTATCGCGAGCCGACTGACGCGAACTCGGCTCAACGTGAAACGTCTTCAAGCGTCCGGACTTCGTGGACGCGCTGGAAAAGAGCCGCCGAGCGACTGCCCGATCGACGTCGTTCAAGGGCGGTTCTCCGAGGGGGAGGAGGAGGAGGAGCCGGCGGAGGCGCGGCTTGATATGACATCCGGCGTGGAGAAGGCGTTTGCCGTCTTCAGAAGAAACCTCCAACTGCATCTCAACGTCAGCCTTTCGATCATTCGGACAAAACTTTGGTTTGGATCGATGCCTGCTCGGATTTCCACGAGCTGCAAATGTGTGGCAGGATTGCTGGCGGAAGGCCCGGGGCCAAATTCTTCTGTCGCCCGAAGGATATCGACAGCACGCCGCGTCGCTCATTCGTGACGTCCGTCAACACAGGTGCCGACGTCGCGCCGCAGGCGCCGCCCACGCGAGGCCTTTCCCTCAACTCTGCGCGCCCGTGCAGGGAGGATCTGCTGCACAGCTTTGACAAGTCCGTGACAGACCATCTCAAGTGTTTGGAAGAAACCTCGACATATCTCAACAACGTGTGCTCGCAGAGTCAGGTATTGCGTGACGACAACAAAACCGACGGCATCGACTCGTCGGCGTCACGATCCTTCTTTATAATAAGGCGTCGGAGCGACGTCGTTAGTCTCGACCTCGGAGCAGACCCGGATCTGATGGGGCTCAAATCTGGACCCGCGTCAGACCTGACCTAAGGTGTCTCCGGACCTCGTTTGGATCCGTTCCGGGTCCGATTCAGACATGGATCGCTAATTATCTAGAGCTGAGTCATGTCGCAACTGAGCCGGATCCTAATAAGAGATTGGGACCTGATTAAGGACAGGTCCCGAGCCGGGATTCAAAACTAAAACCGATTGGACTCAAACTGGTTGAAAATGGAACCAGAGTAGATTTTTCCCACGCCCGCTCCAAAATGGCAGTTTCTTCTCTTTCAGTGTCCCTCCCGATCTGAGAAGCGCCGACTGAACGACCTGCGTGAGCGCCACCGGCAGAGGTGAGCGTGACCTACGAGCCGATGGGAGTGGGCTCGGCGGTCCGTCCGACAATCCGGAGACGCGTTTCAGGTTGAGGAGCTCGGACGGCGTGGGAGCGGAACCTGCGTCGGGCCAGTGACGATCTGCAGACGCGATCGATCCCTTTTGGATCGCTCCCTTGCGTTGCGACCGTTTTTTTCGTTTGTGAATAAATATGTCAGCAAACCAATGGTTGTCCGAGTCAATGTTGCACTCGGGCCTGTTAGCGCGTTAGCGCTAGATAGCTCCAGATTAACCGTCGTCGGGAAGGCGCCTTCCGATCGAGATACAGTCGACGGCGAAGAGAGAGGAGGCGAAGCTTAGGAGGAGGGAGGCAGGTGAAGGCGGCGCCGCCGTCGTCAGGCGGGAGAAACGGGCGATCCCCCGGGGAAGCCGCGGTGGCGTCACCGGGCGCGGGCGGTGCCGGCAGGCGAGCCTGCTGAGATTCTCGGCACTCTCGCAGGGAGAGACCCCGCTTGCGTCCGGAAGGAAGCACTTCTGGCCCAAGGAGGCGCTCGGATGGACCGAGGCGGCGCTCGCCCCCGTTGACGTGCCGGCGGCCGCTCCCCAGACGAGATCGCTCCCGTTGAGGCGCTTCGGCGGGGATTCGGGCGGACATGGGCTGTCTGGGAGGCAAGACGGACGAAGAGCGGCTGGATGAAAAAGTCAAACGGGAAGCCAACAAAAAGATCGACAGGCAACTGCAGAAGGAGCGACAGGCGTACAAAGCCACCCACCGACTCCTACTGCTGGGTCAGACCCTGTCTCTCCTCTGATTTGCCGTCGACGCGCGCGGCGCCGCGTCTCACGCCGTTGGTGTGTGTTCGTGCGTGCAGGAGCGGGCGAGTCCGGTAAGAGCACCATCGTCAAGCAAATGAGGATTCTTCACGTGGATGGCTTCAATGCTGAGTGAGTTCCCGGTGAAGAAGCGGTAAAGACCCTCTGACCCGGCGCGCCGCGTCGCCGCTCGGTCTGAGAAGCCGCGCGAGCTACTTTGCCCCGGGGAAGGTCTTTGCCGGCCGGCGAGAGTCCACCGCGAGCCGGACGCGTGACGCTACGCTCATGAGGCGCTTCTTTCTCCTTCGAAGGTTTTGCCGCTCAAAAGCCTGTCGACGTTATTTTTCCCCCTAGAGAGAAGCAGCAGAAGATTCAAGACATCAGGAAGAACGTGAAGGACGCCATCGTGGTAGGTCACGTGCCCCCCCCCCGCCGCCCGTCACTCGAGCCGCCGAGTGACGGCCGGCGCCCGCGTGTGTCAGACCATCGTGTCGGCCATGGGCAACTTGACTCCGCCCGTGCCTCTGGGTAACCCCGGCAACCGGTTCAGAGTCGACTACATCAAGGGCATCGCGCCGCTGTCTGACTTTGAATACACAGAGGTAACACGCGCACGCAATGTCTGAGGCCCCTGGAGAGTTCTTGTTTGTTGTCACCGTCTTAATGATCTGATGAAATGAAACATCCTGGGAGGCGCGCCGCGTAAGCGCGCGAGTCACCCGTGGCCTCGTTATTTCCGCGTCTCTCGGGGCGCCTAAACTCTTTGGCTTCCCGCGTGAGCGTTACCGCTCGGAGCGCCGATGACACCGGATCTCTCCCAGGAGTTTTTCGAGCACGCTCACAAGCTTTGGCAGGACGAGGGTGTGAAGGCGTGCTACGAACGCGCCAACGAGTACCAGCTGATTGACTGCGCCCAGTAGTAAGACGCGCGCGCGCTAAGACAAACTCGACCGGCCCGTCGGGACTCCCCGCTGCGCGCGTGCGTGTGTGCGCCGCAGCTTCTTGGACCGTTTGGACTCGGTGAGACGGGCCGATTACACCCCGACCGACCAGGTGCATCCCGCCGGGCCGCCGCCGCCGCCGCCGCCGGGCCGCCGCCGCCGGGCCGCCGCCGGGCTGACTCGATGCGGTCTCCCTCCCAAGGATTTGCTGCGCTGTCGAGTTCTTACGTCGGGGATTTTCGAAACCAGGTTTCAAGTGGACAAGGTCAACTTTCAGTGAGTGTCCTCGGCCCCGTCTCGCCCGGTCAGAGTCACCCGTCTCTAACGCCGCCCCCGCGCGCGTCAAAGCATGTTCGATGTGGGAGGACAGAGGGACGAACGCAGGAAGTGGATTCAGTGTTTCAACGGTAAGAGGCGCGCGCGCGCCGGGGCGCGCCTTCACACGTTCGCGCCGGCTCGCGCTTTCACACGCTGGCGCCGCCTCTGTTGGACGCCTCAGACGTGACGGCCATCATCTTCGTGGCGGCGAGCAGCAGCTACAACATGGTGATCCGAGAAGACAACTCCACCAACCGACTGCAAGAATCTCTGGACCTCTTCAGATCCATTTGGACCAACAGGTTGCGCGGACGCCGGCTCGCGTGGGTGCCGCTCGCCCGTGGGCTCCGCTTAAGCCGGCCCGCCGTGTGATTGGCCGCAGGTTTTTGAAGACCATCTCGGTCATCTTGTTCCTCAACAAGCAGGATGTGCTCGCCGACAAGATCTTGGCAGGAAAATCCAAACTGGAAGATTATTTCCCCGAGTACTCCAGCTACACACTTCCGCCTGACGGTAGGGCGCGCGTGCGCGTGCGCGTGCGAGCGAGCGAGCCCGCGCCGGGAAGGGAGTCACGGTCGGGGCTTGCATGTTTCCAGCGGTTCCGGATGCGGATGAGGACATCAGAGTGACCGGAGCCAAGTTTTTCATCCGAGATGAGTTTTTGGTGAGGAAAATGTCCCGAGACCGTGTATCCGTGGCGCGGGATGACGCGTGCGTGTGCCGCAGAGGATCAGCACGGCCAGCGGCGAGGGCAAACATTACTGCTACCCGCACTTCACCTGCGCCGTGGACACGGAAAACATCCGCCGCGTCTTCAACGATTGTCGAGACATCATCCAGCGCATGCACCTGCGCCAATACGAGCTCCTGTGACGGGCCGCTCGCCGGTCCCCCCCCGCCCCTCCCCTAGGGTTAGGGTTAGGGTTAATGCTGGCGCGGCCCCGTTTTGCTGACGCCGTCGGCTCAGGCGCGGGGGTCGGGGGCGGTGCCGGTCCGCGGAAGGGTCCCGCTTGCCGCCTTTCCCCGGCAGCGGAGCGGCCCGCGGGCCAGCGGTTGGGGACCGCCGCTCAAAGTAATGCATGCAATTCCAAGTTAGGGGTTTCATATGTGGCGTGTTTACGTATCTAACAGACTTGCGCATCTGTGGTATTTAGCGCGTGTGCCGTTTGGGCTCGGTCCTCCGAGTTGTCGTGCCACATTTTCATCGTGAAATAAAAGCAGCTGTGTGTGCTTCTTCTCTTTGCGTGAACAGCGAAGCTTCTCTCCGCGAGTCGAGGCGAAAAAAAGGGCGGCCTGTAATTTGGGAGCTCTCGGCAACGGCCTATCGCGCGAGCAGGATATCCGTCCGGGCTCGGGGGCGGGGCCGGGAGTTCGTCAGAGGGAAAGGAGAGAGGGGGGGGGGACAGCCCGAAAACATCTGCGCGCCTCCACTTGTTTTCGGGGGGCCAAAAGATTTGGGCCGAGCGTGAAGGCTGAACGAAGGCAAGCCTTTTCTTCTTCTCCTTCTTCCTTTTCTTTTGTGCGCGCGTGTCGAGCGAGAGTTGGGAGAACGTCGGCTCGTGCGCGCGCGTGCGGGATGCCCCCGCCGGTGCTCCCGGCGCCGCTCTGGCGGACGCGCCTCTGACGATCCGGGAGCCCGAGAGCCCGAGGGCCGAAGAGCCGGCGACGGCGGCGGCGGCGGGCGGAGCCATGACCCGTTCCACGTCCCAAGCGCTGCTGGCGGGCTTCCTGTTCAGGCTGCTGCTGCCGCTCAGCCTCACCGCAGGTCGGCCTTCTTTTCTCCCCCCCCCCCCCAGCTCGCCCCTTGAATCCCAACTAACATTTCATGACAAACTCCTCGATAATTCCGCCGCCGTCTTTGACATTTCAAACGTCTTTTTTATTGGGGGGGGGGCATTATCAAGTTCTTTCAGGCCAAATGGATTTCCTTCGCGTTTCCTTCCCGCGAGCTTGCAAAGAGACGATCGGTGGCATCTATTGCCTCCTTGACGCCAACTGAACGGGGGGGGGGGGGGGGGGGGATTTTTTGAAAAGTGCTCCGGGTTGTCCGCACGGACTTATGGTCGACCTTTGAACGGAGCGGCCGCGCTTACTGGAAATCCGCATTGAACCCGCGGCTGTCGATTCGGCCCCTATCGGGTTCCAGTCGGGACACATTTAACAAAAGCGTGAAAACAAAAACACCGGGAGGCTAAAATGGACTCTAATCGTCAACACGGCCCCAGGTTCCTCCCTAAGGTCATTCTTAAACGCTTGCCTTGCAAACGGAATTTCTTTGATGGCATTAGGGACCCGTACCACCATTGACAACCCGCAGGGGCTTGCGGAGGGAGGAGGGAATGAATGAAACGCACTTGTGCTTTTTGCCGCCGGCGCGACCGTGACAAAGCGGCCGCCCGGCTCTTCTAGGACGAGGAGGGAACAGAAAGTTAGGTGCCGCTTCAACGCTTGAGGAGTCGGCCGATATTACTAATTCTTGTGACCCGCGCTCCTCAAATAACGACAATTTGAAAATATACAGAAAATACGGGCTGTTTACAAGGCAGGGCTCTCCTTCGAAACGACTGAAAAGTTGTTACTCTTCCCCATTGCGATTTCTACTTGTCCAGGGAACGAACAACCCAGGGAGAGCGGCGGACGCCAGTTGGGCTGCCGGCGCCGGTACCGTCACCTTGAAATAGGGCCGGGTATAGGAAAACCAAACCAAACAACTATTTCCATCCCCGTATTGAAAAACGAGACATTTTTCGCAACAGACGCCGCAGACAGAATACCCCCGAGCAAACGGGTGACGACGATTCGGTCCGTCTACTATCGCGGTGCATCGCCGGAGAAAAAAGTCAACGCGGACGTTTGCAAAGGTCTGACTCGAAAGGTACGAAAAAAAAAGCCTCAAGCGCACGCCATGCGAAGCCGTTTCCCGTTGGGACGCTGAGATGAGAGGATGTGGACAAGGTCAAGTCGCGCCGATGTTCACAACGCGTATCCCGACCGTTTGCGCTAGCCGGGGAAAGCAAAGCAAAGTATGACCGGCGCGCCGGAGGCCGAGGCCCAAAGGACTAGCCGGCGGGAGCCCGTTGACCCGCGCCGCCCACCGACGGCCGAAGCGTCCGAAGACGGAGCGTCCGTCGGAGGAGCCGGCCCGCCCTTAGCGGCTTTCCGAACGAACGGCCGACCCGGCGCCGGCCGAGCCCGCCTCTCACGCAAAAGGGCGCGCGTTAGCGCGTCTCACGCCGAGGGCGAAGCAGCCGGCGGCCTTTTAGCGCCTCACATTCCAAAGCGAGGGGGAGGTGCGGCGAGCTCTGAGTCAACACACGCACACACAAGCAGATGTTGTTACCTGGGAAAGTGGAAGGGGGGGGGGGGGGGTGCAAAACAAGGCCGGGCTGTCTTCCCCGGCGTTCCCTCGGGCCGACTTTGTCCCCGCGAAAAAACGTTTGCCGTTTGTGTGCCGACAGGCGCCCTGCTGCGTTTCAACGGCATGTCGCTGGCCTACGTCCTCCTGCTGCTCCTGCTGCCCCTGCTGCCGGGACCCGACCCCGCCTCCCTCCGCGCAGGTACCGCCGGCCTCACGCCGCACCCCGCGGGCCGAGGCTCCCGAAAGGGGCCCCGCTCGGCTCCCCCGCGCGGCTCCCGTGTCGATCCGACCTTTGAGAGCCCGCGGTCCTCGGCGTATTCCGACCCCGGTCCGTTTAGGGATCCACCCAAAGCTCAACTTCGACCCTAACTCTTTGAATGGATTGCGCGGACCTTTCTTCTAAAGCTCCACAATAAATCAATTCGTCGTTTTGCTCCATACTTCAAAAGTGAGCGTAAGTGCCCCTTTAAGACGATACGACAGAAATCAAAGCGGCAAAAGCTAAAGAGGTGACGCCCGATCAGGACGCCCCGATGAAAAGAGAGCAACGCTGGTCCAAATAGGGCTTGCGCACGCCGCGCGCTTACACGTCCGCCCTCCGGGGGAAGCCAAAGAAAAAATCCAAGCCCTACCGCCACCTTGGTCCAGGAGCCCACGGCGAGCCGTCCCAAGTCCGGGCCGGCGGCTAGCTCGTCGGCGGGGCGGGGCGGGGCGGGGCGGGGCGGGGCGGACCTGCATACGAGCAATGTCAAACGGGTCGCGCGGAAGTGCGCGGTTGCCCCGGAACGCACCAAGGCAAGGAAACGCGGCAAAAGTCCCACCTTCGTCCGCGCCGAGATTTTTGCGCCAGACCCCGACTTGACGCCGCACGCACGGGCCGTCGGCGAAGGTGCGTCCGCTGATTCCGAGGCTTCCTGTATAGGGCCGACTGGAAAACTTTATTGCTGTGAACGGAGAAACCGAGGTACTTTGAAACAAAGTTCGGTTGCCTAAGAAATATTGATACACCCGAATATTTTCCACAGCTGGGTCTTTCGATGACTTTTAATGGGCTCCTACGGTTTAGAAGCGGGTTGACACCTTCCTTCTGCAAATTGCCTGATGGGAAGCCCCGCCTCCTGGAGTCTCCTGAAAGACAGGGGCGTTTCATTTCACCGAGGCCTACGGTGAAAGTCACCAGAAATCATCAAATCAGAGTGAGAGCGACCACACCCGCGCAGGCACATCGACGAAAAAATAAAGTACAATAATAAATGGACTGGAAAGGTGGGCGGGGCAAGCCCTTTTCACAGCAGAGTCCCTCATGATGGACCCAAAACGCTGCGGGGCAAGCGAAACGGGAGCTCTTCACCCACCCACGCAAACAAGCGAGGCGCATCAAGACATCAAATATCCAAACGCACACACACGCCCATGACGGCGGCGCCTTCCCGAGGAAGCAAGAAGGGCGGACGCACGCCCGCCCTGGCGTCTGTGTGTGTGTGGGGGGGCTTCCTTTCTGAGGAAAGCAGATCAATACACACTCACGTGGGACACGCGCACACTAACGCAGGGACGCGTCGGCGTCTAGCCGGCAAATGAGTCGCGGCCCGACCACGCGTCCCGGTGAAATTGTCACTCCCGTGATGATGCCAGGGGAAGGCGGGGCCACCCCATTGCACTTGATACCAGCAAACAGAGTCACACAAAGCCATGTTTTTTTGTTGCTGTTGCTTTTTTTTTGCGAGTCAAACCGTTTGACGGTTTCAGCCCCGACGGGTCAAAGGCCAGCCCGACCCACGCTTGTGGCGCGGCCCGCCGTTGACTCTCGGGGTTATTTCGAGGGGGTCAAATGTCACGCCGGCTGCGCTCGGTCCCTTAGGCAACGGCGGTCGCTGCGTGACGGCGGTTTGCGTGTCCAGTGTGCTCTTCCTGCTGCTGCAGACTTTCTTCCAAATCACCGCCGCCACCCTCGCGCCCAACCACAATTGTAAGACGCGCGCGCGCGCGCGCCCGCTCGGCCGGCCCCGGCTCAGTCTCACACACGCCCGCCCGTCTGTCGGCAGGCACCTCCCGGCAGAAGGCGCTGAGTCAGCTGGGCTTAGTCAGGTGAACAAGACCCGCCGGCCCGGTCCCGCGCCTCAATACGCGCCCCCGGTGACCTGACTTGCGCCGCGCTCGCGGGCCGCTCGCGATCACCAGCCTGGCGGGAAGCGACGCGGCGTCGGCCGTGCGACTTCTCCTCCCGGACGCGGGCGTGCTGCTGGCGGGCCTGCTGACGTGGCGGCTGAGCCTGAGGCGGAGCCGGCAAACGCAGGTGGCCGCGCGCGCGCATCGAGCGGGCGGAACCCCGCCGCTCGGCTCCTCTCCTCTCCGTCTGTAATGACGTTATCGCTCGCGTATTGTGGTGTAACTCTGTAAGCCATTTGGAAGCGTAACCTTGTTTCGAGGATCAGGTTTCCGGCCGCTTGCGCCGGCGCTTTGTCACCGTCTCGCCCGGCCCGGCGTGCGCTTTGCCCCGTCAGGAATGGGAGCCCTCGGGCCAGGACGGCGCCGGGAGCGCTGCGGCGGCCCGGTTGGAAGAGGCGCTGGGCAGGAGCGGGAAGACGCTGGCCGCGGCCCTGGCCTCCGGAGGCGGATCGGCGCTCACGCTTTTGCTGGGACTCACGGGTAAGCCAAAAGCCCCTCCGAGTTCGGCCCGCCTCCGCCACTCGCTCGGCCGCGGCCTTACCGAGCGCGGCCCTCTCCGCCCCCTCCCAGGTGTGGTGCTGCCGTCGCTCTCCTCGCTGCCCTACCTGCTGACCTTCCAGGCGCTGTGCACGCGCTGGGCCTGGAGCGGGCTCCCCCCGCCGCTCTTCAGGGGGCTCTCGCTGGCGTCGCTCTCGTACTCGGCCGCCCACTTCCTGCTCGTGTACATCTACCAGCTGCCGTCGCTGCAGGAGGCGTGGCCTCCCGACCGCACCTCCGCCAGGTGACCGAGCAAACCTACGTCTGACACCGCAGGCGTGCGTCAAAAATTCAGGTGCTCGGAGGTGCTTTCTGTTTGTCAAACGCTAACACGGAACCGCAAAGCCGGCGGGAGCGCACATCGCCCGCGCACATCTCCCGCGCACATCGCCCGGCCACCTCCTCTTCTCGTTTGCGATCCTGCCGCCGAACTTCCGAATTTCCGCGCGTACGACAGAGCGACCGTGGCCACGACTGACGGGCGGCTCGCCCGACAGCTTGTTGGGCCTGGTGCCTCTGGTGTCGGCGGACTGCGCGGCCCCCTGGAGAATGCGGGTGAACCCGAAGCTCAGATGGTTTCACTTTGTCAGCCCTCTGACGCTGGTGATGCTCTACCACGCGGTGGCCTTCCTGAGGAGGAATCGGGTGAGTGTCGGAGGGAGCCGAGGGGCCTAGAGACACCGGCCGACACGGGTCGGCAAAGTGTCGCGGGGAAAGAGGATTTAACAAGTTCCGCCCGGGACGAAAGGGATGCGGCGTCGGGAAGGGCGGACGGAGAGGGGGCGCCGCTATTGGCCGAGACGTGATCACCAATGTCGTCGCTCTTCTTCAGCTGCCGGACCGCGACGAAAACGCGGAATCTTTGGACTCCGGCAGAGGCGACGTGATGGCCCGGGCCAAAAGCGACATCGCGGCGGAGAGGCGCCGAGAGCTGTGGCGCAGGGCTCGCGACGGGCGCAACTCCGTCGACGTAGGTTTCCGACCGTGGTCCGCAGCCAGCCGGGCGTGAAATTTGGCCGGGGACCCTTGACTGGCGCGGCCGCCCAAGTGTCTGTGCTGCTTTCAGTCTCTGGATTCTTCCGCCCAGGATAGTTCTTCCGAGGCCTCGGCTCCGCCCGCACGGAGCCCAGCCCCGGAGTTGGACACGCCTCGCCGCTCTTTCGGCCAATCAGGTGAACGCGGGCCCCGATGCCAAGAAAGCCCGGCCTATAACTAACCAGGCGCGTGAAAACAACCGCATTTAACCCTAAACCGAGACGGACGCTCGATTGCCGGGCGGCGCCTTGGCCGCGCCGTTCGCGGCGCCCGACAATCGCGCGAGAACGAGTTTAGGTTTCGACCGGGGCCGAGGAACGGGGAAGTCGGGAATCGGCCACGGCTAACCAAAACTCCCTCGGCAAAAAAATGTCTCGTTGACAAAAACGCTTTGGAAAAGATGAAAACGAAGCCACTGCAAAAATCCCGCTAAGACCAACAGACTATATTCAACGATTAAGTGCGCTTGGGGATTTTTCTCGAACAATAAGGCCGCCAGAACGGTAGTCGCGCTTGCGCCTTCGAGCGCAAAATGGCTCGGGCTCGCGATTTTTCGGTCATAAAAAGCGAGCGCGGCCCTTTCTCAACAAAGGCAAATCTCCTCGCACATGCGCGACAGACTCGGCGGGCGGCCGGGAGGCGGCGTCGCCGGCCTGGGCGGCGTGGGGCTTCCTCCTGAGGCAGAGTTACCTGGGCGCGCTGATGGCCATGATGGCCTGGTCCATCACCTACGTGTCGTGGCTGACCTGCGTGCTGCTGCTGTGGTCCTGCGCGCTGTGGATGACGCGGCGGCGCCGGCGCCACACGCTGGCGTCGGCGCCGTGGCTGGTGGCCTACGGCAACCTGCTGCTCGCGCTGCAGTACGTTTTCAGTTTCGCCGCCGTCCCACAGGTCCCGGGACTCTTCCCCAAAAAGGACGATCCCTGCCAGGAATTGATGTCAAAGGTAAGGGCGCCTCCGCCGGAACCGGGGGACCGCCTGAGGATCGCCGCCCGGAGTGACGCCGCTCTGTCTGCAGCTGGTGTGTCTGCTGACCTTCTGGCTGCTGCTGCGTCAAGCGCGCAGGGAGAAGACAGACGGACAGAAGGAGGGACAGACAGATTTCCGGCTGTCCGCCGTCAGCGTTCGCGGCCAGGGTAAGGGCCGCCCGGCGCCTGCCGCTTCCTCCTGTCTGAGCCCGGCTCTCTGCGGGTCTCGCTTCCCAGACCGGGAAAAGATGGAAGAGCTTTCCTACGAGAGGATTCTTCTGACGAAAGGAGGAGTTCAGATGGATGCTCTGGGTGCAGTGGTCACCAGGATGTTTGTCAAATACTGGATCTACGTGTGCGGCACCATGTTCTTCTTTGTCAGTTTCGAAGGCAGGATGGTCCTGTACAAGGTCATCTACATGGTGATGTTCCTTTGCTGCGTGGCCCTCTACCAGGTAGCGGTCGCTTGTCCTTGCCCTTTGCGAAAAGGAGTTTGCCGTCCTTGACCTTTGCCGGCGCCTCCGCAGTTGAGCTACGAAAAGTGGCGAGCCTGGTTGCGAGGCTTCTGGGTCGCAGTGGTGGTTTACTCCATGTCGGTCCTCTTTCTGGTCTACACCTTCCAGTTCCCTTCGTCCCTCCACACCTGGACCTACTACACTGGACTCAGCACTCACAGGCGGGCGCCCTCCGCCGTCCGGGCCGGTATCCTTTGTGAGTCCCGCTGACCTCTGCCGCCGTTCCGCCCGCCCTTTAGGTTGGAGGATCTGGGTTTGGAGAAGTTCTCGGTCCCGGTCCTCTTCACCAGGATCTTCATCCCCACGGCTTTTCTGCTGGTGCGGCTCGACGAACGCGAGCCGGAGTCGTCCGAAGGTTCACGCGGCTTTCCCTTTTGCAGGTGTGCATTGTTCACCTGCACTATTTCCACAAGCCCTTCCTCCAGCTGACTGACCTCAAAACCGTGGTGGACACGCGCAACAGCACCATCACGAGGTAGAACGCGAGCGATCCAACGGCCCGTCGCGGGCCGGGCGAGGCTTCGCAACCGGCTGCGCGCGAGAAGCTGCGCAAGGACAAGACACTTTGCCCGTCTTCAGGTTGGTCCACTCCGAGGGCAGCCTTGCGGACATGTCGGCGGGAGGGGCTTCTCAGCTCTTTGCGGAGGAGGAGGAGGAGGAGGAAGTGGAAACGGCCTCGGATAAAGACGAGGAGCCTGAGGAAAAATGGCGCCAAGGGGAAGGGGACGAGGACTACCCCCGCACGTTCGAGGACCCCGGCCTGTCGGAGAGCATGGCAGGTAAAAGGGGCGGGCTCGTAGCGGCGCGGCGGCGGGCTGACGGCGGGCTGACGGCGGGCTGACGGCGGGTGCCGCGTCCGCAGCGTTGGTGTCGTGGAAGTTGGTGGTGGACCGTCTCTCCGTTTTGTTCCTGCGCCTCCTACTGTCGCTGCAGCGGCTGCAGCGCCTCCTCTGGTGGCTACTGGAACTTCACATTGTGAAAATCGTCTACTTTTACATGATGTGGATGTCGGTGAAAGAGGTCTGTCGGGAGCGCCGCCGCCGCCGCCGCCGCCAACCGTCTCACCAGTCTGACTCGTTCCCTCCAGGTGTGTGTGTTCAACTTGCTGTTTGTGGCGTGCGTGTGTGTGGGGCTTCCACGTGGCGCCTGGCGCCCTCTGCTGGCGGGCGTGTGCACCGTCTGGACCTGCGCGGTGGCCGTTTGTAAGATGTTGTATCAGCTCAACATCGTCCAGCCCGTCACATCCAACTGCACCATGGTAACGCGTCCGGACGGCCCGTCTGCTGTCTGTCCGTATATGACCCTTTTTTTTTTTTTTTTTTCAAAAGTTGGCAGATAATGCGTTACAGTGACACATCTGCTAAGTCCGCGAGGAAGAATATGTGTCAACTTTTCTGCTGATGATATTCAAAAGAGAAAAAAAATTCACCCGAGCCAAAAAAATGATTTCCTGGCACGCGTCGTTTGAAGTTGCGCTTCGCCGGGAAACGAGCAAAGTCTTTTCGGCGTCCAGTCCGTCGGCTGTCCCGCGTTCCCGCGTTATCGTTCCTCCTTGGGAGGAGCAATCTGAGCCAGCTCGCGGGAACAACCGGCGGGAAGCGCCTTCGCCATCGAGCGTTTTTGGAAAGTCCTCCCGCCGGGCCTTACTCGACTAGTCCCGGATCGTGCGGCAAATACGCTCCAGAGTGAATTTTTGCGTTGAGCTCTTTCGCGTGAGCGCAATCACAGATATGTATGAAATGATTTGGACTTTTTCTGCGCCTTCTGTCTTCAGCCAGTCAACTCCAGCGCCGACGCGTCTACCTCAATTTTGTACGCTGCTCCGATTGACCCCGCCCAGTGGGTGGGGCTTCGCAAATACGATGGCAAACTGTTCGACTACTTGCGGGTGAGACGGCCGCTCGGCGCACCCGCCGGCCGGACGCCGACCTTACGGGAATTTGCCCCGGCAGTACAACCTGATGACGCTGGCGCTCTTGGCCTTCGAAGTGACCGTTTACAGACACCAGGAACTGGACCGCCTGCGCCGCAACCAAGTCTCGCCTCCAACCAGGACTTTGTTCCGCGACATCGGCAGGCATCACCTGGACCAGGACATGCTGAGCTGCGCCAAATACTTCCTCAATTACTTCTTCTACAAGTTTGGTCTGGAGGTGAGCCGGCGCGGGGGCACGCGCGGCCGTCCCTACGCCTGGCGCTGACGCTTGTCCGTCGGCGCGTCAGAGCTGCTTCCTGTTGGCGGTCAACGTGATCGGCCAGCGGATGGACCTGTTCGCCGCGGGCCACGCCTTAGGGCTGGTCTGCATCCTGTGCAGGCGCAGCAGGAAGCGGATGGCCGCAGCCTGGCCAAAGTATTGCTACTTCCTGTCAGCGCTCTTGTGCCTCCAGTATCTTCTGTGCGTCGGCTTCCCGCCCGCAGCCTGCAAAGGTGAAGGTCCGCCGCCGGCGTCCGCCCGCACGCTATCGTCGAGCCACGGCGGCTCGGATCGCGCCGCTCACGACAGTCCGACCCGACGACTGGGAGGGAATGGACGAGAAATGTCCTAGGGAAGCGGGAAATCTAAATGCGGGCTCCCTCCCATCCATCTCAGATTATCCGTGGCGGCCGCCGACATACGACATGGACTCCAACGTAGTGAAATGGCTTTTCCTTCCCGATCACCTGACCCCCCCGAATCCCCTCTTCCTCCTCTGTAAGCCAGACCCTCTTCCACCTCCTTGAAGCATACATTGGTGAACGGGAATAACGGTGCGCGCGTGTGTGCGCGTGAGCGCTCCAGACGACTTCCTCCTCCTCCTGGGCGCCTCGCTGCAGCTTCGGGTGTTCGAGGACGAGCGCGAGGCGGCGGTGCGGGCGCTGGCGGGGGACAACGGCGAGCCGGATGTCCAAGACGGACGCGTCTGGGATCCCGTCGGGATGCTCCAGCTCAACGCCGTCCCGGACTTCACGCTGTGCAGGTGAACGGCAGAGGCTTCTCGTCCGTCCTCGGCCGTCCGGGCTCTCAGACCTTCTGGCCGCCGTGCGCAGGTCTTACCTGGATATGGTGAAGGTCATCATTTTCAGCTACATGTTCTGGTTCGTCCTCACCGTCATCTTCATCACCGGAACCACCAGGTAAGGGAACGGAGGAGATCACGCGTATGTGTTCGCGGGGCAAAGAGCCCAAACCTCTGCGTCTTTTTCCTGACAAAGTCGAAACGAAAAAGGAGATCGAATGGCGCAAAAATCAAAGGAGTCGGCGAGCTAGGAAGGAGCGGGGATAAGCGTATCAAAGGACAAAAAGACGCCACGGCAAGTTCCGAATTGACTTGCCGTTTGTCCGTTCGCGCCTCTCTGGCAGGATCAGCATTTTCTGCATGGGGTACCTGGTGGCCTGTTTCTACTTCCTGCTGGTGGGCGGAGACCTGTTGCTCAAACCCGTCGGCTCCATCCTGCTCTATTGGGACTGCCTGATCGGCTACAACATCTTCGTCATCGCCATGAAGAACGTCCTGTCCGTACGTCCGTGTCCATTCTTAGTCGTCCGACTCACGCTCTCCCGCAAAATCTCCGCAACCGGATGCACGCCCCCAACTTGGAGCGGAACATTCCTGCGGGCTTATAGCTGAAACCTTTGCGTCAACCCAGAAGAGTCCGGTCGCGGAGCCGATCGCCACGAAGTCCGCCGGCGGACGCGTGCGACGGCGCCGGCAAAGCGCACCGACGACGTTCTTTTCCTTTTTTCGACCCGCTGCAGATCTTGGCGTGCGGTTTCATCAAGTCGCTGGTCGTCAACCACTGCTGGCTGGTGCAGCTGTTCAGCCTGGCCTGCACCATCCGAGGATACGCCAAGCGTAAGTGGCCCGTCCGCTCTTCGGCCTCGCCTCCGTTCACTCGGCCGTGGTCTCGGCAGCGGCGCGGCAGAGCAGCAAACAATGCGAACTGCCAAGCGACGAGGCGGGAATCATCTGGGACGGCGTCTGCTTCGGCTTCCTCTTGCTGCAGCGGAGGGTCTTCGCCAGCCGCTACTTCCTGTACGTCGTGCTGGACCTCCGAAACACGCAACTGCTGGCCTCCAGGTGAGAGACGCGCGGGCGCCCGTGCCGGCATGCCCGTGTGACACGTTCGACGCCTCTCGCAGAGGGGCGGAGCTCTTTGAAGCGTCCACCGTCAAAGCTGCGCGAGCCAGACTGGAAGTGGAGAAAATGTCCATGGACCTGCTGAAAAGACAGTAAGGCGAACCCCCCTTATCTCCCGGCGCCTCCAAAGGCCGTGCCGCGACCGGCAGATGCGCCGCGAGCGTCGCCGTGCGCGTCGTCAGTCCAACGTGCCGCTGCTTTTCAGAATGGAGAGAATCAAATGCCGCCAGCAGAAGTTCCGGCGAGGAAAAGACAACGTGCTCAGCTCGACCCCAAGGAGCTCCCGTGGCGACGGTGTGTAAGGCGCTCGTGTTGCCGCCAGAACATTTGGACCTAGCCCCTTGAGTTGCGCTACCGGTTTGGACTTCAGCTCGGGAAAGGCCGAAACGGAGAGCTCCGGGGGATTGGTGGAAGCCCTGGGTCAACCACGCCTCCAGTGAGTCACGCGGGACGCCCCGCCCCCCCCGAGGCCCTCGCTGACTGACCCCGCGCGTCGTGTTCGCAGTGGTGAGGAGCGGAGACTACTTCCTTTTCGAGAGCGACAGCCAGGAAGACGCGGACGACAAAAAGGAGGACGAGAAGGAGGAAGAGGGTCCCGACAAATCTGCCTTTCAGGTGCCTCGGCTTCTGCTTTGATGTCCTTCCTCGATCCTTCTCCTTCTCCTCTCCCGCCCGTGCTATGCGTCTCCCGCTCATTCGGCTTTGGGCTCCTTTGTGGTTGGGCTCGCTTCTCCCCGTCGTGCCGGAGAAGAAGTCGTTTTGTTTATTTCCCTTCGCCGGTAAAGATATAAACGCTTAAACTCTCGTCTTCCCCACGCTCGATGGGCATGGGCCAGTTCGTGTATCACGCCTGGATAACGGACTCCAGAACCGCCCTGCGAGCTCGTCACAGCCAGAAAAGAGCAAAGAAGCGGAAGCCCGAGCAGCAATCGACGCATAGCGGGCAATGCGCAGGAGAGGAGAGCTCAGGTATCGGACTCTCACAAACGGAAGAAACTGAAGGCTTCAAGAATGAAAGCGGGACTCGTCCCTCTAGCGTGCGGGGCTACTGAAGCGATGGAGGACTCGGAGGAGGATGCCGACGAGGACACGGAGGAGGGACCAGGTACTGAGCTTCGTGGGTGTGTGTGTGTGGGTGTGTGTGTGTGGGGGGGGGGGGGGGGCAGTCTGAAGACAAAGACAACGTAACTTGCACAGCTTATTGACTTTTCTGAAGACATTGGACATTTTCCACCGTTCCGAGAAAAACGCATGAAGACTGAGCAAAAAGAGAGATTTGGGAAAAAAAGGAGAAAGGAAACCAAATTGTGACAAATTGTAAGACCCGGCGCTCAAACAAAAATAGGTATTTTGTCTTTGCTTTGGCCTGCAATCGATGGGCTTCAATTTGCGACCTTGCCACACGGCGCAACTGCCGCGGACAGTTTTGAATCAATGCGAAACTGGTGGCCGAGACTCTTCTGGTTCGGATAGTTCAGTTTGTCGATCGGCACCTGCCGTGGCCCAAAAGCGACGGAAAAGGGCCAAACGGGACTGGGCTATGTTCCGTTTGACCCAGAGGAGTTTGACCCTTTTCCAATTTAAGATACAGTGCTGCGTCGAGCTGCCAACATCCTTCGCTTCTGCTGGGTCCTGCTGTCGGCCCTGCTGGACTCGCTGACCGGTTGGCTTTGCGGATTGTGCCGCGAACATGTGGACATCTCGACCGTCCTGCGCATCGAGCGCTGCATGCTGAGCCAACAGGCTAAGCAGGTAGCCGGCGGGGCGGGGCGGGGCGGGGCAGGGCGGGGCGGCCGGGGCGGCGGACCGCTTGCTCTTACGTCTCCAGCTTGTGTTCTCAGGGTCAAGCGCCGTCCAGGGAGGCCATCCACCTCTATTACCGGGAACAGATGATGCGGAGCTCCGAAGAATTGGGAACGGGCTCGGGCAATTCCGAAGAAGAAGGCCAGACGGCAGAAGAAGAGGGCCGGGCGGCAGATACGAACAGCGACGGCAGTCTCGGAGTGGCAAGCGGACCCGCCCTCGCCTCCGGCGCGGAATCCGAAGCTGACGCCTCTATGGCTTTTCCAAGCCAAGACCGCCCGGCGCGCTCTCCGGCTCGCGCCGGCCCGCGGCGGCGGGCCGAACTGACCCGGATGAGGAGAGTGGAGTCATCTCCGTCCTCCTCCTCAGACGAGGAGGATCACAGGTTGGTCCTCTCAAGCTACACAAGGGAACTCGGTCGACTTCGTTTGACGGCCCCGGACGGGCCAGGCCGCCGCTTGACACATTTAGACAAATCTCACGGCGCCCCGGAAAACAAAAAATGAATCCGCGCAGTGACAGACCACAACGGTGGTCCGCTTGTTCTCCGAGCGGAAGAGAGGTCGGCCCGCCGGCCTCTCGGTCCCGAGGTCGGCTTTCCAAATCTTCTCTCCTGCCTTCCGTGCGCCATTCACGTATTCCGCAACTTGCTAGAACGGCGCCGGAGAATCAAAGCAAGGGGTTCACAAGCCTGCCTCTCGCAGGGCAGCCTCCCCCCCGTCCTACAGCCACGCCGTGGGTCTGGACAGCCGAGAACAAGGGAGCTGGCAAGACTTTTGCAAAAGGAGGACGGGCGCAGCGGAGGCAGGGTTAAAGAGGCAGCCCTTACTTCAGGCGGCGGACTACCTTTCTGGGCGCACCTCCTCTTCCTGTTTGTTGACCTCTCGTCCTCAGGAGCTGACAGCCAGTGAGCTTCTGAAAAACAGGTCAGGCCGTCTGCCAAGCCGGACACCGACCCGGCCCGAACCCTGACCCTTTGAGGCCTCTTTTGTGCAGGACTTTTCATAACGTGGAACTAGAGGCATCCGATGACTTCTACGGCAAGCAACCCCAGCTGCTCCAACTGTGCTACGCCGTTTATAACATTCTCGCCGCCAGGTAACATCCGCACCGTCTCTCAAGCAACTAACGATGGGGAACTGGGCAAGGGACCACGCGTGACCTTGACGGTCACAGGTCGCGACTGACTGATGTCCACTGCTCGGCACCAGGTCTGAGACGGTGTGCTACCTGGTCATCGTCCTAAACCACATGGTGTCTGCCAGCTGCCTCACCTTGGTACTTCCTGTTCTGGTCTTTCTGTGGGCAACTCTGTCCGTACCCCGACCCAGTAAGACCTTCTGGATGACGGCCATCATCTATACCGAGGTTGACACCGTTCGCAAATATTCGCATTGAAAACGCGAGGCGCGGGCTTGCTTCGGAACGCCACGCTCTTTTGTAGAGACCCGCTTGAACCACATATAGAAGCGCGGTTTGCTTCTGCAATGACGTGGGCTCATTCCGGTCTTCCTCCTTTTCTTCTTCTGTCCTTGTGCCCCACTCATCTGATGATGATAACTGTCTCCTTCAGGTCACCATCGTCATCAAGTACTTTTTCCAGTTTGGGTTCTTTCCCTTCAACCAGAAACTGGAGGTGGACCGCTCAAAACCCTTCCACCCGCCCAACATCCTGGGAGTGGAGAAGAAGGAAGGCTATGTTCTGTACGACCTGCTGCAACTGCTTGCTCTATTTTACCACCGAGCCATACTGAAGGTAAACACTCGATGACGCACGAAATATGAATAAGAAACAAAAAACAACGACTCCCACGTGTTTTGGGGTTCTTTTTTCTGCAGTGCCACGGACTCTGGGACCAGAACATCTCCACTGAGCCTAAACATAATGACGATGAACAGGCGAGAGCTAGTCAAGGTTCTACCCCCACCGACGTAGTGTACTGGAGCGGCGGGCGGAGGCAGGCCCGCTCCGGCGCCGCCCTGCTGTGTTCTCCTACAGGTGAAGCCCAACGCAGCTGAAAAAAAGCACACGTCAAGACGCAGGGGGCAAAAATGGAGGATTTTTTTCCCTTGGCTGGAACAGAGGCCCCAGATGTTGGTCTCGTCGCTTTTATTAGCTTCGAATTTCATTCTGCTCTATTGCCAGGCAGTCTGAGCTCCATAGAAGAGCCGAGCAAGTTGGCCCTGCTGCTGGAGAAACTTGGGCGACTTTCTGTCCGGAGCAAGCGATACTGCCTTCGCAAGTACGCTTGAGCAGCGCCGGAAGCTAGTTGACTGTGGTGGCTCCAGTTCTGATGCCGCTGACATTCGCCAAACCCTTTTTCTCAGGTGCAAGTCTCTGTACACGCCAGTCCGTCAGTTCTTCCAAGCTCTGGTCCGACCGGAATACAGCGCCGTGACGGACGTTTACGTCCTCATGTTCCTGGCAGACACCGTCGACTTCATCGTCATCGTCTTCGGCTTCTGGGCCTTCGGGGTAGACCCGGGCATCTCGTGAGCACGCGCCGCCGACACGAGACCGCATCACCGTTCGGTTTCGGTTCTCATTTCGCAGAAACACTCGGCGGCGGCCGACATCACTTCCTCCCTTTCGGAGGACCAGGTTCCCGAAGCCTTCCTGGTCATGGTTCTGATCCAGTTTGGTACGTGTACCCGCCCAAACCATTGAACCGGCGCGTAGCGATCCGACCGTCCCCTCGCGTGTCTGCAGGCACCATGGTGATAGACCGGGCTCTGTATTTAAGGAAGACGGTGCTGGGAAAGTTGGTCTTTCAGGTCATTTTGGTGTTGGGCATCCACTTCTGGATGTTCTTCATCCTGCCGACCGTCACCGAGAGGTGAACGATCACCTCTGAATGATCATCAAAGGTCTTTCGTTTCCTCTCGGCCGACGAGAGGCTCCCGCGCCGGCGGCTCTGACGCAGAAACTGACTTGTGTGTCCAGGCGCTTCAATCACAACTTGGTGGCTCAACTGTGGTATTTCGTCAAATGCATTTACTTCGGCTTGTCAGCCTACCAGATTCGCTCGGGTTATCCGACGCGTGTTCTCGGAAACTTCCTGACCAAGAGCTACAACTACCTCAACCTGTTCCTGTTCCAGGGGTAACGTGTCACCGCCGCTGTGCGCCGGTCGACTGAATGTTAGAGCGCCAGTTCATTCGCTTCCCGCTGCAGTTTTCGCCTGGTTCCCTTCCTGACTGAGCTGCGGGCTGTGATGGACTGGGTGTGGACCGACACCACCTTGTCTCTGTCCTCTTGGATCTGTGTGGAGGATGTCTATGCCCACTGCTTCGTCCTCAAGTGCTGGAGAGAGTCTGAGAAGGTCCGGACTCAGCTCAAAGTCAAACCCGATAGACTGCAGAGTTCTAAACCCCTCCCCGCTCTCTGTTCTCCAGCGGTACCCCCAGCCTCGCGGTCAGAAGAAGAAACGGGTGGTCAAGTACGGAATGGGAGGCTTGATCGTTCTGCTGCTGATCTGCATCGTGTGGTTTCCCCTACTCTTCATGTCGCTCGTCAAGTCTGTGGCCGGCGTGGTGAATCAGCCACTGGACGTCTCCCTCACCATCACCCTGGGAGGCTTCCAGGTAAGAACGCGAGGGCAAAAGGTCTCAGGGCTAACGCCCAAGCTTATTATTTCTTGACCCCAACAGCCCATTTTCACAATGAGCGCACAGCAGAATCAGCTGAAAGACGTGTCGGAGGAGGACTTCAAAACCTTCGTGAACTCCTACAGCTACACCCCGGTAAAACCGCTTCCCCGGTCACATTCTCGCTCTCTTTTCCCGTTTCCCGCAAAGCCGTACCAGCCCCGGTATTGTTCTCCCCCTCCCTCTCACAGAGCGCTTTGCAGTTTCTCGAAGCGTACGGTCACGAAGACGTGACTGTGGCCCAGCTGCAGGGTAGCAGTAACTCTCTGTGGACCATCAGTCCGCCAAGTAGGCGATACCTGAGCCAGGTGCTCAACCTGGACCACTTTCCGCTGACCTTGTCCTGGACAGTTCAGAGGTTACGTCTATTCCCTCGATAAAGAATCGGCCTCCATCGGGCGCAAGGCATCCGCCTCACGCGCCCCTCCTTGTTTTCCTCCCGACGAGCAGGAACTTAAGTCTTGGGGCGAAGGCCGAACTTGCCTCGGGCAAACACGTGTCCTACCTGAATGATCAGACGCGTTTGGAACTGATCCGGCTGCTGAACGGTACCAGAACGCTTCCTGTGTGAGTGGGGTTTTTGGCAGGCACGCACACTTTTGGTCACCGTTTGACGGACCGTCGAGTCCGCCGGCAGCAGCGGGAGCTAACCCGAGCTTTGTCTGTTTCAGCCTGATCCGCGCCGTGTTTCCATCTTTCTTACGGGCTCCAAGCGACTCCAACGCCAAACCCGTCGAACAGCTCTACGCAGGTGTCTAACCTTGCTCACCGACGAATGCGCCTCCATCTAGCGCTGCAATTTGTGGTTTCCGCGGTGCGGGAATTCAAAACGCCCTTCTTCCGCAACTTTTTCTTACCGCGCTCGATGAAGAATCGACCGATATCGTTCATCCGCGAATAAAAATACACGTTCATTTGATATGGTGAAAGTGAGCTGGAATGGCAAGGGTCCCGCACAAACCAGAGCCAGAGCGCCAGTGTTCCGAGCCCTCCGTCCGCTCCCGGTAAACAAATCCCGCCGCTTACTTTTAGCCATCGGGTCATCTCATAACATACATGAACAATCATGGCGCAAAGACGAACATGCTGAAATCAACTCGCTGTGGTTGCTAAAGCGCAGGAGGGCAGAGCACTGACACGTTCAAAACTTCAGCAACAATCAGGGTGACTTCCCGTTACGGCTTCCTCTTAAATTTAGGATGACACGCGACATTGTGCCTCCGCCAAGTGGCCGAAAGCGCAATCACACCCTTGTGAATGCCGCATGATCGCTGCGCATGCCGCATTTACAGTGACCCTTCGTTAGTTGGGTCCACATTCACCGAGAACAACGAGGGATCGTTGCACCGTACGTCGGCAAACTGGGCAGCGGCTGGGGGGGCGGGGCTCAACCTCGTTTTCTTTCTCTTTCGACCAGATGGCCGCTACAAGGACATTTTGCTGTCCCTGGAGCGGACGGCCAACGAGAGCCGAGAGGTCCGGGAGTGGTGGATCGTCGACCAGCCGGTTTCCGGCCTTGTGCGCTTGGGAGGCGGAGCTTCAACGGGCGGCAGGAGAGAGGCGGGCCTTCAAATCTTCATCTTCAGCGATAAAGTCAGCCCGCCCAGTCTGGGTTTCTTGGCGGGATACGGGTAACCGAGATGAGTGGCCACGGAGTGCGCGGGTGCGACGCCGGTGCAATTGCTACCTTCTGCTTGCGTCCCGCAGCATCATGGGATTGTACGCCTCCGTGGTCTTGGTCATTGGCAAGTTCGTGCGAGAATTTTTCAGCGGAATCAGTCACTCCATCATGTTCGAGGAGCTCCCCTGCGTGGACCGCATCCTCAAACTGTGCACCGACATCTTCCTGGTACGACCCGCTCTCTTTGTCCGTCCGCGCGCCGGGGATGGCTTTTGAAGCCGAGCCCAGCACCGGCGGCACTTGGAAGCCGCGGTCCGGTCGGGAGGAAACGCAGCGGCGCAAAGACGAGAAACGGGCGCGCGTGGCCGAACGCGACCCAAAGGCTAAACCCCGCCCCAAAACAACCCTGGCGCTAAACCCCGGCGCCCCATCTTGCAAGCAGAACTGCAAAGAAGACGGCGGAGGGCCCCCCGATTTGCCCGCGCCCCGGGCTGACGAGGGAGCGCCGGCCTTCCGCCTCGGCCCGCGGGCTTTCCGCGCTCGCGTCGGATCAGAAGGCCGGGCTTTCCCGCCGAGGGCACCTCGTTGGCGCCGCAGCTTCTGATGGCCGCTTGCGTTTCAGGTGCGCGAGACGGGGGAGCTGGAGCTGGAGGAGGAGCTTTACGCCAAGCTCATCTTCTTGTACCGCTCGCCGGAGACGCTGATCAAATGGACCAGACGCTGAGCCGCCGCCGCCGCAGAGCGCTTAAGCCCGGGCGGCCACGTCGGTTGGTTCCAAGTGCCCCCGCGTGTCCTTGGGAACCCGAGCGGCCTGAGTACGTTAATAAATGCCCGGAGGAGTCCCATTCCCGGTCCGGTTTGTCAACAGGGCTCGTCACAAAGGCAACTTTTGGCGTGAAGGCAACTTTACTTTCAGGAGCGGATCTCAAGCAGGGAGGCGGACGGAAGCATATGCACGCTGCCGTTATCTCCGCGCTTAGCTCTAGCGCTGAGGTCGCGCCGCGGGAGCCGGTCGTTACTTGGGAGTCCGTCGGCAAATTTCTCCGGAGGTGCCGCTGTTTCCCTGAGCTCGCGCCTTTTAAATCTAGCAACATAGCGTGCGCCAAATGGAAATGGCGCTTTTTAGCATATTACAAAAGACCAAAAGAATAAACCCTGATGACTTTCTCATAAAAAACGAGAGGCTGAATAGTAGGCGCTACACCGCAGGCTAGCTCGTGCTAACCTTCATCCGTTTTTGTCACTTGGCCACAGAGGTGGGCGGAAAGCACAAAGCCAGGCAGTCCGGCTTTAGTCGCAGGTGCTCGGCCTTAACCGGCAGTCCGATGAGCTCGTTCGACTGCAGCCAAAATGTGGCAGCAAATGTACTTTCTGCAGTTAGCAAGGCGCTAACTCCAGCCAAGCGCTCAACGGGAAAGGCCGCGCGTCGGCGTTCCGCTCGGCCGACGGCTTCTCGTATTCTCGCTGTGCGTCCCCCTCGCATTTCCTGTCCGCGTCTTGCGACGGGCTCTTCGCCTCGGCCCCCGACCGAGTCTCGGGAGCGTCCTCCGACGGCTCCGATGGTCGGCCGTCGTCCGCACCGCTCGACCGCTTGTCATCTTCCGGCGCGCGAGTACGCTCCCGGTCACCCGACGGCTCCCCGCGCTTCTCGTCTTCACCCACGCGGCCCGATTCGCATTCCTCGTGCTTGAACATCAAGATGCAGTTGTAAATCTTGAGGGCGGGGCCCAATTTGATGGACATGATTCGGACGATGTCCCGCTGAGTGAGCAGAAGGAAGGCCTTGCCGTCGATTTGCTGGGCAGAGCCAGAGACCGATCAGAGCGCGGCCGAGACGGGGGACGGCCGACGGGTCGCTCTTCTCACCTCGTCGCCGAACAGCTGAGCCAGGCCCTCGCAACCGGGCAGCGAAGCCACCAACGCACACACCTGAGAGGCACGCGAGCGCAATCTCAGGCCGCGCGCACACGCACGAGGAGACGGGCGCTTCGAAAGGGACCTGCTGCACGCTCCAGCGGCGGACGGCGTCGGCGTGCGCTCTGGTGACCCCCGGCAGGAGCTTGCGGTGTCGCTCCCAGCGGAGCGAGGGGTCGCCGGCAGGCGGGGCCGACGCGCCGCTCAAGAAGACGGAGCCGTGAAGCAGCTCTGGAAAAAGTTGGCAACGGTGAGAGGACGGCTTTCGCTCAAGGTGCCGCGCGGCCGGCGGGCCGGACCTGGCGCCCAGGTTTGAAAGCCGCACTCCTCGTGCGGCGCCGGCGGAAAGCGGGACGTCCCGAGCGGCCTGCCGGCGGAGGCGTTAGTCTTACGAGGCGCGAGGTGATCGCGGCGCCAAGGCGGCTGACCTGTCGACCGCTCTTCTTCGTTTCGCCGGCGGAGGTTCTCCGGGCTCGGTCTCGGGCGGGACGCTCCCCCTGGCGGAACGGCGCGACAAGTCGGTCCCTCCGTCGACCGGCAGCAAAACGCGGCCGACGAGGAAGCTGAAAATTACCCGAACGACCGGACGCCGGGGCCGCGCGCGGCGCCTCCGCCCAGCCTGTCGGGAAGCAGCGGCTCCTTGCGCATATTCATGTCCGAGTAGGGGCATCCAAAAGCGCTGAAACGCAAATGCGACCGCTGGCTGTCAAACGGGTGACTTGTTCTGAGGCCGGCGGCCATCAGCGGCTATCGCGCACCGACGGCGTCGCCGGGCTGACCTTCCCCGTTCGACAAATCTGTCGAGACACCCCCGGCCGGCCGAGAGGGAGGACGGCGCACGGAGTACAGATAGCCCGCGGCGTTCAAACCGTTTAAACGCGCGGAAGGTTTGGAGCTCGCGCTTTGACCGCGACGAGAAGCAAGAAGGCGTGGAGGAGGCGAAAGCGGGAGGAGACCAGAGGGCCTATACCTGTGGTGGCCCGCGTATTTGGGTCCTTTGATGTGCCCTATGCCTCGACAGCCCCATGTGGGACACGTCCCCTGAGAGCCGGCGGGCCGGCCGGACCGCTCTGCGCACACGCGGGAACGCGTCATCGGGCGCGCAGGGACGACGGGACGGCGGCGGGCGGGACCGACCTGGCGGCGGCTCCAGCGGATGACCCGTCCGCTGGCACCAGCCTACGGGATGGAGGTCGGCCGAGTCGGCGTCGCACCACACGTCAAAGTGGTGAGACCAGCCGTCGTAGCGCACCTGCGCACAGGCCCGTTACCGGCGGGCGGGCGGACGGCCCGGCCGTCGGCCCGGCCGTCGGCTCGGCGACGCTACCTTGACCCTGTGGTCGTCGGCGGCCGTTATCGTGGCCACGCGAACGAGCGCGGGGTTCCTCTGATCCACCGCCTCCAGTCTTTGGTCGATCTGGAAAGCCCGCCGAGCCCTCTGACGGCACAGGCGGGCGGCGGTCACCTTGGGCCGGCCCTCGGGCCCCCGGCGGCCTTCCCCTTACCGGAGCGAAGGCAGATCGGGGAGCCGCTTCCAGATCGCTCCCTCGCAGGTATTCCTCCCAGCTGAAATGCTCGGGGTCGGGGTGAGCTGAGGGCGAGGCGGGACGGCTTAGTATCCGTCCTTCCCGCGAGCCTCGGCGCGGCCGTACCGTGCGGCGGCGTCAGAGCTCGTCCGTGTTCTCGGCACCAGCCGACGGGATGAATCAAAGGGCTGCCGCTGTCGCACCTGAGTCGACCGGCGCACAGAGTCCGCAAAGCCGGCGCTCCGAAGCGGCCGGCGGGGACCTTACCAGTAGTCGTACGAGTTGTCCCAATTGTCGAAATGAACCAGGATGCGATCGTCCACGACGTCGGCCACCGACGCCACGCAAACCAGGCCCGGGTTTTTTTTATCCACCGCCTCCAGCTTCATGCCCGGCCGAAAGCCGCGCGACTGGCCGCAAAAAACAGAGCGGTTCGTGCGAGCGGGCGGCCCGACGGCCGGTCGGCGCGGTCATACTGACGGCCGCGCGGCAGGCGAAAAGGCCGGCGGGCGCTGCCCGAGCCCCGGTGGACTCCAGATACCGCGACCAATCAAAATCCCTCTCGCGGAAGCCTTGACGAGAACGTCGGAGAGAGGTCGCGCGGACGGTCGGGCGCGGGCCGTTCAAGGGGCGGAGCTATCGCTTCACCTTTGGGCGGGTGGAGCCCGCGCCCGTCGCCCCGACACCAGCCCGCCGGTCGGATGTCGGCCGAGTCGGCGTTGAGCCAGAAGTCGTGGCGCTCCGAGTAGCCGTCGAAGTGCAGGCGCAGGCGACAGCCCGTCACCTGTCGGTCGGCGGGCGTCGTTAGCGCTCGCCCGAAACCCTCCGACGTGTGCTCGGCCCCTCTCGAGGCGGCGCGCGGTACCTCGGCGACCGTCACGACGCAGAACATGCCGGGATGCCGCGGGTCGATTCCCTCCAGCTTCATCCCCACGCGAAAAGCACTTCTCTTGGCGGGGAATCCCTGAGACTGACGCGGCGGTGCGCCGGCGTCACCCTCGGCGCTACGGGCCCGCGCGGCGGCGCGCCTTACCTGCGTGAAGAGCGTCAGAGGAGCGGCTTGGGCGTTCTGCTGCTTCAGATAGTGTTGCCATGACCACAGGCGCCTCCTCCCGCTCACTAAAACGCACGGCACCATACTTGTTTCAGTGCGTGCGTGCGTGCGTGGGAGGGAGGGAACGAGGACTTGCCTGGAGCGCTGCAAGATTTGTTCTTCATCCTTGGCGCGCACACACATACGCTTTCATGAGCAAAGCAATCATGGCTTTGGGTGCGACAAACTCGAAACAACAAAAGTATTCGCCCGACGGCAGGCAGATGACCGTCTACGGAAGTTTGCGTTTGCCGCGTCCTCACTAAAACGTGCATCTTTCCTGCACGCTTCCCGTCGTCGGACCGGCCAATGCACTTCCGCCACATTTACCGAGCGGAAAAAGCAAGGCGTGCAGTTGGGCGAGCCGAGCCAGCCGAGCGAGCGAGCGAGCGGCAAGGCAGGACGGCCGCCGCCGGCGGGCTCCGCAACAAAGACGGAAATTCCGGCCGGCTCAAGTCAAGTCATTGGCGTTCGACGGGAGCTTTGCGTGAGCGCTAACTTCGCGAATGACAAACAACTAGTTCGAGCCCGAGCCGAGTCCCCCAACGCCGCCCGGAGACGGGGGGGGGGGCAGAGGACACCTACCGTTGCCCGAGATCCGTCGCGGAAAGTGGCTGGGTTTCCCTCGAACAACGCGGAAAGGCTGCGCTGGATGCCGACTGCGCGTGCGCCGCGCAGAACGCGAGCAACCTCGGGCCGGGAGAGGGGGGTGTCCTGCCACTCTTCCACTCCAAATGTCGTGTGTCCCCCCCGCTGCGAATCGAACGAACTCCCATAAAACTAAGCACCGTGCGGGCGGTATTGCCTTCACGCTATGGCGGTACTTAAGGGGGTACAGGGGAGATTCGAAAGAAGCAAACATGCAAAAAACCCTAAAAAGCGATCGCTGAATGAATTGAGAAAAAGGTAAGCTCAACAAACGTTGTGTTCAATGTCATTATTGTCCTAGAATGGCTCGAGCCAACCTCTCCTCGCCAGTCAAGTTGATTATTTCGAGAACACGATGACCCCGAAAGAGGACCGTGTCAGTCAAACGGGAAGGGCAAGAAATATTAATAATTCAGTTCATGATTTATTTTTGTGAAGAGATTGTTACTGTGATCCCAAAACAGGACGATTTCTTTTGAATATTGTTATGCGGTATAGCAAATATTTTGTCGGGCTCCCTTGAAAAAGAGGTTTAACAAAGTTAAATAATAAAAAAATGGGAACAAGGATTTATAATTATTTCTTTTGAGGACAGTCTATTTATGTTGATTTTTTTATTAATAATGTAGTTAATGATTTATTTTTGTGAGCAGATGTCTGTGTAACCCCAAAATAGGATGCTTTTATGCGAGTATATTTTTCTGTGGGTGGACAAAGCTTTTCTGTTATGAGAACAAGAATGACACTTTTTGTTGATGATTGTTTTTGGTGGAAAAAAAAAAGTGTTAATAACGACGTTATTTCTTTTTGATTTCTTCTACGGTCCAAAAGAGGACACTGTAGGTTGCTGATTTTTTTTTTTTTACAAATGAAGTTTGAGGGATTCTAAAGTTTAGTGGCATCGATTGAGTCGTTTAGATTTTTTTTCAACCCGGAAACGCCGATTAAGGCACACGCGGCTGAAAAGATATTTCACGGGGGTTATCCGTCACCGGCGGACCTCGTCGTCTTCAAGCTCGTCCCGCGCGCGGTCCCGCGCGCTCCGGGCTCCTCCCGCCCTGCGCCTCGCCCCTCCTACTCGCTAGGGCTCCTCCCAACCTTGGCCTCGCCCCTCCCGCTTGCTCCGGGCTCCTCTCACCCTCGGCCTCGCGGCTCCCCGTTCGCTCCGCCCTTGGCGGGCGCGGGCGCAGGGAGGTGAGTTGCTTTCCCTCCGCACTCAACGCGCGCTCGCCATTGGCAAAGACGGCCATTAGCCCGGCGGCGACGCGGCGCCGTTGGCGCGATCGGTGACGAAGTCGCGTAGCCTCAAGGGAGAAGAGCAAAATCGGACCTTTGGCGACCGTCGACAAGGATTCTTGTCAAATTGGCTCGCCGTCCAGTAAAGCCGTCGCGGTCCGAGGAAGGACCTGGGCAAAAGCACTCCCGTCCCGCTGGCCGCCGAGCTCCATTTCCTCCTAATGGACGCGCCGGCGGATCGATACGGCGGACGCGCCCGACATTTGGCGGAGACGCGCGCATGCACGCGTGACGCTCGCCGGGCTCACGCCGCAGTTCCGGCGAGCCGGTCTCCGATCGGCGGCCCGCAGGACCATGTCGTCTTCGTCGAGCCCCGATGAGACGACTGCGGAGGACCGCCGGGGGCAAGCGGAGGAGAGCAAAAGTTTGGACGGTAGGTTTCCCGCGGCGGCACGCTCGCGGCTTCGGGCGCGAGGAGCTCAATTGCAAAACGATCGGGGCGTCCTCGCCGCAGAGCTGGAGCTGGAGGAGGCGTGGCTAACCGAGGCGGGACTATCGTCTCTTCTGGCGGCTTCGTCGAGCGAAGAAGCTCCGTCCCCGGCCCGGGCGCTCTTGGCTACGCTGACGCGCCGACAAACGCGCACGGTCAAGACCCGACTAAACAAGTACACGCGCACGCTGAAGAAGACGCACGGACAAGGCGCGGCGCACGTCAAAGATATCTTCACTGTAAGCGGCCCGCGCGAGCGCGCCAGCTCAAAGTCACCGAGCGGAGCCGGCGCCTTCCCTTTCTTCAGAGCGACGTCGATTCGGACGAAAGCGCCGCCCCCCCGTGTCACGGTGGCCAATCGGCGGCCGACCGCTACGACAGAAACACCACCAAAACCATACGAAGACACACCAAGTCAGGTAACGCTCCCTCCGCCCGGCCCGCTCGGACGACTGAGCCGCGCGCCGTACTCGCCGTCTTTCAGCGCACCCCCGCCTTTCGGCGTTCCGCTACGACGCCGAGCCTTCGCCCGCGCCGGCCGACCGCTGGAGACGAGCCGACTGGCTGACGCGCGACCGCCCCTACTCGGACGGGGCGGCGGAGCATAAGAGGAGCGGCGCCTGTCGGGACTGCCTGCCCGACCCCGGCGGGGACGCGGCGGTGAGCGTGACCTCTGACCTCACCCGGCCACAGTTTGGCTTCAGATATCGACGCTGGCTGTCGCGCGCTAAAGAATGGAGCGTTTGAGCGGCGCCCGTGTAGTTTGTGTGTCCGCAACAGGGCGCGACGCGGGTGGACGACCTGTCGCCGGGCGACATCGAGCGGTTGGGCTTCATCTGTCACATCGAGCTCTCCGCCTTCCTGCTGGCTTTGGGCGTGGAAAGCAGGCGCGGGCGGCCGGCGCGCACCCGGAGCGGCGGTGCGCGCGTCTCGCTCGGACCGCCGTCAAAGGTGGAAAGGTCTCTAAGAAGCGCCACTGCGCTCCCCCCCGTCAGGCGGCGCTACCTTTGGCGTTCCTCTCCGCACGCTGCTGGACCGCGACAGGAAGAGATTCCCCGGCCTCAACGTTCCCGACGTCTTTCGCAAGGTCGCCGCCGGCGTGCGGGATCTCGCCGAGGTACGGGAGAAACACGCGCATCCCTGTGTGCGCGCGCGCAGTTGTTGCGTGTGCTGGAGCAGAACGGCCTGCGGACGGAGGGCATTCTCCGAGTGCCGGGATCGGTCGCACGACTCAAGGTAACGCGCCGGGAAAACGGCGGTCACGACCGACGCCGCGAGGTACGTCAAGGCGTGCGCACGTACAGTACCTGCGCAAGGAGCTGGACAGGTGTCCGGAGGAGTTCGACTGGTCGGCGGTGCGGCAAGCGGACGCGGCCGGTCTCTTGAAGCTTTTCATCCGAGAGCTGCCCGAGCCTCTGCTGACGCGGGCGCACCTGCCCAGCTACCGCGCCGCGATGGGTACGCCCCGAGACCGGCTTGCCGCGCCCTAACCCTAACCCCAACCCTAACCCCGCGCGTGCTCGCAGGCGCGTCGGCCTCGGCGCACCAGGTCCAGGCTCTGCAGCTGTTGTCTCTGCTGCTCCCGGAGGCTAACAGAGAAACCCTGAAAGTGAGCGAGCGGCGGTAAGCTCCGCCTCTCGGGCCGTCGGCAAGATCACGCTCCTGCGCCGCCAGGCGCTGCTGGCGTTCCTCCGCCAGGTGGTCCACCACCAGGAGCACAACAGGATGTCCCTCCGGAACGTGTCCACCGTCATGGCGCCCAACCTGTTCGCCCCCCGCCGCGACAAGCGGCAAGAGGGCCTAGAGGAGGCGGCGGGCGGGGCTCACTTGGTCCGGCTCATGATCACGCACCAGGACCTGCTGTGGACGGTGAGTCCGCCGGACCGCCGCGCCACCGTCTCCTTGATGTGGCCCCTTCCCGCCGCAGGTCCCCGCCTTCCTGTTGTCCCAGCTGAGACAGCTGAACCAGGCGTCCGAACGGAAGCTCAGCCTGCCCCGCCCGCTGCGTTCGCTCGGCGCCGGGAGTGACAAAAACAAGACGCGGGTGAGACCTCCGATTCATCCGGGCGAATCCGCGGGCGCCCGAATCTCAGCCCTCCGCCAAACGTCATCCGTCAAGGTCACCGAGCTGTGCGACGGCATCATTAAGGTCCACGCGCCCCTTCGCGCCAAAGTTTCCACGGCGATACGGCTGGACGGGCAGACCACAGCCAAAGACGTCACGGCGCACTTCAAATGCGACGAGAGGTACGGCCGTCTCGTCGCTCGGCGGGCGAGCGGACTCTTGCTCGGCTCTTGCTCGGTACCCGCGTGACTACGGCTCCCGCAAGGGGCGGGCGGACCCCCTTACAAAGGCTCCTCGTTCCCACAATGCCTCAAATCGGAGTCGATAGTTTGCGGGTAATTTGCTTTTATTTCAAACGTGTCGCGCCGGGGTCTCGAAATCAGTGAAAAGAAGAACAAGGAAAAAAAAAACAAGATATCCCCGCCCAAAGGTTTTGGGACCCGACCGCGTCAAACGTCCACAGAGAGAGGCGTCCGTCTTTGGGGCCGTCGCCGGCGGGTCACCTTCCGAGGCGCCCGCAGAGTCCGGTTGCCTCCGTTCGAGCGAGCGGCTTTCGCGGGGCGCCCGTGGGCGCGGGCCTAACGTCAAGGCGATGTGATCTGCGTGCAGCGGCGCGCAGCGGCTCTTTGAAGTGGGGGGCAACATCGGCGAGCGGCGACTCCACCCGGACTGTCCCCTACTGGACGTGCACCGCGTCAACCCCGGCTGCGACTGGGTCGTCAAGCCTTCCTGAAGCAAAGAAGCCGGCGGGCCGCCGGCGCTCGCGAGACCGAACCCAGAGTTTGTTCGGTTTGGGAGGGGTGGGGGCGGGGGGCGGACGTTAGGAGCAGCTCAAGTTGTCCATGTGCGACTCCTCGGCGGCCATGGCGGCGGCCTGCAGCGCTTCCGTGTCGCTTTGCAGAGGATTGGCCGACTTCCTCTCGCTGTGCATGTTGTTTTCGTGACGCTTCAGATCGGACGCCTGCCGACAAACGGATGGAAAAGGCCACGCGGCGTCAGAGGGGGCCGCTCCGGTCGCGGGCGGCCGCCTCCAAATAAAATCTATCAACGAAGGCGGAGTGTGGTGCGTCGGCGTGCCGAGCTTTAGCGCGAAAGCGTCGGTACCGAAGGTTCGTTTCGGCCCACCTTGGCGAAGGCCTTGGTGCACGATACGCAAACGAAAGGTTTTTCGCCTCGGTGTCGCCTCTCGTGGTCTTTCAGGTGAGACTTGTGCTTGAAGGCCTGCGAGCAGACATGCGGACGCGTGAGAGGCGGGCCGGCGGGCGGACGGGCAGGCGGCCGCCTCTGCCCGCGCACCTTGTCGCACATCTGGCAGCCAAACGGCCGCTCGTTGCTGTGGACTCGCTCGTGCTTTTTTAGATCCGGAGCCCGAATGAAGGATTTGCCGCACACTTCGCACCTATACGGCTTGAAGCCCGTGTGGATCTTCAGGTGCTCTGGGAAAGGCGAGCGAGGGCGGCGTCAAACCCCGAGCGCTAGCCGGCGGCGGCGGCCGCTTCCTACCTTTGAGGTGAGCGTGGGTGGTGAAGGCTTTGGCGCAGATCTCGCACGCAAACGGCCGCTCGGCCGAATGGAGCTTCTCGTGTTTCCTGAGCGCACACGCGATCACGCGCACGCGGTCACGCACGGCGGCCGGCAAACGCAGAGGGGCCGGCCGACGCGCCCTCCGGCTACCTGAGTCGGGACTCGTCCAAGAAGGTCTTGCCGCACACGTGGCACGCCAGCTGTTCTCGGTGCCCGTAGAGCAGATACTCAAACTTCATGTCGGCGGCGGCCGCCGCCGCCCAAGCGGGCGGCTGCTCGTCTTTCACCTCGCCCATGCTGTCGGCGAAGGTCAGCGTCTGAGTGGCGTGGTGCTCCGCCCCCAGCTCTTTGGGCTCCGTCTCCATGTCCGGCACCACGTCTTGGTCGTAGCAGGCCTCCTGCGGGCCACACGCCGATACGGCTCTCGAGCGAAAGCCGACGCCGTCTCGGCTCGAGCCGCCGACGGCGCGCGCGGCGTTTCGGGTCCACGCCGTTCCTCCTCACCTGCGCTACCTTGTGCACGTGCTCGTTGGCCAGTTCCTTCAGAATGGCTTCCTGCACCCGCAGGGCCGCGTTAGGAGATTTGTCCAGCTCTTGATTCGCCGAGGCCCCGACGAGTTCGTCCGCGGCGGCCGCGTCCTCGTGCTCCCCGAGAACCTGCGCCGGCCCGCGCGCCATTAGGGGCGGGCGGGGGCAAAGTACGCGGCAAAAGGAACGGAGCGTCCACCTCGGCCTCGGCGACCAGCTGAGCCTCGGGGGGCAGCGCCATCTTGACGATGTCGAAAGGAAACTTGTCCTTCTCCTCGGACGGCGCGTCTTCTCGTTTCTGCGGCGGGAAGAAAACAAAAGCCGGAGGGGCTCTTCGACTCGGGACGCTCCAGTCCCTGCGCGGACAACTTCCTTCGAGGCGGGGCGGGCGGACGGGACGTACCTGAGAGCAGAGTTTGTCGAGAAAGCGGATGCCCAGGATTTGTCCCGAAGACATCATCAGGTTGATGTCCCGCTTTTTGACGGAGATCTTGGCCGTGTACATGTAGTTCAACACCTCCTCGAAGATATCCGAGCGGATGAAGTCGATCTCGATCACCGACGAGTTGTCCACCTGCGGGCGCACGCTATGAGCGCCGGCCGGCGCTCTCCGGGCGCCCCCGGGGCGGTCTCCGGGCATACCTCGTGCTTTTTGAAGAGCTTCTTAAAGTAGTTGGAGCAGGCCGCCAGGACGCAGCGGTGCGCGCGGAACTTGACGTCCTCCACCACCACGGCGATATCGCAGTGTTCGCCCTCCAGACGCTGCTCGTTCAGCAGCTTGAGAAAGACGTTCTTGTGCTCCTCGTCCACGTACTTCACCGTCTCGGCCATCTGCGGCGCCACGCGGGGGCAAAGCGTCATCTCGCGCCGCTCGGCGTCGTTCCGCGGGGGCAACGCGCCATCAGAGGGATTTGGGATGGGGCGTCGACGACCCGACCGGACGGCGGCCGCGTTAGCCTTCCTCCCATGCGATCGCCGCCTACGGGATTTAGGTCGTTTCCCGCTTTCATGTCCCGTTGGCCGCTTTCAGAGTGCCGATACTCAAACTTCCCGCCGCATCGCAAAAGAACGCATATTTACTACGCGCAGGCGTAACGTCGCCGTCCGAATGCGACCCGGCGGCTGGCCGAGCAGACCCAGATAGAGAACCTTTAAAGGACCGGTCATTTCCCCGCAAAACTAAGGCAGCGCGGATGATCCCGGCATAGGGCCAGATGTTTGGTAAGGGTTTGGCATCCGACCCTGCACCAATCGGCATTTGACGTCTCTCGCGGGCAAAGAGTCCGTGCGGTTCCTTGATTTGTTGCGGGGCTCCGTTAAGTTTCAACTGAGGCGCTTGCGGCAAACGCTGGACGCAAACTCGAAATGAGAAGAAGCGCGGAACGTGGATGGTGTCAGCTACGCGGTGCTCGCCGGCGCCAGGAAGCCCCCTAGGGTCGGGTCTGTTCTGCAGTGTCAGTTGCTCGCAATTTTGCAAATATTACACATACGGAACATTTCCATGCGTCTCGGTGGCTCTTAGTTAATGACCGTGAGAAATCACCAACGTTGCCAGCGTTTGCGCGCAAAGCCACAACAACGACCGTTAAGTCGGCTATATTGCACAAATCGGGGATAGTGCCTATAAAACCGCTAAGCCTTCGCAATTGTTTGCAGCTCTCCGTTTCAGAAAGCTCGCTGCGTTTTCCGAGCGAGTTTCGAGGCACGGGCACGCGCCTCGGAGACTCGCTGCCTCTTCCCGTGACGTCACGCGCAGACGTTTCTCAAAGAGCTAACGGTTAGCATGGAGCCGCTAACGGTCACAGCGGGAGGGACCCGAAACGACAGCCCGAACTCAGGCGGCCGCGCGGAGGGGTCGGCGACTCGTAAGCGGAAGCGCCGTCCCGTCACGGGGGAAGAGCAGGCGGGCGCTCGAGCTCCGCTCCGCTCCGCTCCGCCGGGCCGAAGTGGCTAACTAGCCTAACTAGCCGAGCACAATGGCGGCAGACGAGGCCGGCGAGGGCTCGGACGCTCGCGTTCGCGGCCGCCAGCCTCCGAGCTCGGGCCCAAAATGGCGGCGGAGCTCCGCCGAAGCTCTCGGCGGCGGCCCCTTGCGCGCGGCCGCGCTCGCGTTCGCGGCTCTGGCCGGGAGCGAGACACAGGCGCGCGGGCGGCACGAACGAGCGAGCGAGCGAGCGAGCGGCCGTGAGCGGATCGAGAGCGCGCAGGCATCCCCGCGAACGGGGCGCGGGCGCGGCGGCGGCGGCGGCGGCGGAGGAGCAGCCTTACCTCCGCGCCGTCGGGATGTCGGGGCCGAGCGCAGGCCACCGTGGACTCGGAGGAGCGCCCGTCCGCCGCCCTCGCAGCCCCTCTCGCCTCCCGCCGATGTCGTCGTTGATGTCGTCGCCGTCGAGGCCGCGCTTCGCGCCTGCACGCCGGGATCGACAGACCGAGCGCCTGCCAGCTCATGGCGCATGCGCGAGGCGGCTTTCGGGGAGAGCGGCCCGAGTCGTTCGCCCGGCGCCGTTTCCGGCCCGGTTCGGCGTGTTTGGGTGACTTGGCGGCGCCGTGACGTCAGCCTATCTGTAGTGCGCCCAGAAGCCGAGCCCCGAGCGCCCGGGCGCGCGCGGACGACTTGCAGCCATGAAAACGGGCCCGCCTCGGACACCTGAAACGAAAACAAAAGTCACGCGGGTTGCAGGGCGAGCGAAATGAAGCAAAGCCCATCGTTCGACTTGGACTTCACACTTGACTACTCCAAGCAGTGACCGTTTCCGTGACGCTGACCTTTGATCCCACGGTAGCTTCGCTCCTCGCGGAAAAGATTCAAAAGTGACATGGCCGTCGAAATCAAGCAATTGTCGAATGGGCAAATGTGGCCGCGTGCAAGAGGAGTGCGAGTATGCTTTTCGGGGGAAGGCTTTTTGGCGTCAAGGTGTCTCGCGGATGAGCGGGCTGGAGGCCGTCAGGTCGTTTCAAGCGAGGGCCGCAGATGTCAACGGCGCCAGGCGTTCAAAGGCTCTCGGTCCGCTAGGGGGCAGTGTTGCCGCCCGTCCGCCTCGCCACTGAACAGCAGCGAGCTTTTTCCCGTTTTGCCATGATAAATCGGAACTTACAAAAATGTTTTTTTTTTTTCCTTCTTGTTCAACTTACTTACAAAATAAATGAGCAGCTGTCATGAATTGATGCTGACGTTCACGCACACTCACACCTGCCGTGGATTGCCGCATGAACTTCGACTTGTAATGCTGCAGATGTCGGACAACATAAGTGGCGTAGCGAGCGAGTTGTCCCGATGCTCAAACGGCCCTCCAATGCTTTGGGACAAACGACTCCAAAGTGTTTGAGCCACCCCCGCCCGTCATGACGTTGCTGCGTCAGAGTAATGACGTGGAGTGGGGAGGGGAGGGGGGGTCGGGGGAGGGAAAAAGCTGGTCCAGGGCCACGACGAAGAGGACTCCGGCAGGTAAGGTTAGAAAACGAAACGTTCGAATATATATATATATATATATATATATATATATACACACACACACACACACAGAGTGTTAGTTACTGGATGCTATTTGCATGTTGCGTGAGCGCTAACCGCCTGATTCTTGCCCGTGGAGCCAACGAAGAGTGTGAATTGCGCCCCCGCCCCCACTCGCTTCATCATGCCGCAGCCGTGCGCCTTGCAGCGCTGCGCTGCCGACGCGGCCGGCCGATCCCGTCGGGCGGTTCCCTGCCGCAGGATAGTCCTACAATCGTTTGCATTCAAAGCCGATCGGGAAATACGAGCTTCGCGCACGCACAAAAACGCTCTCTCGTATCTGGGAAAAGTGCAGTCGCGTGCAGCTCGTGCACGTTTTTCCCTTGACCTTAATACAAGCCAATATTCGGTCGAATAGAGAGACCTGCTTTGTGTTGCAAACATGTTCGGAAATGTGAACCCCCGCATGACCCAAAGCGTCACTTTTTGGAAAAGTTCAAAAGAAACGAGCAAATCCCTTGACGTTTGACGAACCTCGGAATAGTTGAAACACCCTCGTCCTAACGCGGGCGGAGCAGTCGAGAGCATCGACGGATGGGCAACTAGTCACGGCCATGTTTCGTTCGCGTCGTTTTGCTCGGGGTCGGCCGTATTCGCGTAAATGTTTGGGATCGATTTGCTACCCTCGGAGCCCGCCCCGCCGCGCACGCGCGGACAGGCGCGGACGCGCTGACCCACTTCGCCGGACTGAAAAACAGAGCACATTCAATTAATCTCTTTATCTCCATCCCTGCCTCGAGCGTTGCCACGGCGACCCTCGCACGACAGCCGGAGGCTCAAAAGATCGACGTACGCGCAACCAATCTTCGCGTTTCTTTTCCGCTTCCGTCGCAGAAGCGCCTCTGGCCTCATTTGCGTCGCCCGCCCGTCCGACTCGCCGCTCTCTCCACGACGGTCCACATGACAAGCGAGCGGCGGGAGACGCGAGGGGCCGGGTCCCTGCCAGAAGCGGACGCGCCCACGCAGGTAAAGAAAGGCGGCGCTTTGCGGCACGCGGGCGCCGAGGTGACGTGACTTCCCGCCGGCTCAGTTAGGGGAGGGCCGAGGCGCGGTTCCCCCTCCCGTCAGAAGATCTATGAGCTTTAGGAGCGCGCGGACCAAAGTCACCCTGCTGGACGGATCCGTCTTCGGCTGCACGCTGGAGGTGAGCGCGGCGCGATTCCTCCATCGGGCGGGCAAATGGTCCGTGGCCTCGGAGCCGTTGGGCCCCGCGCTGGGATCGCCCCGCGCTGGGATCGCCCCGCGCTGGGATCGCCCCGCGCTGGGATCGCCCCGCGCTGGGATCGCCCGATGACTTTCTAAGCTCGGCTCCCGCGCCGAAAGCAATGTAAGTTTGGCCGGTGGCGGCGCATTGACGGCGGCGCATGCCGCGTGTGCAGAAACGCGCTCGCGGTCTTCAGCTGTTGGACAAAGTCTGCGAGCACGTCAACCTGCTGGAGCGAGACTACTTTGCCTTGTCCTTCAGAGATGCGGATAACAACAAGGTAGGCCCGCTCGCCCGCCGCCCTTGAGCCCTCCGACAAATGAAGTCTGTCTCCTAGAACTGGCTGGATCCCGGCAAGGAGATGAAGAAACAGCTGAGAGGTGAGCAAGTCTCTGGGGGGCGGAGCGTGACGACGCCCTGTTGCCAGCGTCTTTTCCTCGCAATCGAGGCTCGACGCTTGTGAAAATGGACTACCGCATAACTCCAAGAGGTCAGAGGTGACGAGGTCAAGTGTGTGTGTGTTTGCGCGCGCTTGCAGGCCTCCCCTGGAATTTCTCCTTCAACGTCAAATTTTACCCCCCTGACCCCGCCCAGCTCTCCGAGGACATCACCAGGTAACTTGAGCGAGCCGTCCGTCCGTCTACCCGCGTATGAAAATGAATGCCGGGGAGCGTTTCCTGACTGTAGTTCGAGTATCTAGTGCTTTAAGGGGCGCAGCATAGCAGCCGCCATCAGGAGAGGCGGAGTGGGGCGTGTTCCTCGATCGTCGGGCAAAAAAAAAGCAGCAAAGCGCGCAACGGCCCTCGATCGAAAACGCTTAAGCAAGCGCGGGCGCCCGTGTCACCCTGCCGGCAGGTACCTCCTGTGTCTGCAGCTCAGGCAGGACGTGGCTTCGGGTCGCCTCCCGTGTTCCTTCGCCACTCACGTGGTCCTGGGCTCCTACACCGTCCAATCGGAGCTGGGGGACTACGACGCGGGTGAGGCGCCGCGTTCTGCCCCTTGCCCGTCCTATGCGCTGGCGCCTCTCGCCCCGCCCTCCAACCCGTCTTTCCTTCAGATGAATGCGGCTCCGATTACGTGAGCGAACTTTGCTTGGCTCCAAACCAAAGCAAACAAATGGAGGAGAAAATTGTGGAGCTTCACAAAAGTTACAGGTTCAAATGCAGATTTGATTTCTCTCAAGCCGCGTCAGAGACGATGCAAACATCTGTGATTGTCGTTAGGGGGATGACGCCGGCGGAAGCGGAGATGCTTTTCCTGGAAAACGTCAAGAAACTGTCCATGTATGGAGTTGACCTTCATCACGCCAGGGTAAACACACACACACGCACCAATATTTCACGCTGAGAAGTATCCTGGTTGCGGCAAGCTCCTTTTGAAGATTTTGCGCGATTCCGAACCTCCCGGCAACACGCGACGCGCCGTCGTTGCTCCTGATTCCGGCGCCCGGCGCGTCACCCGCTGATTTTTCCATCGCGTCCGCTTCTTTCCGGGCGCAAAGGCAACTTTGCCTCCAAAGTTGTCTTTGTCCGCCTCCCTTCATAGCGTTTTGGCTTTGCGCGCAGAGCCTTTTCCCGGCCGGGGCTCGGTCCCCTTCCCCAAAGACTTGAGGCGCGTGTTCTCCGGCGGCCTGGCTTTCCCACAACGTGCCTCTTGCTTGATTGGCGCGAGGCGGAAGCGCCGCTAAGACCGAGCCCCCGGGCTCGCGGGGGCCCAAGGTTTAGGGGCCGGCCGCTATTTCTGACGAGCCTTCTCGCCGTCTCGTACGTTCGTCCGCTTTGAGGCGACCGGGTTCCGGCGAGCGGCTTTGCCCGCTCGTCTCCCGGGTGAGACGAGGCACCGTTCGTCTCGGTCGATCGGCTCGCTGTTGCGTTCGCGGGCCGGCGCCCGACAGACCGCCGACGCCCGCTCGCCAACTGTTCGCACGGGGTGTGCTTGCGTAGGACTCTGAGGGCGTGGCCATCATGCTGGGCGTATGCAGTAGCGGCCTGCTGGTCTACAGAGACCGGCTGAGAATCAACCGGTTTTCGTGGCCAAAAATCCTGAAGATCTCATACAAAAGGAACAATTTCTACATCAAGATCCGCCCCGGAGAGGTGAAGGCCCGCCGAGGGTTGGGCTTAGGGATCCTCTCTTTGAGGAAGCCGACTCGAGAAGTGACGTGCTCCTTTGTGCCCAGTTTGAGCAGTTTGAGTCGACCATTGCCTTCAAGCTGCTCAACCACAGAGCTGCCAAGAGGTTGTGGAAAGTTTGCGTGGAGCATCACTCCTTCTTCAGGTAAGGCGACTCGGCTCCGAGACCGCCGCGTCCCGACTCAGGCCCGCCCTCTCTGCTTCTCAGACTCGTCTCTCCCGAGGAACCTCCCAAACGTTTCCTCTCCCTCGGTTCCAAGTTCCGCTACAGCGGTCGCACTCAAATCCAGACCCGCAGGGCCAGCGCTCAGATTTCCAGACCTGCGCCCCATTTCCCGCGATGCGTCAGCAAGAGGAACTTGCTGAGTCGCAGCCTGGATGGAGGTATGGCGCCTCCGGTCCGCACTCGCGCTTTCCTTAGCGACTTGTAGAGAGACACAGAAATGGAGCAAAGGATCCTTTGAGGCTGTAGATAGCGACTTCGTTTTGACCGCTCAGATTTTCATCGATTTATTTTTCAAACCATGTCAGTGACTGGAGTTTTGATTGATCCTCAGCTCAAAGCGGGACGCCCGCATCCTCCCTCAATGGCTCTCCAGCCATCGCTGGAAGTGCACAAACAGGTAGAGAGGAATCTGGTCCGTGGTTGGCCACGGTCACAACGGGCCGCCTTAGTAAGCTTTCGATTGGCTGCGGGAAATCGGCTGGGTCATCTTCGCGGGTGGCCGCGCCTCCTTTATTTTCCTTCCTTCCTTTTTTTTTTTTTTTTTTGACAATGCCTGCTCAAAATCAAGTTTCCTCTCGCCCTTGGATGCGATGTTTGCCGTACGGCACGAACACGAAAGGACGGCGGCATCCAACATGACCGTCCGGGGTTTCGTACGGAAGCTGCAACCGAGCGACGCTGTCACGGCGCTTCTAATCATGCGGTTGCGGGACGTCGTGCGGAATGTCCGCCCGCGCCTTCCCTGGCATGTGTAAAGAGCACAGGCGGACGGAAGCTTATGTTGTGAGAGCGCTCTGACGGGGCTCCGTCACCTGGCGAACGCGAGCACCTCGCGCGGGAAGTCAGCATCCAAATCATCATATTTTGCCCTTTTGGAGGCGGCGTTACGAGGAAAGGCTCGCGACCAGCGTCGAAGCAGATCGGCCGCCGCTCTCGATGCTTTGCATGTGTCCCCGGCTTCCACCGGCTGCATTTTAGCGGACTGTGACCACAGAAGAGTTGATGAACGTGTTGCCGAGCATACTACTGGACAACCCACACTGTGTGTGTGTGTGTGTGTGTGTGTGTGTGTATGTAGACATGGGAACGGGTCTGTATATGGTGTCCAAGGCCATCACTGTCAGTGACCTCATCACCACAGCGACACCCGAAAAGAGGAGGGAGGAGCAGCCCGAAGAAGGGACCCATCAGGAGGGAGCATATACACCAAGTGAGTGAACGAGCGTGAAACAAAGCAACGGCCTTTTGGTCATCCTCTCCTGTTTTGTTTGATGCTAGCTGAGGAGCCGCGGTACTGTGCGAACGTTGAGCAAGAGGTGGTGCAAAAGGCGGAGCGAGAGGCGGTGACAGAGGTCGCGCGAGGTTTGGAGCGAGAGGCGGTGACAGAGGTCGCGCGAGGTTTGGAGCTCGAGGCGGCAGAAGAGGTGGAACGGGAGGCGGAGCGGAGCCAAGGAACGGCGGGGTCGGACAGTCCGCCGACTCCGGAGCAGCTCGACGACAAGCTTCAACATGTGCGTATGGCCCATTGGAGAGGACGGGCCCACCCGTACTCCCGACGCTGTCTCCGACTCATCTCCCACCGTGCGGCCGTCCACGCGTGTTCCGTAACGCTCCCTTTCCAGGCTTTCCGGGCTTAGGATGAGCCGGGGCCCATGGCGGCAAACTCCTGGCCGCGCGCCCGCGATCTGAAGGGTCCTCTGTGAATTCAACCCTCGTTTTTCCGAAACCTCAATTTTTCCCAAGTCAAGTTTGGCGTCCTGGGGAGGGTCGGGGCCGTTATGTACACGGAATCCCGACGACGCTCCTCATCTTACCGAGCCGAACCGTCCGCTTCTCCGTTATCTGAATGATGCGCCGTCGCTTTTTCCTCCCGCAGCACTCCGACCTTTTGCCGCGTCCTCAAAGCCTCGCGAGGCGCAGGGCGGCCGTGCGGTGGAAACAGAGAGCCGGAAAACACGCAAATCGCTGTGAGCGTAGCGTTTGCTGAGACGCTTACACAACATCCCGCACAGTATACGGTAGCATAAATACCGCATGCTGTGTTGCGTGCCCGCCGGCCGAGTCTCCGTCGTACCTCAAGTCAAGTCGTCCGGAGTTGGCTGCAGTTTATCACAGACGGGAATCGGGATAGACCCGATGGAAACGGGTCGCAGCGAGTGGTGGAAGGGTTAGCGATCCCCGAAGGTTGCACGTTCGCCCCGTGGCCGCGCGGCTTTTCCACGGGCATTCCGGTTTCTCGGGAAAACGCGCCGAATTGTCCTTGGTGTCCGGCAATCGGCTGGCGACGGGTCCAGGGCGAACCCCGGCTACTGCCCGTAGCCCACTGTGGCCCCCAGTAAGAAGCGCTTCAGAGGACGTCGTGAAGCGGTAGCTGTCACCACGGTAGCAGCTCACGTTCAGTCATTTGTGTTTTCAGACAGAGACCGCGGATGGAGACTTGACAGGATCTGAGGTGATGATGATGATGACAAGCGACTAAATGCGTGGATGAAACCTGAGCTTGTCTTTCTGTGCGTCCGTCTGAGCAGGAGGAAGACTTTTTAAAAAGCCATCAGGTAAAACGGCGGATGACCGCGTCCGGGAGCGTCACGCCGTCAGTCGAGCGCGACTCCCCGCCTCGCCGTCAGGAAACGGCGTCGAGTCCCGTGAAGGCGGCGAGCGCCATCAGCGACCTGCGGCGCTCTTTCCTAGAGGGAGGGGCGCAAGACGAGGGACCGACCGAGTGGGAAAAGCGTTTGGCGGCGTCGCCCGTTCGCCGACTCGATGACTCTCCGATGATCGAACCCCTGGAAGCGGACGAGGTGAGGCTCGCGGTCAGGGGTCCGGACGCCGTCAAAGAACAGTGAACCTACGTGCTGCGCGCGCATACCGGCAGGGCGGGCTCACTGAAAAGCAGGCACCTCCGCAACAAGTCAAAGAGAAGAGCGTCGCTCTGGGGTGGAGTTCCGATACCGCCTCCGCGAGCGTTGTCGCCCTCGCCTCCGACGTTAATGTGACACGTTGGAATGCGGGCAAAGAGACGTTGGTACGAGGGAGGCCGTCCGCAGGTGACGACGTCATCACCGGGGGGCACTCGAGCCTCATTAGTCGGGCAGAGACGCCTCCCGGGGCAAACGGGAGGACTCCCAACATCTGCGGATGGCCCCGGGATGAGGTGTGTGCAAGTCCCGCCCCCCTGCTGGCTCGCCATACTCGGCAGCGCAATGCTTGGCTACGATTAGGCTATACGGTACATGTGTATGGTTTTGCATGGCAACCCAACATAGCAACACATGTTACTGTACAATGGGATTTTCGACACCTATTGTCAAAGTCGAAGAGCTTTGATAGAGCTTGGACTTGGCACCCAAATCCTGATTCGCTATTGTAGGAAGAACATATATACATATGTATATAATTTCTTACAGACAACATCAGCTCATTGTTACTCAGTGTTCTGGCAAAAGCGTTGTGAAAAAGCACATGGAGCGTGTATGCATATGCGCTGGCGCATTTAATGGATGGGGTTGACTGTACAGTACGTCTGATTTCCTGCTGCTTATTTGGTTATATTATGTGGGGGAAAAAAAAGTATCATTTTTGCTCTGCCCTCTCTTTTCAGCCTTTGCAGCAGCATGCTTATGTTTGACCCCTGCATAACCCTAACCTGCCATTGTTAGAAACTGGCAACTCCTTAATTTGTCCTCAAGTATAATTCGTCTGCAATGTTTCCAGTGCACTCTAAGGTAATGACGCTTGACATTGCTGTGTGTGCACGCGAACAGCCAAGCCCTCCGTTGAACGAAATGTCTCCCGAGCTGAACGCTTTGCTGCAGTCGGCCAGAAAACAGAAAATCTTCCGAGAAGAGAATCTTCTGGTGAAGGTGGTTGCTGGCATTTGTTGGCACGGGATTCGGCGTCTGGGTCTCCGTTCATGCCCTTGTGTCTCCTCACCTGTTCCAGACTACAGAGAGAGTCCTGAGCGTCACGGCGGTGCCAGAGGATTCCGAGGGGTCCGCGATCCAGGTAGCGGCCGGAGGTTTTATGGGGCCGCCTCCGTGCCAACCTCCACCGCCTCCGCCGGGGGCTCCCGCGGTTCACTCTCACGACAGTGCAGAGGCCATAGTCAGCCATGCGATTAGAGAGGCCGAGCGGCTTCACCGTCAGGATACGTTTGGTTGTAATGACCATGATGACCAGCTGAGTAGCCAGGCCAGTGACGATGACGTTAGTGAGACTAGCCAAGATGCTATCAGCGTGCTAGCGCAGGCCGTGGTGGAAGAGGCTATGGAGATTGGAGTTAGACAAAGTCGAGGCCCGCGAGCTGGCGCCGCCCCTCCCGACGGCGTTAGCGCTAGCTTACCTTGTACGCGGGAGCGGGACCTCTGGGTGAAAACAGACGTGGACCGCAGTCCCGGTACCGGTCCATCGCTCCGCGGGGTTTCCGAGGGGGAGGAATGGGGCCTCCCTTCTCCCGCTCTCCCGCCTCACACCTCCCGAGGCCCAACCGATGACGCGCCCCCTTGCGACCTGGACGGCCGGGACAAGGACGGGGAGCGTTCGCAAGAGGTAGCGTGAATGTGCGACGACCGGCCCCAGAAACCCGTGTCCCGCTTTCCCTAAGAAAATGCTAAAAGCATTTTCAGCGCATCGATTCCAGTGAAATCAGTCTCTGTGAGACCGCTCCGAATAAAACGGTCCTTGTGAAACCTTCTCTATGCGAAACCTCTCCCGGCATTCCATTTCTGTTGAAACCTATCCCTGAAAACCAAATGAAGCCAAGCCCTTGCGTCCGAATCGTCCCTGAATGTTTATTTTGTTTTTTTTTTTGGTCCAAGTGGTTAATGTGTCTTTGTCAGGTGGTTCCCATGGTGAGGAAGACTTGGACGACGGAAGCTCCAGCGGTGAGGGCGCTTTTTACCACACGGCCAGTTTGGAAAGTAAAAACAGTCAGGGGGACAAACAGCGGAAACTTTTCCGAGTAGTATAGGGAAGTCGGAATTCTCTCGGTCCCCCCCGAATTGGACCGACTCTTTGCAATGGAAGATGAGGCTGGAAGGTGCTTTGTAGACAAGCCGACTAAGCGAGAACTCCGAGGCTGACGCGGGATCAATTTTCCGATGTTTCAGTGGCAAGCGGATGCGGATCGGGCGGTCGTACTGCCGCTGATTTCGCAGAGCTTCACCGCAGAGACTTCCAGCATCTCGTACTTAAGCAAGGTAAAGGAGAATCCCCGAACCCCGGCAAAGGACAGTTCAAGTCAATGCGCGCGCCCTCTCTCACCAGACGGCGAACCGAGGGATTTCGGAAAGCAGGATCGAGAAGAGAATTGTGATTTCCGGAGACACGGGGATGGACCGCGAGCAGGTAAAACCTTACTCAGCTCAGTAGAATACAGTCAACTGGAATTTAGCTGGCTTTGACAATCTGAGATGAGCGCGAAGTATTGACGAGGACCAGGGAAACGAAAGCGCGTCGCTGTGAACGCTAAGCGATGGCCGTCCTGGCGCCTTTCAAACCCTACAAGAGCTGGCGCCGCTTGAGCGGGCGCCCATGTTCCTTCCGAACTGCGCGCACACTCAGCGCGCGAGAACATCAATGCCGCGCATAAAACGATGCGACAAACGCATATCTCGTGTTTGACCCTGTCGTATCCGAGTCATCAGACCGGCGATATTGTTTTCTGTACCTTTTGCGTTGCGACTCAGCGAGTGACAAGCGTCCAGCCAACGACACCATCAGTTTCACTCGCACTATAAATCCAATCAAACGCATTGACAGAAAGCTTCCCTGCGTATATGCCCCGCGCAGGTTAGCTAGCTAACAATAGCGCAGAGTTAAGAGACGCTAACCCCTTTTCTTGGCGAAATGAACGAGCGGCGACACATCCGCTCGCCGGGCCAAAGTAAAAAAGAAATGCGCTTCTTTAAGATGGGATGGCTGTCGGCGTGTGCGCAACTAGAGGAACAGGCAGTGAAAGTGGCTGAGTTTGACTTTCATTTTCACAACTTGTGGCTCGTTCATTTCCATGGTGACATGTCATGTCTGTAACACTTATTGCTCAAAAAAAAATATATATATATATAAAATAACACACTTGTTGAAAATGAACAAAAAATGGATTTGTTTGGCACCATGTCAATCGCAGATGCATGGTTTTTCCGCATTGGCGCCGGACGCCGTTTGTCCCGTTAAAGCCAAGGCGGTCACGCGCACGACGCGTTAGGGTACGCTTCCTACCCGCTTGAACGATGACAAACGAGGCTATGTCGATGGAGCTTAATTCCCGATACGGCCGGCGGCGGCGCATTGGGGCTCGTCCCGACTACCGGGAGCACCCTCAAGCGCGGTGGCTCTTCTGTGTCTTTCAGGACGCTTAAAGAGCCAACCCACTCCACGCAAGCAAAGCCGAGGTCCCTTCGGCGACCCGACCTCACGTTCCCCGAGTGAGCAGACGAGCCAACTCTTAGCTGGACGCTCAGAGTGCATATTCCTGTCCGGACATCCAATTTCAATAGCATGACATAGCAGCTAACACCTGATAGTTTTCCTTTGATCACCGGAACGAGATGGTTGCCGCGCCGCGCAATAAGGGCTGAACCGTTAGCCAACGTGGCAGCGTTGATGTGGCGTGACCTTCGCTGCAAATCTGCTGGCTGTGGGTCACCAGCCGGGGCTGTTGATTTCAACGCTGGCAAAGTGTCTTTGCGTTCACGGTAGCGCGTGACGGACGCCGCTTTATAAACATGTTACCTTGCATCGGGGGTTAGACGGACAAACGACCGAGCGCCGCTCTTTTCGTTCGCTGTTCAACACCCAGTAGTGTTTAACCGGAGCGTTGACGCACACCGCTCTATAAACCTATGACCTTGTGGTGGCGGGAGGGGGGGGTTCGACCGGCTTCCCCACCTCGCGGGACACGGATGTACGACCGGGCGCCGCTCTTTCTGTTTGTTGTATCAAATGCTCGGAAGTTAGGCTCTTGGCATTTTTCAAAACCCTTCAAGAAGCACAGAGCAGGAATTCCACCGTGGATATTTTTTCCTCAGCGGCGCGACGGCTGCGGCGACATTGTTTTTCAGCTCGTCTGTGAACACTGGCCCATTTGCAGGCGACTAGACAAAAGTTCCTCTCGCAACATACCAGCCCATAAGCATGTCATCAAGTGCTCGGATCTTTGTTAGCGATATTAGCATGCTAGCCTCGCCACTCTGCGAAAGAAAAGTACCGCTCGGTCGCTCGTTTGCCCTGTCGATACTCCCGCCGACTAAAAACTAACAGCGTTTTGTAGTACCCCGCCTTATTGTGACACTCACCCCACATTCAATGTATGTCGATCTTGTCTTTGAATATTTATCGTTCCTCACACCGACCGTTGTGTACCGTGACATCAGGTCCAAGACGTAACCGGTATAATAAAACGTTCACCTCATCGTTCCACGATGTCCTTCTTTTTGTAGCGAACGGCTCGAATTCTTCTCTTTGTCGATTCATTCATCCGCGAACCCTAAGCCTGGGCAGAATTTGGCCAAAAGGTTGCATTTCCTAACCGTCGCGGGGATCCCAACGACGGTTCCCCACTAGCGCTTTCGGATGCTCGCGAGAGGCCCGAGCCCTCGCCTTTGTCCGATCGGCGGAGCGCAAGACCATCACACGTGGCTTCTGGCTGTCCGCCCGCAACGGATCCCTCGGCGGAAGTGCGCGAGTAAAAGACGACGCAAACGTGCCCGTGCCTTTATTTGTCAGAATAAGGACGACGGGAGGGAGAAGGTATCGAGCGTCCCTAGGCAGCAGGACAGGAGTTAGGGGTGACACCTGACAAAAAGTGGGCCCGGCTCATGTCCAGAGGGCTGCTGAGGTGCGACTTGACGAGACGAACGTTCTTCAGGCACCCTCTGAAGGCCGTCTTAATCGACAGGCAGTTCTGTTTGATTCCATCTGCGGCAGAAAAAGAAAAGACTCACCGAGGATTTCCCAGAGCGCGCGTCTGTGCGTCAACCTTACCCGGGTACCCGCCCACAAAGACGGGATCATTGGTCTCGGCAGAGGTGGATTGAGGGTAGGGGTTGACGACGGAGGTGGCGCGCCCGTCCACACTCAGACTCAGGCCGTGTTTGGTCTTCCTGGCCAGCAGCCGGTGCCAGCGTCCGTCGCATAGAACGGGACCGCCGGAAGCCACGCGCAATCTGCCCGCTCCGTTGTTCACGTTAAACACCACCTGAGCAAGGTGCAGAAAACAAGCGTTGCCTGTCAAAGTGCCGCCCGCGCTCAAAGCGGATGTCATTCGCCGCTCCGGCACCCTCACCTGTCCTTGGATCATCTCCAGTCCGACGGCGTCCACCTTGGCGCTGCTGATGCCGAGGAAGACGCCTTCCGATTGGCCGGTCCGAAACTCCAGAGACACAGACATGTCCGAGCCGACCCGATAGCCGTCCCGCGCTGAACACGCACACGAGAGGGCGCGGAGCTTCGTGAGCCGCTCGGCTCGGCTAGGCGGCTAGGCCGGGGTCGCGCTCGCTCGGTCTTACTCAGCGCGGCGTATCCGCTGCCGTTAAAGTAGCTTCCTGCCTCCTCCTTGCGGAAACACGGAGCCACGTCGTGCTGCGAGGCCGGTCGAGAGAGGTCCAGCATGACGCCGTTGACGCTCACAGAGTGAACGCAAGCCGGAAGACTCGCCGTCACCTGACACGGGCACACGGAGGGCGGCTCCCAACGCGAACGATATCTTTTTGGGCGGTCGTGCGCGTCTTACGTTTATCCTGCGGGGGTCGAACGCGGGCGGCAGCCCGCCCAGGTACAGGCTGCCGATGACATCCAGCTGGTTCCCTTTGACGGCAACGGCGTCCGGAGAGGAGGAGTCCACAGAGACTGAAACTGAGCGTCGACCGACGACCGCCGTTACCTGTCGAGCGCGCGGCCCGGTTACTCGGGATTCCATGCTCGAGGCTGGCGCGAGCGCCCTTTTACTTACCGTGTGCCATTCGCCGTCGTTCACGACCACCGAGGAGGCGGCGGCGGCGGCGCCCTTGCCGAGGTCGGCGGACATCAGCGCTCGCCCGCCCGCCAGCATCAGGACGGCGAAGTCCGTCTGGCTGGCGTCGGACAGCAGCAGCAACAAACCGTCCCGCGCTTGGGTTCGCAGCGACAAGCGCAGGGACACGCTGAAAAGAGTGGGACGTGAGTGGGGGCCCCCTCCGCGACCCGCAAATCGGTTGCTAACACGCTCACCTTTTGCGGACGGCGACCGGGGCGACAGGGAAAGTCATGTGACTGTGCCGCGACGAGCCAAATTGAGCCGCCGTGGGCAGGAAGCTCAACTCTGTCTCCTGCGTGCACTGCAACACGCGTCGCAGGTCATTTACACGCTTTCTGAAACGGCCCTCTTCCCTCCGTCACCCCCCGCTCTTGCTGTCTTTGTCCCGTGCGCAGCTGGATTGGAGAACCAGCTGTCGACCTTCTTCATAGGCAATTGGGCAAATGAACAACGCTCAGAGTCATACGGCGAGTGGATCCAACCACATCTTGAATGCGGTCGTAGAACCCTCGTGTGGGGAAGAGTCCTCGTGTGGAGAAGTTGGCGTTTTGCCTCAAAGTAACCGATTGCTAATTCAACTAATCGAAGCCCCGTTCGGAGTTTCATGCTATGAACTTGAGCCGGTGCCCTCTGTTTGGGGCATGGCCGAACACTTTTTTTTCCCCTCCTCCTCCACCCTTCTCGTAAGCTTAAGTCAGCCAACATCTCAGTGTTAGGGCATCCTAACCGGCCTTGCCGTCCGTCTCCCCCGTCAGTCAATTGTTTTGTTGGACGGTTCGAGCTTACGCATGCGTAATGATAACAAATCCATCCGTCCGTCCATCCAAAAATAGCCCAACACCATATCCTCAAGTAGTTTGAGACGGCGACCCGGTGCCATATTCTCGGGTAGTTGGACAAGGCTTACCGTTTGTTGAGCAGCGCTCGGCTGTGTGGGTGGGACGACAGACAGGTGGATAGGGTCCAGAGTAGGTTCTATATCCTGGTCTTCTGGAAGCAGCGCCCCTCTGATTCTTTCCTCCAATAGGCAGGTGTCAAGCGCAGCGCCCTCATACCTGACGGCCGTCGACAGGTCGATGAGCCTATCCAGACACCGCCGGTCGATCAGGACAAAAGCGAACCGGGTGCGCGGAGATTGACCACGCGTGCGCGCAAAACTGACTGGGCACCGAGCACTAGGTTCTGTATGCAGCCTCGGAACAACTTGGATAGCTTCTGTAATCTGGTTGGCAAATGAGACGCCTCCTCTGAAGGCAGTCCTCCGACGAAAAAAGAGGCCGCAGAGAGAGGGGAAAGCCTGCCCCCTGACAGGGAGGCCGCTCTGACACCTCCCTCATCAACTTGAAGGGAAAGAGACCTGAGAGACAGACGGCGGCGTTCAGACAGACGAGACGATGAGCTTTTCGCATGCCGCGGTAACCCTTACTTTCGATTGATGCGAACGATGACCGAGTGTTTCGCTCCGTCGGCGAAGGATCCGCCTTGGGCCGCTGCCGCCTTCACCCGACGACTTTGCGCACCTATCTCGCCGAGCTCTGCCTCCAAAGATCCATCGAGCAGGTGGACGGACAGGAAGTGCTGCGCATGTACAGGCACGCGGGTTTGCAAAAGATGTCAGGCATCTGGCCGTAGGCGCCGCTTGCGGAATCCTACCCGTCGCTGGCCGTGGCTATCAGTAAGGGCGGCCAACAGGACTCCCGATTGGTTCTTAGACTTGAAGGAGAAAAGAAACTCCGGCTCTTGACCGACTGGCCGAAGAGCAATCTGGACAAAGCCGCCTCCGAACACTGACGCGCTCCGCACCGCCTGAAGGGCGCGACAACAGCGCCCGGTTGCGCCATGTGATCAAATGAGCTAACGTTAGAGTTCAGCACTTAAGTGAGCGAGTAAGCGCGTGTGTACCTCAAGGACACAGCCTTTCGTGACCCCGTACGCGTCCCTTAGCAAGTCAAAGTTCAATCTTGCAATCTCGACATTCTTGATGCAGCCGACGTAGGATCTGGAGACCACTTGACGCCTGGCGAGCGTGTCAATAATTGTGAACCGGCGATGGCGCGCCCTCTGTTACATCAGCCGTCGAGATTGGGTCCAAACCTGATCGGAAGGGAAGCGGGAAGCCCTCCGATGAAGATGGGATCAAGGTCAGAGCGGTCGAGATCCGAGGCACTTCCAGGTGACTCCGCCTCCAAGATTTCTTTCTCTGAGGGCTGGTCAGCCGCCATGATTGACAGGTAACCTAAAGCGCAGGCCTGCACAGTCATCCGTCGAAGGGAAGCATCGGTCGCAAGCGTGTGGGCGGGACCCACCTTTGCGTCTGGTCCTTTGCAGGGTAACCTTGTACCACACGCCGGCATTGTACTTCCTGCTGGAAGTTAGGACCAGAGGACCGGACCCGAGATCAAAGTTTAGACGGACGTGACCCTCCACCAGTTCAATGGACAGATAGTCCCTCTGCAAGGGATGGGAGCACGGCAGAACCATGGAGCCAATTTCACAATGAGTGCATTTGTGTGCGCGAGCGTGGCCATACCGTGACGTTGGAGGCCAGGTACAGCAACAATCCGCCTGGCGACAACGTTTTAAACAACAACACAATGGAGGTGGATGTGGGTCGCAGGGACTTTTGGACCAGTGAGAATCCGGAACCGTCAAAATGGAAAGACGTCTCTTCCGCCTGCGGACTGAAACGCCCCTCGGCGTAAGCTTCTGTTTGCCGCGGACGCAAACAGGACCACCCGCATACCTGCTGAAGCAGCCTCCGCACCGTCCTTGTCTGCTGACGTAGTTCCACAGGCCGATGTTTTTCTCGTTGAGCGAGGCTTCACCCAGACAACCCCGAAAGGTGGAACTCCGCAACGCGGCCGGCCTCTGCCATCACACGCAAGCGCCGTTAACTTGATGCCGTGGGCACGCGTGCGCGCGCACGACGCGCGTACCCGAGTGCTGTCTGCCAGCCCTCCGACGTGGACGACGGTGTCGTCGTCCACGCGTAGCACCCGAGCCGATCCGGGTGAGGCCGCCGTCACCGTTTGCGACGGCGCGGCCTCCAGCTGACGGACGGAGAGGAACCCGCGGGAGCCCAGCCTGCAAACACGTATGGTGCAATCAAAGACGCCCCGCGCCGACGCTCAGCCGCCTATCGGTACCGTGTGACGTTGATACTGGTCCATCTGTCATTGGCCGCGTCCAGTCCGGGATATTCCAGCCTGCCGTTGCCAGATCCCACATCCCAGAGTAGAGACACTATCCCGCCGTGCATCTCCAATGCCAGGAACTCCGCCTGCATAAACGAGCAGCATCAAGGCGCGACCCGAACCGCACGCCGCTGCGCGTGCGTACCCCCGTCTTGCTGCCCACGTAGAAGAGCAGGTTGTCTGGATGCTTGGTCCTCAAGGTCAGAGTCAAGGTGTTTATGTTGCTGGATTCCATTTGGGGTCGGTACGAACGGACGCAGTCTCCGTCCGCCTGCACCGCCACCCTGATCTGAGGACATTCACAGCGGCGGCCGGGCATGACATCGCATGCCGCGCAAATGCGACTCAATCCCAGGGACGGCATGATGACGTACGGACGCCGCTTGTCTCCTGGCCTGCTCGATAAGCTCGCGGATGTCAGACAAGTTGCGGCTCAGGCTTTCTCCCAGCATGCTCAGCGGCTTGACCTTGTCACTCAAACGCTGCGTGCGATGCTCCGCCTCCTCCAGATTCCGCCGCGCCTCACGGGCTACACAACGCAATGACACGATGGCCACGCAGGAAGGACGCCGCCCTCTGTGAGAGCCCGAGCAAACCTGTGGCATGCGCTTGCGCCATCAGCTGACTCGTCTCGGCCGCGCTCCGGTCGCTTTTGTTCAACATAGAAGAAGAATCCTGCAGCTGCTGCCCGAGGGCGTCCAAGTGCCGCAGTGCCTCCCGCAGGCCGGCTTGAGCAAGCGCGGCCTGCGACCGGGCCTCCGGGTGCCGCGACGACCCTGAGAACGACGCGTCGGTGCACGTGGCCGGCGCGCGGCGGCGGCGGGTCGGCCACCTTACCGTCCGAGAGGCTCCGCAGCTCCGTGACTGGCTGACGAAGGAGAGCTACGGCGCGGTGAGTGCGCTCGCTCAGCATCGGCAGTTTGGCGGCGAACGCGGACACCTGCGTCCGCATGCCTAGAGGCGAGCCGGACGGCCGGTGGCAGAAGTGAGCAGGTGGCGCGTTTGCCTGCCGAGGCGTTGGGGCGGGCGCACCTTCGGCCGTCCCGTTGACCAGGAGGCTCTCGTTGAGCCAGGCGATGACGGAGCCGAGGCTGGCCCCGGCCTCGGCGGACAGCGGCCGATCCGACCCCTCGGCCTAAAAGACGCCCCGAATGAGACGGCGACTCCTTTGTGGGCCAAGTCGGATATTTTCACCATCTTGACGGCGAGGGCCGCGGCCTCGTAGGCGTATGAGGCGACGCGCCGAGCCTCGTCCGCCCCCTTTGCGACGTTGCCGCCCGGCGCCGCCGATCGGCCGCCGTTCTGCGAAGCGTTCCACACCAACGGCAGGGCGCTAAAGCAGGTAACGTATACCCTTGTATACAGAACATTTGCTGAAGCGGAGACGGGTGAATTTCGGGGTTACCCGTGCCAAGAGATGGCGGAGCTGTGAAGCAGGCGGGCGTGGCTCTCTGCTCGGTAAACCCGTTCCAGCGAGTCTGCGCTCTTCAGTCCGAGCGCGATCACCTCCACCTTCTTCCTCAGCAGGGGGCGCCACTGATCCAGCTCGCCTCCCAGCGCGTCCGCGTGCTTCTCCCACATACGGCGACGTCGTGGTCAGCACCCACGGAATAATGCGAGGGTCCCTCCAGCGAGAGCGATTCTTACGGCTGTCATGTTGGCCAATGCCCGCGTCAGATCCAGAGCGTCGTTCAGCAGCGGCTGGCTGGCCTCCACCGCGTCCTCCGCGCACGCAACGCTGACATTCTGGCGCGCTGTCTGACGTGCACAAACGCACGCACGCACAGACACATTTCTTCAAGTCAGCAGAAGGCATGCGAAGGCTGTGCCAAACCTCCACAAAGTGTCCAACTTCAACTCTTTCACCGTCCAAATGATTGTTGCAAATGTGACGATGGCGGCGACAAAGCGAGCTTGTGTCGGCCCGAGACTTTTCAAGGATGGCGCGTGTGTGAACGCGTACCAGATAACGGGCGAGCAGAGCTTCGGCGACGTTCGCGATACGACGCGTTTGGATGTTTTCTTTGGCGGCGTCTTCCAGGCGCGTTTGTCCTTCTTGCAGCTTTTGCACATGGGAGGCCAGGACGGCGGCCTGGAGGCGGAGCTCCTCGCCCGAGCCGGCAAGGAAACTGCCTCGTAGCGACTCAACCAGCGACTCCGACAGACTAAAAGGGAGGGGCGAGGGTGAGGCGGCCCGCGTCCACACCGGCGGCGGCGCCCAAACAGCCAAGCGGCCCGACGCGACGGGAGGGAGGCGGCGTCGGCAAACCTGAGCTGCCGACGCGCCGAGCCGGCGGCGGCGCTCAGGTTGACGGCCCGCATGCTTTCCAACACCGAGGCCGTCCGGTCAAGCAGCCGGCTCCGATTGAAGGTCCGGGAAGCCGCCCGGGCGGTCACGTTCAGCTGCTCCGCCTCTCTCGCGAGAGCTGCGACAAGCCATAGTAAGCGAGTGCCGGATTTGCCGCCGTGACGGCGCGTACCTTCGATCCGGTCTCGAAGCCGCCGGACGGTTTCCATCAGGCGCCCCGCGAGTGACGAGCCGGCGCCGGCGGACGCGGCCGTTCGCTCCCAGTCGCCCGACGCGCTTGCGGCCTAGGAGGTTAGAAGTTGAGACTCCTGGCGCATCGGTGGGAGGCGCTCGCGCGACCCGGGCGTACCCGCTTCAGAAATAGGCTGAGATCGGAGGTCAATTGCGTGGCGTCCTCCTCCGCTTGGGACACTGCCGTTTCCAAAGACGTCCGTTCTGCAAACATCAGCTGACAGGCGTGCCGCTTCAGCAAAGACCACCGGACCCGCTCGGGTTTCCCCAACGTTTGGGTGGAACGTCAATCATTCCCAGGCGAGATATTTAAGCGTCCGGGCAGGACTGGTGCTTTTTGATTTTCCCCAAATCACTTCCCTAAAACCCCGTCGCTCCCTCTGTCTACTCATTAATTAGTTGAGTTACTCAAGTAATTCAATAGCAAGACATTAGAAGACCCCATTCACCTACATCAACTTGGCTCTCAGTTTTCCTTTCATTCAATCAGTCGCTTATCCGGTATGATTAATACGAAATGAAGAGTGAATGAAAATGAAGATAAAAGTAGCCTTTCAGGTTTCCCAAGTGACACGGCCGTAAGACAGAAACCGTAAATACACGGACACTACAGACGTCCCTTTGGAATACGATCGCTGCTGTCATGATCTGGTCTTTTGTTGGTTGGTTTTCATTAGAATTTGACATGTGCCACGATTCTTTGTGTTCCTTTTTCGTTCGTATCGTTAGGTTAGTTTTGCCGGGCAATCAAATCCCTCAGCCACCCGCGTCTGTGTAATTGTTCCTCGCCGGCCTCGTCGATTGGTTCACATTTAGTTCCCTTTACGCTTTGCCTTTTTTTTTTGTCATTGTCTTTTAGTTTGGGCAATATTTCGCCATGAGCTGACATTTGTACGCCCGATTCCTGGGATGTTCATCGGGCAAGAGGTTTTGACAACTCTAACGTTTTTTTTTTTTTTTATGTGGCGCACTGGGAGAAACGGGCCAGCCTGCTAAGAAACGTCAAATATCTCGGAAGCCGTTTCACATTTGTCTTTGCCGCACAGCCGCAGAGTATTGCGAGTGGCGCGAAAAGATGGCTAACTTAAAGCCTTAAAGCCTTTTGTCTTGCACTACCTGCAGGCCTCTGGTCTGTTTGTTTAGCGCCACCAGGTGGCGATAGGGCGCCATGGCAACGCTGCTGATATTGAGGGCTTCCCAGCGCCGGTGCGTTCGCTCCAAGTCGTCCAGGAGAGCCCCGGCGCAGTCGTCTCGGCACGCTGGACGGAAACGGCAGATGACGGCGGCGGCCGTCACGATCCGCGTCGCGAATGCTGGAGACTCACGCCGGCATCGACCTCCCTCCAAGACGTGGCGCTCGTCGCAGCGCTCGCAGGTCGCGCCCGTGACTCCGACTTTGCACCGGCACCGGCCGCTCAGCGGGTCGCACGTCGCATGCAGGGAGCCCCACCCGCTGCAGCCGCACGGGGTGCAGGCCCCCCCTGGCAAAGAGGGGTTGCCGTAGTACCCTAAAGAGCACCTGCGGGACGACGGCAGAGCCGAGGAATGGCTCAGACGACCGCGACGGGGGAACGGATGTCAGCGGAATTATTGGCCGGTTCCGTGCCGCCGGACTGACCGCTCGCAGTAGCGCCCCTCGTATCCCAACAGACAGGAGGTGCAGCGGAAGTCTCCGAGCGGTCCCTCGGCCACGCACGTGGGACTGAAACTGCAACCGCGCACGCCGCCGATCACGGCTTCTGCGAAGGAGCGAAGCCACCGAAGGCAAAGGGCGCGCCGCGCCCTCACCTGTTGTCGAGCAGCGGGCAGGCGCACGGCGAGCAGTCGCCGGCGGAGCCCCCGACGTTGCCATAATAGCCCTGGGCGCACATCTCGCAGCTCGGCCCGTCCGTGTGATGCCGGCACTCCTGCGCGGCAAAGGAGCCCGTGACTCTCCGTCCGCTCGCGCGTACTTGGCGTCAGCTCACCTGGCAGTGGCCGCTGCGCGCGTCGCAGATGGCGCTGTGATTGTTGCAGCGGCACGCCACGCAGGGACGCACGAAGGCAGACGTCCGGGCCCGCGGGGGCAATTCTGCCAGCGGCTGGCGGAAGAAACCCGGCGCGCATTCCTGCGGGTGGGCGCGAGACTTGTGTTTTGCCACTGTTGCCGGGGCGACGCAAGCACCCGGCTTTACCTGGCAGGACAACCCGGCGTAGCCCGGCGGACAGGAGCACGACTCGATCAGTCTGGCCGCCGACCCTCCGGCTTCCCGTTCTTCTCGTGCCGTTTCCATGGTGATATTTGCAATCCTTCGAGGACTTTGAGTCAGTCGAGCGCTAGACGCGCGTGTACCGACGGGCCCACGCACCTGCTCTGCTGCAGCCGCGTCCCATAAGAAGCCTTGATCATGATGTACTGCAAGTCGTTGAGCACCGACAGGAAATCGCCGCGGCTCACCGCTTTCTCGGACACCGAGTTAAAATACCTCCACTTGTGCTGTCGCGCACAGGCGGGCGCGTCGTGAGCGCTTTGCGAGCTTGCGGTCCGGTAGCCCCGGACCGGCGGGCACAGAGGCCAGTACCTCTGTCAGCCTGATGTCATGCTGGGTCCTGACGCCGTTGGCAGGGGCAACCACGTCCGTGTAGATGAGAAGCTTCCTCAAGGCTCCTCCCCTCATCAGCACTTGAGGTTCCAGATTGGCCGGCCCCCCGGAGCCGTCCGCATAAAAGGTCACAACGTAGGACAAGGCGCCGCCGTACGACAGCAGCTAAAGACATGAAAATATTGGAAGGAGTCAAGCGGAGCGGAAAATGATGCTGCCGTTGCCAGTACCTGCTGGCCCTCAAACTGGGCGGGCAGCCTCCAGTAAAGCGGGCCGCTCAGCTCGCTCGCGTTGAGGTGGCGAGTGTCCAGCAGCGCATCGCCACCCTGCTGGTAGACTCCAGTTAGCGCACCTTCCAGGTTGGACGGGCTGACCAACGGTAGAAGAGCAGGCAAGCCAGCTAATGTGATCTACGAAAGAATGCCACAGCGGCGCGTGAGCGTGTGCTTTTTTGCTTTGGCTTCTTCATGCCGCCTCTTCTGCTCCCCCGCCGAAAAACAAGTGACTCTTCTTTTGCTTGCGCAGGAGTTGAATGTAGATAAGCGACTTAACTTCCTATCTTGACCCTGCGTTGCCTTGAGAAGGGTAAACGGACTTGCACTTACAGAGTGTTTTTCCACCTTGGGTGGTCAAAGCGCTTTACGCTGAATGCAATTTACCTACAGATGACACAGGGGCAACAGGGGGGGTCAGTGGTTTGCTCAAGCACACATCGACATGGCCACAACGGTCAGGGGATTGAATCCGCAATCTCTCGGTCGGGAGATGACCACTCTGCCGCTTAGCCACGCCTCCCCAAAACTGAAAATTAGTCGCATTTCAATCACGTGCTACCAACGCCCGTGTCGAAAAGGGTTAAAGTCAGTAGAGGGATTTGAGCTTCGATGTCTTGTGCGGCCGTGAGCCATCCGGACCTACGCGAGCACTTTCCCTGGCACTTGTTGTGGAACTGGGTGCGTGAAGAAGGCCATACAACCGTCAATGTCACACAAGCACAAATAAGAGCAGCGTTGCGGTCAAACTTGGAGTGTTCCTTTCCCCGCCGTGTTTGTCCAAATTCCTTTCTTGGCCCCGTGCGAGGCCAAAAAAATCCAGACTGTGCTCGATCACGTGCGGGGAATGCACGGCGGGGCGGCCGGTACGCTTTGTCGGAGTCACGCGCGGCGGCCCGTACTCACCAGGGCTCGGGTGAGGCCCCCGCGCTCCTCGCAGTCCTGACTGAGTCCAGAGCAGAAGCAGGGAGAGCAGCCGTCCTCGTTTTCCGGCGACAGGGCGAAGAAGCCCGAGACGCACTCCTGGCAACGGCGCCCCGACACCGCCGCCTCGAAACACACAGGCGCTTGCTCAGTCCGTATCATGCTTCCAGGCGCGCGCATGATCGCTACCTTGCAAAAGCATTGGCCCGCGGGTTGGCAGTCGCACACTCCGAGCGTCCGATTGCACCGGTCTTCGTTCGTTCCCGCGACCTCGCAGCCGCACGGCGAGCACGCCGGGTAACCGTAGTGGCCGGGGGCGCACCGGTCGCACGACCTGCCAGAGAATCCCTCTCTGCATGGGCACTGGCCATTGGTAAGCTCGCACCCAGAGGCGGAGCTTCCTTCTGCGCTGCAGTTGCAAGGCTGAAATGATGGGGAGGATCAGGATGTGCGCGTGGTCAACGGAGAGTACGCGTGTGCAGACCTTGCAGCCACCTATGGGATGGTGACCCCAGTATCCTGGCTGACACCTGTCACAGGCGGCGCCTTCTGTGTGGGCAGGGCAGACACACTCGCCGGTTTGACGGTGACAGTTCCCGCCCGTGCGCTCGCAGGCACATGCTAGGGGCGTAAACACAAAAAAGCTGCCCGTGGCATCAAGTGCTCGCGCCGCCCCGTCAACCTTCCACTGGGGTCCGTCGTCACCTGCGCAGCCGTCGGCAGGGTGACCAAAGTAACCGTGGCCGCAGCGGTCGCACTTCTCCCCGTCGACGCCCGGCGCGCATTGGCAGCGCCCGCCAGCGTCGCAGGAGGCCTCCAGAGATCCTTCGGGGTCGCAGCCACAGGTCACGCATCCCGAGCCGCCGGGCGCCGCAAAGAAGCCCGGCTGAAGACCGGCGCCGAGCTCATCGTTACTCGTAAAAGGTGGGCCGACTCAAAAGGAGTGAGCGTGTATGTCGTTGGCAAACCTGGCAACGGTCGCACGCCCTTCCCGTCGCGTTGTCTCGACACACGCATTGACCTGACGTAACATCACAAATGCTCGACGAAGATCCGTTGACGTCGCAGTCGCAGTCTGTAAAAAAAAAAAAAAAAAAAGAGCGTCCCAGTCAGCGTGAGAGATGCACAACGTGCACAAAACCTCAGGTTTCAAAGAGAAATTCTGAAATAGCATGATTTCATGATGAACTGTCGTTGATTTGGGACGGTCGGCAATCGGCCAAGGTTCTTTCAACACGGCTGTCTGTGGGATTCCGGCGCACTCAGATTTGTGCGTGTGTTTGCTTGGTGCCACTCACGTTAATTGTGACTGTCTGGCAAATCTTTTACCACGCACATCACAAGGGAAATGAATGTTCATGTCGTGAAAGGAAGGTATATTGATGCGTCACGCACCCGGAGGGAAAGATTGGGTCACGTCGAATACGCACACACGCACGCACGCACACACACGCAATGGCGCACACTCAAAACCTATCCCACGAAAGAGCAAGGTGCCACGGCACTTCAAAGCGGTGAAAGGTCAGCTGTAATCTGGATTTGAAGGGATCAACATTCCTCCGCAGTCAAAACGTGAGCGTGTGACACACCTCGGCAATTCTTCTGGTGCACGGCATCTCCGTAGAAACCAGCGGCGCAGATCTCACAATGCCTACCGGCCGTGTTGTGGCGGCAGCGGAGACACTCCCCGCTGGCAGAGTCGCAGTGTCCCGCCTCTTCAGTGTCCACGTTGCCGTTGCATTGGCAGCGAAGGCAAGAGCCGCCCACCACCTGCGGGTTGCCGTAGAAACCGCTGGAACACCTGGCAACACGAGCGCAAGACGTCACAGGAGTCCCGGTTCGGATTCTCGGCTATTGACGGACGTGTGTCCTCCTTTACTTTTCACACTTTCTTCCGGCGTAGCCTTCCTGGCACCGGTCACATGTCACGCCCCCAAAAAAATCCAGCACGCACGTCGGACTGAAACTGGCAGGCGAGCGAGCGGCTTGGAGTCTTGCCACTCTTCGCGTTTGACTCGCGGAGAACAACCGATGAGTCCTACCTGTTGGACTCCTCCGCCATAGGACAAGCACAGCGCTGACAATCATTCGCCGTACCTTCTGTGGCGTCACCATAGAAACCCGGGAGACACTGATTGCACTGAGGACCGGTGGTGTTATGGTCACAACCCTGAGAGACAAACATTGTGTTTTTTCGGAGCGCCTCTCAGCTTAGAGCAGGAACTTCTTTGTGAGCCGACTCACCAGACACACGCCGTTGACGTCGCAGTCGACAGCGTGGTCGTTGCATTCGCACTGCATGCAGTTTCCTCCGAACAAAACAGCCCCGACCCTGTAAAAACCCGGTAGGCACGACTGCACGCACGGGGGGGTCACTCAGGAGCTTCTCAAGGACTCGTGACATGGCAGTGTGAGGGAGGTGATGAGCGCACCTCGCAGGAAGTACCGCTGTAGCCCCACGGACACTCGCAGGTCTCCACGGCGACCGCCCGGGCCCCCGATGCAGACTGTGAGTCGGCCACGTCCAGAGATACATATTGGAGGCTGAGAGAGAGAGAGAGAGTGCGAGTGAGCGAGCGCGAGTACAAGTCGGCGGTGGATAGGGTGAACGCGGCTCTTCCCGTTGGGCGCATCCTCACCCAATGGCTACGTTGGCAGAAGCGTTGAGGTGAACTCTGACTCTCAGCATCGTCACTTCACTCAGGACGGACAACAGGTCGTCGCGGCTCGCTCGGACGTCCGTTTGCTCGTTTGCAAAGTGTCGCGGAAGTACGCGGGTGGCAACAGAGCGCCGGCCCGACTGCGACATGTCAAGGGCTTGCGACGGCAAGAGGCGAAGCGCTCGCCCGTTGCCCTTCGGAGGAGGAGATTGGATCAACCCGTGTTCCGTCACCGGCTCGGACGGCGCCGTACGTTAGCTACCCGAATGACGACGTCGGTGTAGGTCGGGACAAAATGCCGCTTCGCGTCCAGCGATCCGAGATAAACCACGGAATAGTTCAGGAAACCCCCGTAGGACGACAGCTGAAGAGAAAAGAAAACCGAGCGTCAGGCCGTACCGGGAAAGACGGGCTGGGACAATTCTCTACCTTGTTGCCGAGGAAACTGCGGGGCGCCTCCCACTCCAGTTCTTGTGTCTGACGATGACTGGAGGAATCGTTGCTGGAGGCTGGCAATTCATTGTCCCGCACGGTGGAGGATTTGTAAAGAGCGGGGGAAGGACGGAGCCAAGCATCCGTGAAAACCACCTGCGACCGGGCGACATGCGTTGCCTGACGTCAACGGGGGCCAACGCCGCACCGTGGGCCGGCAGCTTGGATTGGCCCATCACGAGCCGACCGAATAACCTGCGCTGCCAGTGGGCCGCCATCTTGCGTTGCCTTTCTTACTGATTACTGGGGCTGAAAACCCTGTTATAGGATCCCCATATGAAGCCGTGAATCAACTTTACCGCTTGCATCCACCGTTTGCTGCACACTATATGAATCCCACTTAAGTCAACTTTGTACATTTGATGGCATTATGGTACATGCAAGATATACTTGCATGTCAGAAGGGAACATTTCAATCACATTCTCTAAGATGAGATCTGCTAGCAGTGCATCTAATACTGTAGACTTCTCGGTACGACGGGGCACCACACACTGTGACATCCTTTCCGCACAGACAGCAAATACTGCGGAAACCCCACCAGTGTACCGTATTGAAGTTAGGCGCGCGACAATAACCGCCACCGGCTTCACTTGTCGATACGGCAGCCGAGCGATATCAGAGGTCGGGCTTATGCGCCCTTCTATCCGTACACAATTTCACTCCACAAAGGACACACGTGGGCGCGTTCGTACCTGCGCAGTTGACCAAGTGGAGCTTTCGCAGACGTCTGACACGCCGAAGCAGAAGCAGGCGGTGCAGCCCAGCGGGTTGCTGGCTTGCAGATTGTAGAACCCAGATTTACACAGGTCACAGTGACCCCCCATCACGTTGGCCTGAGGAAGAATGCGCGCGGCACGGCTCCAAAAGAGCGCCCCGTATAGATCTCGCGATTGCGGCCAGCGCACTTACTTTGCAAACGCAGTTGTCACACGGGTCCCCATTGACACTGCCGGCCAGGTTACACTCGCAACGAACGCAATGAGGAAAATCTCGGAATCCGAAAGCACAGCGGTCACACCTCCGACCTGCAAAACCCTCCTTGCACGCGCACTGACCCGCGCTGGCCCCTAGCACGCGTGGACACACACACAGACGCAACCCCACATGCATTCGCGCACACAGCAGTTTGCCTCTGAAGTTGCATCAGAAATGAGTTTACCTTACCTGTGTAAACAATCTATCAATACAAATACATCTCCAGTTACAGACCATGCAAAATCCGCCCATCGAAGCTATACGTCAGTAGAATCTCTCACCTCGCTCGAACACTCATTTGCGGCGTAAAAGTCACCTGGCAAAGTGTCGTCCCTGGTGCAGACAGAAGACTCGGCACCTCTCAGATCGCAATTGCACTCCACACACGGCCACTCGGAATAAGGAGAAACCTGAACCCACAAATGCACGCGCGTGTACGCGCTTGAGTGGAGCAGGCCAGTTGCTCGTGCGCGTCGCTTGCTCAGACCCACTGACCAGGTCAGGTCTAAAGTAACGGTCGGCACAGGTCTCGCAGTTGATTCCAGCTGTGTTCTGCTGACATTCAATGCAGACTCCGCCGCCGCGGCCAACGCCGTGAACATCCGCGCTCAGTCTGAGATCGGCCACAGTTTGATTGTAGTAACAGTCGCTTGTTTTGTTGTGACAGTTGCACTCTGAAAGGCATAAAAATCACATTGCTGGCCTAACCGGGCCAAGGAGCCACGACGAGTCTCCACGGGTTAGCGGGAGACTCGGGGAACACGACACAAGAGACGAATCCGCTCAACGTACGTTTTGGAGTCGCGACTTTTGTAATCAAAGAATAACCGGAATAATTCGAGGCCACCTTTGCCGCAGGCCTTACTTTCGCACGTGTTTCCCTCAGAGATGGTCCCCGGTTGCCAGGGTTGCTGGTGGTAACCAGGACAGCAGCGGTCGCAGTTCGCTCCACACGTGTTGTGTTCACACGCGCAGTGGAGTTTCTGCGCGCGCGCGCGCACACACACGCACACTCACGTTAGACTCGTATGTATCCACGGAAGAACGGCCTGCGAGGAGCGCGCAGCCAATATTACCTTGGTAACAAGGTCTAGTGGACAGCTTCGGGCGTGTCCATAGCAGATACACATCCCCCCCACGGAGATGTCTTTGATGGAGTAATAATACTACAGAGGAAAAATGAAGCATTTTCTCTCCAAACAGCGCAGCCGCCATGGCGCGAGAAAGACAGACGCCAGTCCTACCCGACGGGTTACGATGGGGTCGATGTCTCGGGGGTCGCTTGCGCTTAGGGTCATCAGGTCGGCGTTGAGCGTTCGGATTCGCTGCAAGCGAAGTCGGATGAAACGGGCCGAGGTGAAGTTCAAGAGTTCGGAGGTCAAATCGTCCGCTCCGGGTCGGCTGTTAATCAGCGACGTGTGAATCTGAGGGCGTCAGAGCGAGACCGGGTAGACGGAGTAGATCCGCCACGGAAGGCGGTCCCAGCAGATCGACGGTGGCGCCCACCTCTCCGTGCTCAAGTGGCTCCAGCCTCGAATAGTAGGAGGTGCAGATGACCTCCGAGTCACCTTTGTAGGTCGGGGGCCCCAGTCTCGGCGCAATGTTGTAACGGGACAAGCACTCAGAGTCGCTGATGGCGTAAAACTGCCACGGCTCAAAGGTCACGCCATCCACGGAACGCTCCAGGACCCAATTGCCTGCGAGAAAGACAGCATTCAGGCCCCCCTCCTATCCGCCTCAAACGAGTTTGTCGTCTAGAGGAAGTCACGCTGACCGGGTCGAGGGGAGTTTGCCGCCTTGACGATGACGTAAGCCACTTGAAAGATCTGCCACGACGAGAGGAGCCTTAGGAGCTGCGTGCGGCGCGAGGCCACGCCTTCCTCCTCCCACCTCACCTGTTTTAGATCCAGCGTGATGGTGACCCAGTGGAATTGGCGCCCGTTCTTGATGCTGGGACTCTGCCACCATCGGTTGGTTCCGTCAATAGCGTTGCCAATGGGATGGCGCTCTGGAAGGAGGGGCTCACGCGTAAGTCCCGCTGTGGTGATCGGCTCGCGCCGCTCTCGTTACGCGGTAGAACCGACAAAATAAAACGGAGTCGCCAAAATTGTCGCGCGTACCTTTGGATAGAAGGGAATTGCCGTCGCATTTTGGACAGTGCGGGTTCTTGATTAATCGCCCGGGAACATGCTCCACCAGTTTGCAGTACACCTCTGCTCGCGGCTCCCCGCACGTGGCGTTGCTGGTGATCTCGGCGTTACTGGCCAGGTTCAAAATGGCTGGGAACAAACCTGCGAGGGACCCCTCGAGCGTTATCCGTCTCAAGTCGCTAGCTTGGCATCGGCTTCATGGAAACTCCGGCTAATCGTGTGGAAAGGGGGCACGTCCATTTCTCCTACGTCAACTTTTTGACGTCTCGTGAACATCGCCGGTATCGGGCCAAAACCTCGCTAGCCGCCTTTGGCTGAATTTCTTTTTTTTTTTAAACTTCTACGCCATGGGGCAGCGCATGGGCTAGCCGTCCTTCACAACAAACAAACTTGCTTCTGTAAGCGCCTCCCGTGAAGTGTTTATTTGGTTTATACGATTGAAAATTGGGTTTTCTTTTTGGCTAGACAGCCTGCATGCAGGTGTCAAAACAAAGCGGGAGGCCGGGAATAAATTTCAGTGACTTTATCGAAACCGGTATGATTGCGATTGTGCAAGGTACACCTTCTGAACGGCTGAACACACTGCACTCCGTCGGAACCGCTAACAGATTCTAATAAAAAGAAAGTACCGTATTGCTACAGGTTCAACCACATTGCACATCCCACGGCCGAATAAATAATCTAATAAAAGCACAGAAAGGGGCTGAAGAAAAATACAAAAATGGAATACAAAATTGTAATTTGAGCGTGGGCCAAATAAAAAAAGCTAACATTCCAGTTTTTTTCCTGTTGTTTTTAACCCTAACCCTTCCAACACATTTGTGGCAATTCGTACAAGGCACAAAGATTTTAATCCGTCAACTGTCTCCTGCAAGAAGAGGAGTCTCTTCACAAACTATCTGTGGACTCTTCTTGTCAAAGCGCCAGCGCGTTAACCTCCAAAAGTGAGCTTTGTCTGCTTTTGGAGGGCTAAAGTCAAGGATTAGCACACTTCAAGGTGAAGCCAAGTCCACAGTCAGCCACCCCCCCCCCCCCCCCCCCCCCCCCTGCAGGAAGGAGCCACTTTTCTGCCACTTAGGACTGCTCTCTGCGCCGCATCGGTTGGAAAAGACTTACTTACCCGGAAAGCGCACAAGCCTCGGCTCGGAGGGAACAGCGGGAGGCGCTCGGAAGCAACACGTTGCGATTGGCTTCAAACGGACAGGTGCGCCTTTCGCACGCTTCAGACCGACTCGGCATTTTTTCTACCCCTATTTCTTTTGGCATTGGAGTTGGCGGTCGCTCGGACAAGAGCCGCAGCAAAAAGTAGACGGCTGGCCAGACGGTCTTCGCGGCCCAATAAAACAGGTCGGTCGGTCAACGGCTACCCGGTGCGAAAGTTGACTTTTGCTCACGAAAGCCACGGTGGGCTTTCAGAGGCCCAATCAAATCGAGTGTGCACAGCTGTGAAGGTGTGACCGCACCCGCCCCACACCCTCACATTATAGTGAGGAGCCTGGTTGAGGGGCACTTTTGTTTGGTGCGTTTGTGTGATGTGGGGGAGGTGCTGGGTGAGGGCTACTTGTCACCCACATGCCGATGCGCACACACAAGCCGCGTCCGCCTGCAGGCCACAAATTGTTTCGTGCACACACACGCCACACACACAATTAGGGCAGGGTTAACCACACCACCGCGAACTTGGGACAAAGTAGCTGATCATCCCGGCCCTCGTTTGCGGCGAATGACACAACAACAGCGGAAGTGAAGCTCACCCTAAAGCAGTGCTTCTCAAATAGTGGGGTGAGCCCCCCTGCCAGGGGGGGATGCGGACGACCGCTAAGAAAAGGTTTTGTTTGTCATGTGAAGTGTAATTGCAATTAAAAGAAAACATTTGAATATTTCAGACACTTTGGTGCACTTGGCTATTATTTTTAGAAATGGACAACACTGTATGTAACCTGTTTAGCACTTTAAAAGCTTTTGAACAGTTATTGAAAGTTGATACATATTGGTTTTTACTATTGTGTTGTTAAAATGAATAGATTGTTATCCACGCCATTTTTGTAAATAATCTTACTTAGAATCAGCACGTCGAGTGGAGGGTGTGTGTGAAAAGTTCTCTGCCCTGGGGGGGGGGGCAAAATATAGTTGAGAAGCAATGCCCGAAAGGCAGGCATGTCCATAAGGCCGCCCTGGAGGGCCGCTATCCCGCATGCCTTTGAGGTTTCTGTGTCCTCGGCACACCGGCTACAAAAGTTGAGCTCACGGGCGAGCTCAGCCGGCGGAAGCCCAATAACCGACCGATCGAATCAGCCGCATCGGACGAGAGAAAGGTGACAAACGCGCGGGACGGCGGCCCTCGAGGACCGGCCGGGGACATCCCGCGACAGAATCCAAACGCGTCGGACGGAGTTTGACTGGCCTCCACGCAGCCTAATCTCGTCGGGGGTCCTGTTGTCCGTCGACTCTCCAAAAGGAGAAGCGCGCGGCACCGAGAAGTGCTCTATTGGCGGAATCCGTTTGCGTGTCTGGAGCAAGTCGGGCTCACCTCTTTGCTGGGAAGCAGTCTGGCGCATCAGCAGCAGGAGCGGCAACACGAGCAGGTTCATGGCAGCGAAAGCGGCGCGCGCGGACTTGACGTCAGGCGAGCGGAGTGCAAGTGCACTGCAAGTGGAGTGCGGGCAGTGCGGAATGTGCGGCGGACGGCCGGCCCCACTTGAAGAATGCGCCGCTGCGTCCCAATGTTGTTTCATTCATTCACTTCGGTGACGGGGGAGGGTGGACTGTACCAATCATCCCGGGAGCGGGGGCGTTCGAGCAACTTTGCGTCGCTTCCTTCTTGTTTGTCTCTCACCCCGACTTGCTCCGCGTGAAATCTTCCCCCGCGGACGGCAAGAGGATGCGACCACGCAGTTAAGTCACGTAGAGGACTTCTGACAAGCGTTTGGTTTTCGAATTGTTCGTTTAGCATTAGTGACATGGCTATTTTGTTTCGCCCCCCCCGCCCCGTCTGTGTGAATGGGGTGGGGGGCGGCGCCCTTCCTCTCCTCTACTCTCTATTCATTCAGCTCCAAATTTTCGGTGGGGGTAGTAGGTGCCAAACTCAGTCCTGGAGGGCCGCTATCCAGCATGTTTTCCATGCCGCTTCCTCAATCACACACACACGCCATTCTAGATCAATTCTAACACTGGCTCGCTCTTATGCTGATCTTAACCAATGGTGAAGACATCATCGGGGTTAAGTTAGGACGTGGGGGCTGAGCCCTTCCCCTCAGGGAAAGGGGTATGAGTCCCCCATTCCCTGAGGGGAATGGGGAGGGGAATGGGGGGCGAGTCCCCCCCCCCCCCCCCCGGCGGAAGGTTGGTGTTCGGTCCTTTCATGGACCCAGAGCCCTCCCGGCACCACCGTCCCATTTATTTTGGTGGCGTTTCCGGTGGACCACCATCTTGTTTTATTTATTTTATTTGTAATAATTCTCTATTGATCTATGAAGTTATATATTGTTTGTGTACCGTTATTTCACTTGTATATTTTTAGCTAATTAGTTTATAAACGTAGAAATTTATATAATTCTCATATATGTCAATAACAGTAGCTTATGTTATGTAATTATTAATTTCACCATATGTAACATTATAAGAAAAAACTATAAAATAAAATCACATATACATATATATTTATTTATTTATTTATATATACAAATATATACATGTATATAAACAAAATTAAGAAAAACGACAAATCAACAATGAATTGTCGATAAGATTAACCAAATTTTTCAATTCAAAGTATCAATTAAGAAAACGTGTGCCCCGAACAACGTTTGGGCTCTAAAGCCAGCCTTTCTCAGGTTTGCGGCCCACCAAATAAGTCGTTTCGACATTGTTTCACTGACCTACACACGCCGGCTTCTCCACAGCAACTGAGCTTGGCTGAGCAAGCAGCCGCTTATATAGGCGCCTATCCCGTTGACTCCGCCCTTCAATTCTTTTGAATGCCTGTTGTTTTTGCTGTGTTTTAACAGTGAAGAGAATAACTCGGATAAGGTCAAATGAAGTAATGAATATACTATATGAATTTGTTGATATGTAAATCATGTGATTATGTAAATGATAAAGTAATTATTATGTTTAGGGTTAGGGTTAGGGTTAGGTTTGGGAAAAAACCTCCCCCTCCCGGGATAAGGTGCACCGCCCCCTCTCCCGGAGGGAAAGGAAGGTGCACTGGCCTTCCCACCCCGACTTCAACCCCGATTCGGGTCCTCCCCTCTCCTGTAGGGAGGACGTGTCCGCCCATATCGGACTAAAGTCCAACCCCCATCCATTATTATTATTATTTTTTATTTTTTAATTTATTTTATTGTTTTTTTGTTTTTTTTAAATTATTTTTTAATTTGAAGGCGCTTTAATATAATTAATTACTATTTGATAATAATTGTATATTCTAAAATAGTTATATTATAATTACTTATTACCCGCTATGTACTTACTAGTCAATTAGGGTTAGGGTTAGGGTAGGTTAAAGTATAAACACCTTGAAAAAATTGTTTTTATTTCTTTCTAAATTTTAAAAAGTAGGGTTTTTAATAAATCTTTCATTTGATTTTAATATTGTTTCCCCAGTATAATAATATTTGCATGGCAAGCACGGGCACAAGTCTAATATTCTAAATAATCTCCCCTGCCCTATTTTCGTCCTCTAAAATAAACTACCCGAGAGAGAGAAAAAAAAAAAATATATATATATGTATATATATACATACACTTGCACATCCAATACATATGCGTATATACACATACACACACCTAGATATACACACATGTCACCCATATATATATATCATATACCCATAAATTTATATACATATTTATACACGTATATCCACATAAGTTCTTTTATCTGTTCTAATCCGCCAAATAATGGTTAGGCTCCCACCCCTGGGATTGTATTGTTTCCCAGGGGTGGAGAAAAGAGACTTACATATGTACATATACATATATAAGTTTAGGTTTATGGTTATAGGCCGGGAGCCGGTAAAGACCGCCATCCCGTGGTGCACTCGCCACGTCGGGGCAAACTTACGGGAACCCCCTTTGTCACCGTGCCTCATGGTGTGAACCTGGACATCTCGTCTCCAGTGCCCACGTGCGGGTCCTTGACCTCCCGCAGCTGCTTTGGCCTCTGGGACTCGTGTGTGAATATGTTCCGAGAATGGGCCGATGTAATGTATGTGGCTACCACCTGGTTAGCCACATTAGCTTTGGCCCCTGATTCTCCCGACGGATCGGCTGCCCGCCATTGCGTCGCCGCTACCGTCCGCGAAGTCCCTTGACGTTCTTGTATCTTTTTCTTGGCCTGATGTTTTAGGAAAGAGCCGAGCTAATGCAACCGGTTGACATCCGGTTAGCCACATTAGCATTGGCCCTTGCCTTTCCCGACGGGTCAGTCACCCGTCATGACGTCGCAGGTTCCATCCGCGAAGTCCACGTCAAAGCTCAAGGTCAAAGTTTCAAATCCAGATTTAGCTTAATGTATTCAGCTAACTTGCAGTTAGCCACATTAGCTTTAACCCTCGTCCGTCGACGAGGTAATTTTAGGACACATCATCAGTGGAGAACCCAAGTTCATCGGGTGTTTCGGGTCTTTAATCTCCAGACACCCTCCCTTGGGCGACCCAGCCAGGGGTGATCAGTTCCTGGCTTGTGTCCATGTAGTGTTGCAAAGTTGTCTTTTCTTACTGTGTTGTGGCTCCTCACGTCCTTCCTCTTCGAGCTCCGTCGTCCAAATGGCTCCTTGCGGACGTGCGCAGACGCTTTTATAGGAGTGGGGATCTTTCCCCACAGTGCCCTCTTGTGGCCCATTGGAGAAGTGCACTTCCTCCTGTTGCTCCCAGTTTTTGGCTTGAATTTCTCTTCTTATCTGATTGTTGAACATGCTGTGTGATGTGCTCACTTACCTGCTCCTCTTCTTATCAATAGGGTTAGGGTTAGGGTTAGGGTTAGGGTTAGGGTTAGGGTTAGGGTTAGGGGTTAGGGGTTAGGGTTAGGGTTAGGGTTAGGGTTAGGGTTAGGGTTAGGGGTTAGGTTAGGGTTAGGGTTAGGGTTAGGTAAGGGAAAAAGACCCCACCCCCAACGGAAGACTTCCTCCGTCGGGGGTAAGGTAAGTGCACGGTCCTGCCACTGATTCCTCCCCCCTGGTCCCCGAGCACTCTTGGTTTTCTTTCCTTCTCGGTTTTCTTTGTACCTTCTACTGGGCTTTCTTTTTATCTCCTTTCTTGGGTTTCTTTTTCTGTGTTCATGCTTTCTTTGGTTTCGCCTTTGTTATCTATTAATATTTTTGCATGCTTTATGTTCAATGGGGCCCGTCGCGACGTTTCGGATTATTTTATCCTTCTTCAGGCTGGGTCCCCATTCGCTTTCTTTAAGCTTTTCTTTTTGTTTCATTTTTGAGAAATTTTGTTCTTCTGTCTTTGTTCTTCTTGCATGTCCTTTATTTAGGTTTTGTTTTTTTCTTTCTTGCATGTCTGTCCTTCTTGCATGTCTTCCTTTTTCTGCTTTTATCCTTCTTGCATGTGTCTGTCTTCTTTATCTTTTTGCTTTATGTGTAGTTCTCCCTCCCTTTTGTATTGGCACCCCCAAATCTTTCCCCCTTCTGTTGCTTGATTTTAGCCTTCCGTTTCTTTCCAACTTTCTTCCACCCATAATCAATCCCTTACTTTTATGCAGATTAGCACTCCCATCCCTAAATTTAGGCTCTACCAGTTATTGTGGCTTCTGGGAGCATTATTTATATACTTTTTGCCTTTTTTCGGCTGTATCCTCCCCATCCAATTTGGGCTAATTTTACACTGCTTCAAGTAAGATTTTTGATTATTTGTGTCCCATCCCCCCTCTCTCTTAGTTTTTCTCCATTTCGCCAAATTAGGGTTATGTTTAGGGGTTATTTTTAGGGTTAGTCAAATCGGGTGTTATGTTTAGGGTTAGGCCAATTAGGGGTTGTGTTTAGGGTTATGTTTTGGGTAGTCCCTTAGTTAGGGTTATGTTAAGTCAATTGGTTGTGTTTAGGGCTTCATTTCGGCCTTTTCATTCCACAGGTCCCAAGGGGTCGGAAATCAGTGGCGGCACAGGCAGGTTAGGTAAGGGAAAAAGACCCCACCCCCAACGGAAGACTTCCTCCGTCGGGGGTAAGGTAAGTGCACGGTCCTGCCACTGATTCCTCCCCCCTGGTCCCCGAGCACTCTTGGTTTTCTTTCCTTCTCGGTTTTCTTTGTACCTTCTACTGGGCTTTCTTTTTATCTCCTTTCTTGGGTTTCTTTTTCTGTGTTCATGCTTTCTTTGGTTTCGCCTTTGTTATCTATTAATATTTTTGCATGCTTTATGTTCAATGGGGCCCGTCGCGACGTTTCGGATTATTTTATCCTTCTTCAGGCTGGGTCCCCATTCGCTTTCTTTAAGCTTTTCTTTTTGTTTCATTTTTGAGAAATTTTGTTCTTCTGTCTTTGTTCTTCTTGCATGTCCTTTATTTAGGTTTTGTTTTTTTCTTTCTTGCATGTCTGTCCTTCTTGCATGTCTTCCTTTTTCTGCTTTTATCCTTCTTGCATGTGTCTGTCTTCTTTATCTTTTTGCTTTATGTGTAGTTCTCCCTCCCTTTTGTATTGGCACCCCCAAATCTTTCCCCCTTCTGTTGCTTGATTTTAGCCTTCCGTTTCTTTCCAACTTTCTTCCACCCATAATCAATCCCTTACTTTTATGCAGATTAGCACTCCCATCCCTAAATTTAGGCTCTACCAGTTATTGTGGCTTCTGGGAGCATTATTTATATACTTTTTGCCTTTTTTCGGCTGTATCCTCCCCATCCAATTTGGGCTAATTTTACACTGCTTCAAGTAAGATTTTTGATTATTTGTGTCCCATCCCCCCTCTCTCTTAGTTTTTCTCCATTTCGCCAAATTAGGGTTATGTTTAGGGGTTATTTTTAGGGTTAGTCAAATCGGGTGTTATGTTTAGGGTTAGGCCAATTAGGGGTTGTGTTTAGGGTTATGTTTTGGGTAGTCCCTTAGTTAGGGTTATGTTAAGTCAATTGGTTGTGTTTAGGGCTTCATTTCGGCCTTTTCATTCCACAGGTCCCAAGGGGTCGGAAATCAGTGGCGGCACAGGCAGGTTAGGTAAGGGAAAAAGACCCCACCCCCAACGGAAGACTTCCTCCGTCGGGGGTAAGGTAAGTGCACGGTCCTGCCACTGATTCCTCCCCCCTGGTCCCCGAGCACTCTTGGTTTTCTTTCCTTCTCGGTTTTCTTTGTACCTTCTACTGGGCTTTCTTTTTATCTCCTTTCTTGGGTTTCTTTTTCTGTGTTCATGCTTTCTTTGGTTTCGCCTTTGTTATCTATTAATATTTTTGCATGCTTTATGTTCAATGGGGCCCGTCGCGACGTTTCGGATTATTTTATCCTTCTTCAGGCTGGGTCCCCATTCGCTTTCTTTAAGCTTTTCTTTTTGTTTCATTTTTGAGAAATTTTGTTCTTCTGTCTTTGTTCTTCTTGCATGTCCTTTATTTAGGTTTTGTTTTTTTCTTTCTTGCATGTCTGTCCTTCTTGCATGTCTTCCTTTTTCTGCTTTTATCCTTCTTGCATGTGTCTGTCTTCTTTATCTTTTTGCTTTATGTGTAGTTCTCCCTCCCTTTTGTATTGGCACCCCCAAATCTTTCCCCCTTCTGTTGCTTGATTTTAGCCTTCCGTTTCTTTCCAACTTTCTTCCACCCATAATCAATCCCTTACTTTTATGCAGATTAGCACTCCCATCCCTAAATTTAGGCTCTACCAGTTATTGTGGCTTCTGGGAGCATTATTTATATACTTTTTGCCTTTTTTCGGCTGTATCCTCCCCATCCAATTTGGGCTAATTTTACACTGCTTCAAGTAAGATTTTTGATTATTTGTGTCCCATCCCCCCTCTCTCTTAGTTTTTCTCCATTTCGCCAAATTAGGGTTATGTTTAGGGGTTATTTTTAGGGTTAGTCAAATCGGGTGTTATGTTTAGGGTTAGGCCAATTAGGGGTTGTGTTTAGGGTTATGTTTTGGGTAGTCCCTTAGTTAGGGTTATGTTAAGTCAATTGGTTGTGTTTAGGGCTTCATTTCGGCCTTTTCATTCCACAGGTCCCAAGGGGTCGGAAATCAGTGGCGGCACAGGCAGGTTAGGTAAGGGAAAAAGACCCCACCCCCAACGGAAGACTTCCTCCGTCGGGGGTAAGGTAAGTGCACGGTCCTGCCACTGATTCCTCCCCCCTGGTCCCCGAGCACTCTTGGTTTTCTTTCCTTCTCGGTTTTCTTTGTACCTTCTACTGGGCTTTCTTTTTATCTCCTTTCTTGGGTTTCTTTTTCTGTGTTCATGCTTTCTTTGGTTTCGCCTTTGTTATCTATTAATATTTTTGCATGCTTTATGTTCAATGGGGCCCGTCGCGACGTTTCGGATTATTTTATCCTTCTTCAGGCTGGGTCCCCATTCGCTTTCTTTAAGCTTTTCTTTTTGTTTCATTTTTGAGAAATTTTGTTCTTCTGTCTTTGTTCTTCTTGCATGTCCTTTATTTAGGTTTTGTTTTTTTCTTTCTTGCATGTCTGTCCTTCTTGCATGTCTTCCTTTTTCTGCTTTTATCCTTCTTGCATGTGTCTGTCTTCTTTATCTTTTTGCTTTATGTGTAGTTCTCCCTCCCTTTTGTATTGGCACCCCCAAATCTTTCCCCCTTCTGTTGCTTGATTTTAGCCTTCCGTTTCTTTCCAACTTTCTTCCACCCATAATCAATCCCTTACTTTTATGCAGATTAGCACTCCCATCCCTAAATTTAGGCTCTACCAGTTATTGTGGCTTCTGGGAGCATTATTTATATACTTTTTGCCTTTTTTCGGCTGTATCCTCCCCATCCAATTTGGGCTAATTTTACACTGCTTCAAGTAAGATTTTTGATTATTTGTGTCCCATCCCCCCTCTCTCTTAGTTTTTCTCCATTTCGCCAAATTAGGGTTATGTTTAGGGGTTATTTTTAGGGTTAGTCAAATCGGGTGTTATGTTTAGGGTTAGGCCAATTAGGGGTTGTGTTTAGGGTTATGTTTTGGGTAGTCCCTTAGTTAGGGTTATGTTAAGTCAATTGGTTGTGTTTAGGGCTTCATTTCGGCCTTTTCATTCCACAGGTCCCAAGGGGTCGGAAATCAGTGGCGGCACAGGCAGGTTAGGTAAGGGAAAAAGACCCCACCCCCAACGGAAGACTTCCTCCGTCGGGGGTAAGGTAAGTGCACGGTCCTGCCACTGATTCCTCCCCCCTGGTCCCCGAGCACTCTTGGTTTTCTTTCCTTCTCGGTTTTCTTTGTACCTTCTACTGGGCTTTCTTTTTATCTCCTTTCTTGGGTTTCTTTTTCTGTGTTCATGCTTTCTTTGGTTTCGCCTTTGTTATCTATTAATATTTTTGCATGCTTTATGTTCAATGGGGCCCGTCGCGACGTTTCGGATTATTTTATCCTTCTTCAGGCTGGGTCCCCATTCGCTTTCTTTAAGCTTTTCTTTTTGTTTCATTTTTGAGAAATTTTGTTCTTCTGTCTTTGTTCTTCTTGCATGTCCTTTATTTAGGTTTTGTTTTTTTCTTTCTTGCATGTCTGTCCTTCTTGCATGTCTTCCTTTTTCTGCTTTTATCCTTCTTGCATGTGTCTGTCTTCTTTATCTTTTTGCTTTATGTGTAGTTCTCCCTCCCTTTTGTATTGGCACCCCCAAATCTTTCCCCCTTCTGTTGCTTGATTTTAGCCTTCCGTTTCTTTCCAACTTTCTTCCACCCATAATCAATCCCTTACTTTTATGCAGATTAGCACTCCCATCCCTAAATTTAGGCTCTACCAGTTATTGTGGCTTCTGGGAGCATTATTTATATACTTTTTGCCTTTTTTCGGCTGTATCCTCCCCATCCAATTTGGGCTAATTTTACACTGCTTCAAGTAAGATTTTTGATTATTTGTGTCCCATCCCCCCTCTCTCTTAGTTTTTCTCCATTTCGCCAAATTAGGGTTATGTTTAGGGGTTATTTTTAGGGTTAGTCAAATCGGGTGTTATGTTTAGGGTTAGGCCAATTAGGGGTTGTGTTTAGGGTTATGTTTTGGGTAGTCCCTTAGTTAGGGTTATGTTAAGTCAATTGGTTGTGTTTAGGGCTTCATTTCGGCCTTTTCATTCCACAGGTCCCAAGGGGTCGGAAATCAGTGGCGGCACAGGCAGGTTAGGTAAGGGAAAAAGACCCCACCCCCAACGGAAGACTTCCTCCGTCGGGGGTAAGGTAAGTGCACGGTCCTGCCACTGATTCCTCCCCCCTGGTCCCCGAGCACTCTTGGTTTTCTTTCCTTCTCGGTTTTCTTTGTACCTTCTACTGGGCTTTCTTTTTATCTCCTTTCTTGGGTTTCTTTTTCTGTGTTCATGCTTTCTTTGGTTTCGCCTTTGTTATCTATTAATATTTTTGCATGCTTTATGTTCAATGGGGCCCGTCGCGACGTTTCGGATTATTTTATCCTTCTTCAGGCTGGGTCCCCATTCGCTTTCTTTAAGCTTTTCTTTTTGTTTCATTTTTGAGAAATTTTGTTCTTCTGTCTTTGTTCTTCTTGCATGTCCTTTATTTAGGTTTTGTTTTTTTCTTTCTTGCATGTCTGTCCTTCTTGCATGTCTTCCTTTTTCTGCTTTTATCCTTCTTGCATGTGTCTGTCTTCTTTATCTTTTTGCTTTATGTGTAGTTCTCCCTCCCTTTTGTATTGGCACCCCCAAATCTTTCCCCCTTCTGTTGCTTGATTTTAGCCTTCCGTTTCTTTCCAACTTTCTTCCACCCATAATCAATCCCTTACTTTTATGCAGATTAGCACTCCCATCCCTAAATTTAGGCTCTACCAGTTATTGTGGCTTCTGGGAGCATTATTTATATACTTTTTGCCTTTTTTCGGCTGTATCCTCCCCATCCAATTTGGGCTAATTTTACACTGCTTCAAGTAAGATTTTTGATTATTTGTGTCCCATCCCCCCTCTCTCTTAGTTTTTCTCCATTTCGCCAAATTAGGGTTATGTTTAGGGGTTATTTTTAGGGTTAGTCAAATCGGGTGTTATGTTTAGGGTTAGGCCAATTAGGGGTTGTGTTTAGGGTTATGTTTTGGGTAGTCCCTTAGTTAGGGTTATGTTAAGTCAATTGGTTGTGTTTAGGGCTTCATTTCGGCCTTTTCATTCCACAGGTCCCAAGGGGTCGGAAATCAGTGGCGGCACAGGCAGGTTAGGTAAGGGAAAAAGACCCCACCCCCAACGGAAGACTTCCTCCGTCGGGGGTAAGGTAAGTGCACGGTCCTGCCACTGATTCCTCCCCCCTGGTCCCCGAGCACTCTTGGTTTTCTTTCCTTCTCGGTTTTCTTTGTACCTTCTACTGGGCTTTCTTTTTATCTCCTTTCTTGGGTTTCTTTTTCTGTGTTCATGCTTTCTTTGGTTTCGCCTTTGTTATCTATTAATATTTTTGCATGCTTTATGTTCAATGGGGCCCGTCGCGACGTTTCGGATTATTTTATCCTTCTTCAGGCTGGGTCCCCATTCGCTTTCTTTAAGCTTTTCTTTTTGTTTCATTTTTGAGAAATTTTGTTCTTCTGTCTTTGTTCTTCTTGCATGTCCTTTATTTAGGTTTTGTTTTTTTCTTTCTTGCATGTCTGTCCTTCTTGCATGTCTTCCTTTTTCTGCTTTTATCCTTCTTGCATGTGTCTGTCTTCTTTATCTTTTTGCTTTATGTGTAGTTCTCCCTCCCTTTTGTATTGGCACCCCCAAATCTTTCCCCCTTCTGTTGCTTGATTTTAGCCTTCCGTTTCTTTCCAACTTTCTTCCACCCATAATCAATCCCTTACTTTTATGCAGATTAGCACTCCCATCCCTAAATTTAGGCTCTACCAGTTATTGTGGCTTCTGGGAGCATTATTTATATACTTTTTGCCTTTTTTCGGCTGTATCCTCCCCATCCAATTTGGGCTAATTTTACACTGCTTCAAGTAAGATTTTTGATTATTTGTGTCCCATCCCCCCTCTCTCTTAGTTTTTCTCCATTTCGCCAAATTAGGGTTATGTTTAGGGGTTATTTTTAGGGTTAGTCAAATCGGGTGTTATGTTTAGGGTTAGGCCAATTAGGGGTTGTGTTTAGGGTTATGTTTTGGGTAGTCCCTTAGTTAGGGTTATGTTAAGTCAATTGGTTGTGTTTAGGGCTTCATTTCGGCCTTTTCATTCCACAGGTCCCAAGGGGTCGGAAATCAGTGGCGGCACAGGCAGGTTAGGTAAGGGAAAAAGACCCCACCCCCAACGGAAGACTTCCTCCGTCGGGGGTAAGGTAAGTGCACGGTCCTGCCACTGATTCCTCCCCCCTGGTCCCCGAGCACTCTTGGTTTTCTTTCCTTCTCGGTTTTCTTTGTACCTTCTACTGGGCTTTCTTTTTATCTCCTTTCTTGGGTTTCTTTTTCTGTGTTCATGCTTTCTTTGGTTTCGCCTTTGTTATCTATTAATATTTTTGCATGCTTTATGTTCAATGGGGCCCGTCGCGACGTTTCGGATTATTTTATCCTTCTTCAGGCTGGGTCCCCATTCGCTTTCTTTAAGCTTTTCTTTTTGTTTCATTTTTGAGAAATTTTGTTCTTCTGTCTTTGTTCTTCTTGCATGTCCTTTATTTAGGTTTTGTTTTTTTCTTTCTTGCATGTCTGTCCTTCTTGCATGTCTTCCTTTTTCTGCTTTTATCCTTCTTGCATGTGTCTGTCTTCTTTATCTTTTTGCTTTATGTGTAGTTCTCCCTCCCTTTTGTATTGGCACCCCCAAATCTTTCCCCCTTCTGTTGCTTGATTTTAGCCTTCCGTTTCTTTCCAACTTTCTTCCACCCATAATCAATCCCTTACTTTTATGCAGATTAGCACTCCCATCCCTAAATTTAGGCTCTACCAGTTATTGTGGCTTCTGGGAGCATTATTTATATACTTTTTGCCTTTTTTCGGCTGTATCCTCCCCATCCAATTTGGGCTAATTTTACACTGCTTCAAGTAAGATTTTTGATTATTTGTGTCCCATCCCCCCTCTCTCTTAGTTTTTCTCCATTTCGCCAAATTAGGGTTATGTTTAGGGGTTATTTTTAGGGTTAGTCAAATCGGGTGTTATGTTTAGGGTTAGGCCAATTAGGGGTTGTGTTTAGGGTTATGTTTTGGGTAGTCCCTTAGTTAGGGTTATGTTAAGTCAATTGGTTGTGTTTAGGGCTTCATTTCGGCCTTTTCATTCCACAGGTCCCAAGGGGTCGGAAATCAGTGGCGGCACAGGCAGGTTAGGTAAGGGAAAAAGACCCCACCCCCAACGGAAGACTTCCTCCGTCGGGGGTAAGGTAAGTGCACGGTCCTGCCACTGATTCCTCCCCCCTGGTCCCCGAGCACTCTTGGTTTTCTTTCCTTCTCGGTTTTCTTTGTACCTTCTACTGGGCTTTCTTTTTATCTCCTTTCTTGGGTTTCTTTTTCTGTGTTCATGCTTTCTTTGGTTTCGCCTTTGTTATCTATTAATATTTTTGCATGCTTTATGTTCAATGGGGCCCGTCGCGACGTTTCGGATTATTTTATCCTTCTTCAGGCTGGGTCCCCATTCGCTTTCTTTAAGCTTTTCTTTTTGTTTCATTTTTGAGAAATTTTGTTCTTCTGTCTTTGTTCTTCTTGCATGTCCTTTATTTAGGTTTTGTTTTTTTCTTTCTTGCATGTCTGTCCTTCTTGCATGTCTTCCTTTTTCTGCTTTTATCCTTCTTGCATGTGTCTGTCTTCTTTATCTTTTTGCTTTATGTGTAGTTCTCCCTCCCTTTTGTATTGGCACCCCCAAATCTTTCCCCCTTCTGTTGCTTGATTTTAGCCTTCCGTTTCTTTCCAACTTTCTTCCACCCATAATCAATCCCTTACTTTTATGCAGATTAGCACTCCCATCCCTAAATTTAGGCTCTACCAGTTATTGTGGCTTCTGGGAGCATTATTTATATACTTTTTGCCTTTTTTCGGCTGTATCCTCCCCATCCAATTTGGGCTAATTTTACACTGCTTCAAGTAAGATTTTTGATTATTTGTGTCCCATCCCCCCTCTCTCTTAGTTTTTCTCCATTTCGCCAAATTAGGGTTATGTTTAGGGGTTATTTTTAGGGTTAGTCAAATCGGGTGTTATGTTTAGGGTTAGGCCAATTAGGGGTTGTGTTTAGGGTTATGTTTTGGGTAGTCCCTTAGTTAGGGTTATGTTAAGTCAATTGGTTGTGTTTAGGGCTTCATTTCGGCCTTTTCATTCCACAGGTCCCAAGGGGTCGGAAATCAGTGGCGGCACAGGCAGGTTAGGTAAGGGAAAAAGACCCCACCCCCAACGGAAGACTTCCTCCGTCGGGGGTAAGGGTTAGGGTTAGGTAAGGGAAAAAGACCCCACCCCCAACGGAAGACTTCCTCCGTCGGGGGTAAGGTAAGTGCACGGTCCTGCCACTGATTCCTCCCCCTTGGTCCCCGAGCACTCTTGGTTTTCTTTCCATCTTGGTTTTCTTCTTGGTTTTCTTTGTACCTTCTGTCTTGGGCTTTCTTTTTATCTCCTCTCTTGGGTTTCTCTTTCTGGTTTCATGCTTTCTTTGGTTTCGCCTTTGTTATCTAATAATATTTTTGCATGCTTTATGTTCAATGGGGCCCGTCGCGACGTTTCGGATTATTTTATCCTTCTTCAGGCTGGGTCCCCATTCGCTTTCTTTAAGCTTTTCTTTTTGTTTTATTTTTGAGATATTTTGTTCTTCTGTCTTTGTTCTTCTTGCATGTCCTTTATTTAGGTTTTGTTTTTTTCTTTCTTGCATGATGTCTTTCTTTTTCTGCTTTTGATTCATCTTTCTCTTTGTATATCCTTCTTGCATGTGTCTGTCTTCTTTATCTTTTTGCTTTATGTGTAGTTCTCCCTCCCTTTTGTATTGGCACCCCCAAGTCTTTCCCCCTTCTGTTGCTTGATTTTAGCCTTCCGTTTCTTTCCAACTTTCTTCCACCCATAATCAATCCCTTACTTTTATGCAGATTAGCACTCCCATCCCTAAATTTAGGCTCTACCAGTTATTGTGGCTTCTGGGAGCATTATATACTTTTTGCCTTTTTTCGGCTGTATCCTCCCCATCCAATTTGGGCTAATTTTACACTGCTTCAAGTAAGATTTTTGATTATTTGTGTCCCATCCCCCCTCTCTCTTAGTTTTTCTCCATTTCGCCAAATTAGGGTTATGTTTAGGGGTTATTTTTAGGGTTAGTCAAATCGGGTGTTATGTTTAGGGTTAGGCCAATTAGGGGTTGTGTTTAGGGTTATGTTTTGGGTAGTCCATTAGTTAGGGTTATGTTAAGTCAATTGGTTGTGTTTAGGGCTTCATTTCGGCCTTTTCATTCCACAGGTCCCAAGGGGTCGGAAATCAGTGGCGGCACAGGCAGGTTAGGTAAGGGAAAAAGACCCCACCCCCAACGGAAGACTTCCTCCGTCGGGGGTAAGGTAAGTGCACGGTCCTGCCACTGATTCCTCCCCCTTGGTCCCCGAGCACTCTTGGTTTTCTTTCCATCTTGGTTTTCTTCTTGGTTTTCTTTGTACCTTCTGTCTTGGGCTTTCTTTTTATCTCCTCTCTTGGGTTTCTCTTTCTGGTTTCATGCTTTCTTTGGTTTCGCCTTTGTTATCTAATAATATTTTTGCATGCTTTATGTTCAATGGGGCCCGTCGCGACGTTTCGGATTATTTTATCCTTCTTCAGGCTGGGTCCCCATTCGCTTTCTTTAAGCTTTTCTTTTTGTTTTATTTTTGAGATATTTTGTTCTTCTGTCTTTGTTCTTCTTGCATGTCCTTTATTTAGGTTTTGTTTTTTTCTTTCTTGCATGATGTCTTTCTTTTTCTGCTTTTGATTCATCTTTCTCTTTGTATATCCTTCTTGCATGTGTCTGTCTTCTTTATCTTTTTGCTTTATGTGTAGTTCTCCCTCCCTTTTGTATTGGCACCCCCAAGTCTTTCCCCCTTCTGTTGCTTGATTTTAGCCTTCCGTTTCTTTCCAACTTTCTTCCACCCATAATCAATCCCTTACTTTTATGCAGATTAGCACTCCCATCCCTAAATTTAGGCTCTACCAGTTATTGTGGCTTCTGGGAGCATTATATACTTTTTGCCTTTTTTCGGCTGTATCCTCCCCATCCAATTTGGGCTAATTTTACACTGCTTCAAGTAAGATTTTTGATTATTTGTGTCCCATCCCCCCTCTCTCTTAGTTTTTCTCCATTTCGCCAAATTAGGGTTATGTTTAGGGGTTATTTTTAGGGTTAGTCAAATCGGGTGTTATGTTTAGGGTTAGGCCAATTAGGGGTTGTGTTTAGGGTTATGTTTTGGGTAGTCCATTAGTTAGGGTTATGTTAAGTCAATTGGTTGTGTTTAGGGCTTCATTTCGGCCTTTTCATTCCACAGGTCCCAAGGGGTCGGAAATCAGTGGCGGCACAGGCAGGTTAGGTAAGGGAAAAAGACCCCACCCCCAACGGAAGACTTCCTCCGTCGGGGGTAAGGTAAGTGCACGGTCCTGCCACTGATTCCTCCCCCTTGGTCCCCGAGCACTCTTGGTTTTCTTTCCATCTTGGTTTTCTTCTTGGTTTTCTTTGTACCTTCTGTCTTGGGCTTTCTTTTTATCTCCTCTCTTGGGTTTCTCTTTCTGGTTTCATGCTTTCTTTGGTTTCGCCTTTGTTATCTAATAATATTTTTGCATGCTTTATGTTCAATGGGGCCCGTCGCGACGTTTCGGATTATTTTATCCTTCTTCAGGCTGGGTCCCCATTCGCTTTCTTTAAGCTTTTCTTTTTGTTTTATTTTTGAGATATTTTGTTCTTCTGTCTTTGTTCTTCTTGCATGTCCTTTATTTAGGTTTTGTTTTTTTCTTTCTTGCATGATGTCTTTCTTTTTCTGCTTTTGATTCATCTTTCTCTTTGTATATCCTTCTTGCATGTGTCTGTCTTCTTTATCTTTTTGCTTTATGTGTAGTTCTCCCTCCCTTTTGTATTGGCACCCCCAAGTCTTTCCCCCTTCTGTTGCTTGATTTTAGCCTTCCGTTTCTTTCCAACTTTCTTCCACCCATAATCAATCCCTTACTTTTATGCAGATTAGCACTCCCATCCCTAAATTTAGGCTCTACCAGTTATTGTGGCTTCTGGGAGCATTATATACTTTTTGCCTTTTTTCGGCTGTATCCTCCCCATCCAATTTGGGCTAATTTTACACTGCTTCAAGTAAGATTTTTGATTATTTGTGTCCCATCCCCCCTCTCTCTTAGTTTTTCTCCATTTCGCCAAATTAGGGTTATGTTTAGGGGTTATTTTTAGGGTTAGTCAAATCGGGTGTTATGTTTAGGGTTAGGCCAATTAGGGGTTGTGTTTAGGGTTATGTTTTGGGTAGTCCATTAGTTAGGGTTATGTTAAGTCAATTGGTTGTGTTTAGGGCTTCATTTCGGCCTTTTCATTCCACAGGTCCCAAGGGGTCGGAAATCAGTGGCGGCACAGGCAGGTTAGGTAAGGGAAAAAGACCCCACCCCCAACGGAAGACTTCCTCCGTCGGGGGTAAGGTAAGTGCACGGTCCTGCCACTGATTCCTCCCCCTTGGTCCCCGAGCACTCTTGGTTTTCTTTCCATCTTGGTTTTCTTCTTGGTTTTCTTTGTACCTTCTGTCTTGGGCTTTCTTTTTATCTCCTCTCTTGGGTTTCTCTTTCTGGTTTCATGCTTTCTTTGGTTTCGCCTTTGTTATCTAATAATATTTTTGCATGCTTTATGTTCAATGGGGCCCGTCGCGACGTTTCGGATTATTTTATCCTTCTTCAGGCTGGGTCCCCATTCGCTTTCTTTAAGCTTTTCTTTTTGTTTTATTTTTGAGATATTTTGTTCTTCTGTCTTTGTTCTTCTTGCATGTCCTTTATTTAGGTTTTGTTTTTTTCTTTCTTGCATGATGTCTTTCTTTTTCTGCTTTTGATTCATCTTTCTCTTTGTATATCCTTCTTGCATGTGTCTGTCTTCTTTATCTTTTTGCTTTATGTGTAGTTCTCCCTCCCTTTTGTATTGGCACCCCCAAGTCTTTCCCCCTTCTGTTGCTTGATTTTAGCCTTCCGTTTCTTTCCAACTTTCTTCCACCCATAATCAATCCCTTACTTTTATGCAGATTAGCACTCCCATCCCTAAATTTAGGCTCTACCAGTTATTGTGGCTTCTGGGAGCATTATATACTTTTTGCCTTTTTTCGGCTGTATCCTCCCCATCCAATTTGGGCTAATTTTACACTGCTTCAAGTAAGATTTTTGATTATTTGTGTCCCATCCCCCCTCTCTCTTAGTTTTTCTCCATTTCGCCAAATTAGGGTTATGTTTAGGGGTTATTTTTAGGGTTAGTCAAATCGGGTGTTATGTTTAGGGTTAGGCCAATTAGGGGTTGTGTTTAGGGTTATGTTTTGGGTAGTCCATTAGTTAGGGTTATGTTAAGTCAATTGGTTGTGTTTAGGGCTTCATTTCGGCCTTTTCATTCCACAGGTCCCAAGGGGTCGGAAATCAGTGGCGGCACAGGCAGGTTAGGTAAGGGAAAAAGACCCCACCCCCAACGGAAGACTTCCTCCGTCGGGGGTAAGGGTTAGGGTTAGGGTTAGGGGTTAGGGTTAGGGTTAGGGTTAGGGTTAGGGTTAGGGTTAGGGTTAGGTTAGGGTTAGGGTTAGGGTTAGGGTTAGGGTTAGGGTTAGGGTTAGGGTTAGGGTTAGGGGGTTAGGGTTAGGGTTAGGGTTAGGGTTAGGGTTAGGGTTAGGGTTAGGGTTAGGGTTAGGGTTAGGGTTAGGGTTAGGGTTAGGGTTAGGGTTAGGGTTAGGGTTAGGGTTAGGGTTAGGGTTAGGGTTAGGGTTAGGGTTAGGGTTAGAGGGTTAGGGTTAGGGTTAGGGTTAGAGGGTTAGGGTTAGGGTTAGGGTTAGGGTTAGGGTTAGGGTTAGGGTTAGGGTTAGGGTTAGGTTTTTGGGAAAGGATCCGAGTTGAGGCCGAAGCCCTACCTCGTAGCGCACGCTCCACACTGGGGACGCATCAGACCCCCCGCTGGTCATCATTCAACCCCAAGGGGCACCCCGCGTCGGGGCCTTCGGAGCCTCTACCCATCGTCCCTCTCAGATGAGGACTTGAGGACTGTGTGAGTCGGAGGATTTTGTAGGCTCGGCGCAGGCATCTAGTTTCGCCCGCCGGGTCAACTTTTCAGGTCGCCCATGCCCTTCTCATGTCCGGTTGGGAGGACAGTGGCTCGGTCCCTTTCGGTCCCCCGTTCGCCCACCGTCCCCCTCCGGTTCAGGGCGTGGAGCGCCTTGCGGCGAGTCGGTCATCCGTCAGGTGGATTACTGACCGTCCTCCAACCGCCGTGACCTCTCTCCGGCCATGTCCTCTTCCACTCCGGGATCCCTGGGGTCCAGGATCTGGGGTTTGGGTCGGGGAACGATTCTCCCTCGACCCGAAGCCAAGTCGTCTTCTGTCCTCCCAGCATCTCGTCTTCTTCGGGCCGTCGCAGTGTTGGGTGGTTGAGGGGTTGGGGTAAGGAATAGAAATCAGGTGAGGGGATAGGAATCCAGAAATCAAGAAAAGTGGTTGTGGTTAGGGACAGGGGTTAGAGTCAGACATTAGGAAGAGAGGTTGTGGTTAGGGTAAGAGATAGGGATAGGGGTTATAGTAAAGAAATAGCGGTAAAGGGGTTGTGTTTAGACAAAGGGGTTGGGGTTAGGGACAGAAGAGAGAGCCAGGAACAAGGGTTGTGTTTAGGGTTAGGGTTAGGGTTAGGGACAGAAGAAAGAGCTAGGAACAAGGGTTGGGGTTAGGGACAGAGATGAGGGATAGAAGGGATAGAAGGGTCAGGGGCCAGGCGTTTCACTCACCCGCGGGAGTCGGGACGTTTTGTCCTCAGACCCACATCCCAGTCGTCATTTTGGGTGCCGGATCCTCCCCAGGATGTTGTTTCAGACGACAAATCCGCTCGGAACCTTGTTTTGGACATCAATCACTCCCTGTTCTCTCAGGATTAGGGCCAGGATGCGATTCACCTCCAACCCAAACCCTAGTTTATGCTTCTTCGGGCAGTTGTTTTAGATGTTCTTTTTTGGTTTCCCCTCAGGCTGTTGTTTCTCGACTGTCAACCCTCCTGGTTCGATGAGGGTTGGGACCGAATTATCCTCAAACCCTGTGTTTAAGGCTCCCGGTCCCATCGGGTTTTCGTCCCATACGCTCGGTCCCCTACGGTACTTTTCCGGACGACAGGCCCCTCCTCTGACTCCAGCGGTCGGTGGTCCTCGACGTCCCGCGACGGTGAAACCCACCCCTACACTGCCTCCCCCAACTACTCTCAGCTATACCCGGTGGAGTACGAATCACGTGCGTCTGAAGAGTGGCTCCAGCCAGCACAATGCATCTATGTGTAATATGTGTTGCAAATTACCATATGTCCCTCCCCCCAGTGCTGCCTGTAGCCACCCTCCCTGTGTATCCACTTACCTTGCGTATCACGTCATGCGCTTGAGATCGTAGAGTCGGTCCCGGCGAGTCTCCGCTTCCTCCCCGTCGGCTCGTTGTCCTCGGGCGAAGATCCTCGGTCCGTTTCCCGCGTCGTCCTCCGCGTCTCGTCGTCTTCTGCGTCCGCGTGGCGTAGAATGTGTCGCCTCATGTCGTCTCACCGCGCCCATTTGCGGTTGATCGATGGCGAACACCAAGTCTCGGATCACGGATACGTCGGTGACTTCCACCTGATCGTATCTGCGTCCGCGTCGTCCCTCGTCGACCAGGCAGTCAGCCGGTGGCTTTCGTTGGACTAGTCAACCCGTTGGGTTGGCTGGGCAGGTCGTCGCGACGCGTTTCGTCCACATTAGGACTCATCAGGCAACAGTACCATGCCCAGCCACCGGCGACTGCAGAGATGTCTCTCGTCGTTCCGTCGTCTCTTCTTCTCTTTCTTGGATGTCGGTGGAGGAGGCCGCGTCAGGCGGGGTCCGAGGCGGGCGACCGCGGGGACCAGCCGAAGGCAGAGCCGGCCCCCCCGGCACAACGCCCCCCCACGGACCCCCACGCCGGCCCCCCGGAACACCGTTCAACTCTCTACCACCTTACCTCTAGTTCCGTCCGAGAGCGGAGAGCCTGAGGTGGGCGCCTTTCGGTTTGGTGTCCCAGCCCCCGAGAAAGGCATCTCGTGCGAGGCCTTCACCATCCTTCGCGTCCTCGGGTGTTTCCCAGAAGATTGTTTACGCTATCGGCCTCGTCTGGGAGCGAGACCGGCGGCGGTTGTCGCAGTGGCCCAGCAGGCTCGCCGGCCGCCTTTGCCTTCTGCTTTACACTCCTTCACCGCCCGCGAACGTGTTCCAGAGCCGCCCGCGCGAAAACCCGCGGACGGGCGCCGCGCCGGAGAGGCCCACCCCGCCGACAGCAGATCCCCACCGCCACCCGATCCGGACGTCGTCGTACCTGTAATGCCTCTCGTTCACTCTGCGCGGCTTTATATGCGTTTGGTTCTTCTTCGCTCGTTCAGCGAGATCACAACGCCCTCCGGTGGTCGCCGTCCGCATTGCAGGAGCTTATGTGTATGTGGTGTCATGCAGATTAATCAGTCTTCTTCCGTGCCATGCCTTGTTCAAAATGAACTGAATAGGCTGTGTAAGCGTTTATATAATGTCCTTGAAGCAACCCAGTTGAACAGCATGTACACTGTTTGAGTTGTTACAATTGACTGATAAATCAGCCTACCTACTGTCCATGTATGTGTGAGCAATTGCCTCTACTTATTGTATCATGAAGTGTTCTGTGTCGTGTCATCTAAGCAAGTGACTTTATCCAATCATCTTTCGTTATTTATATAGGCACGGAAAAATGTACACACTTGATCCAAACTCCACATACACTTACCTTGTATCTAATGACTATCCGCTTGTCACAGCAACACACTTACCTTTTCCGCAGCACATCACTGTAAACTAGCCTAATTACATTATCCCCTCTTACGCCCCACTTACCTGTTGTGTCGTCCCACGTAGTTTCCCGACGTCCCGAGTCCATTCGTCCTTGCTTGTGTCCTGGATCCCCGGCGCAGGCTTTGTCGTCCTGTTGCGTCGGTCTGGCTTTTATCCCGCCAGATTCTTTTCTCAACATCCTGCATTGGCTTTTCGCCGTTTAGGACGCGAGTGCGACGCTAGAACAGTTTGGCCAAGTTCACGTTTCGGATCCCGGTGTGGTTCTGTCGTTATCTCACACCGGCTTCGAACCCCCACGCAAGGCTGTGACACTGGGGGTTAAGTCTTCAGCGAGCCCCAGCAGGCCCAGGCGGGTTAGGTTTTTGGGAAAGGATCCGAGTTGAGGCCGAAGCCCTACCTCGTAGCGCACGCTCCACACTGGGGACGCATCAGACCCCCCGCTGGTCATCATTCAACCCCAAGGGGCACCCCGCGTCGGGGCCTTCGGAGCCTCTACCCATCGTCCCTCTCAGATGAGGACTTGAGGACTGTGTGAGTCGGAGGATTTTGTAGGCTCGGCGCAGGCATCTAGTTTCGCCCGCCGGGTCAACTTTTCAGGTCGCCCATGCCCTTCTCATGTCCGGTTGGGAGGACAGTGGCTCGGTCCCTTTCGGTCCCCCGTTCGCCCACCGTCCCCCTCCGGTTCAGGGCGTGGAGCGCCTTGCGGCGAGTCGGTCATCCGTCAGGTGGATTACTGACCGTCCTCCAACCGCCGTGACCTCTCTCCGGCCATGTCCTCTTCCACTCCGGGATCCCTGGGGTCCAGGATCTGGGGTTTGGGTCGGGGAACGATTCTCCCTCGACCCGAAGCCAAGTCGTCTTCTGTCCTCCCAGCATCTCGTCTTCTTCGGGCCGTCGCAGTGTTGGGTGGTTGAGGGGTTGGGGTAAGGAATAGAAATCAGGTGAGGGGATAGGAATCCAGAAATCAAGAAAAGTGGTTGTGGTTAGGGACAGGGGTTAGAGTCAGACATTAGGAAGAGAGGTTGTGGTTAGGGTAAGAGATAGGGATAGGGGTTATAGTAAAGAAATAGCGGTAAAGGGGTTGTGTTTAGACAAAGGGGTTGGGGTTAGGGACAGAAGAGAGAGCCAGGAACAAGGGTTGTGTTTAGGGTTAGGGTTAGGGTTAGGGACAGAAGAAAGAGCTAGGAACAAGGGTTGGGGTTAGGGACAGAGATGAGGGATAGAAGGGATAGAAGGGTCAGGGGCCAGGCGTTTCACTCACCCGCGGGAGTCGGGACGTTTTGTCCTCAGACCCACATCCCAGTCGTCATTTTGGGTGCCGGATCCTCCCCAGGATGTTGTTTCAGACGACAAATCCGCTCGGAACCTTGTTTTGGACATCAATCACTCCCTGTTCTCTCAGGATTAGGGCCAGGATGCGATTCACCTCCAACCCAAACCCTAGTTTATGCTTCTTCGGGCAGTTGTTTTAGATGTTCTTTTTTGGTTTCCCCTCAGGCTGTTGTTTCTCGACTGTCAACCCTCCTGGTTCGATGAGGGTTGGGACCGAATTATCCTCAAACCCTGTGTTTAAGGCTCCCGGTCCCATCGGGTTTTCGTCCCATACGCTCGGTCCCCTACGGTACTTTTCCGGACGACAGGCCCCTCCTCTGACTCCAGCGGTCGGTGGTCCTCGACGTCCCGCGACGGTGAAACCCACCCCTACACTGCCTCCCCCAACTACTCTCAGCTATACCCGGTGGAGTACGAATCACGTGCGTCTGAAGAGTGGCTCCAGCCAGCACAATGCATCTATGTGTAATATGTGTTGCAAATTACCATATGTCCCTCCCCCCAGTGCTGCCTGTAGCCACCCTCCCTGTGTATCCACTTACCTTGCGTATCACGTCATGCGCTTGAGATCGTAGAGTCGGTCCCGGCGAGTCTCCGCTTCCTCCCCGTCGGCTCGTTGTCCTCGGGCGAAGATCCTCGGTCCGTTTCCCGCGTCGTCCTCCGCGTCTCGTCGTCTTCTGCGTCCGCGTGGCGTAGAATGTGTCGCCTCATGTCGTCTCACCGCGCCCATTTGCGGTTGATCGATGGCGAACACCAAGTCTCGGATCACGGATACGTCGGTGACTTCCACCTGATCGTATCTGCGTCCGCGTCGTCCCTCGTCGACCAGGCAGTCAGCCGGTGGCTTTCGTTGGACTAGTCAACCCGTTGGGTTGGCTGGGCAGGTCGTCGCGACGCGTTTCGTCCACATTAGGACTCATCAGGCAACAGTACCATGCCCAGCCACCGGCGACTGCAGAGATGTCTCTCGTCGTTCCGTCGTCTCTTCTTCTCTTTCTTGGATGTCGGTGGAGGAGGCCGCGTCAGGCGGGGTCCGAGGCGGGCGACCGCGGGGACCAGCCGAAGGCAGAGCCGGCCCCCCCGGCACAACGCCCCCCCACGGACCCCCACGCCGGCCCCCCGGAACACCGTTCAACTCTCTACCACCTTACCTCTAGTTCCGTCCGAGAGCGGAGAGCCTGAGGTGGGCGCCTTTCGGTTTGGTGTCCCAGCCCCCGAGAAAGGCATCTCGTGCGAGGCCTTCACCATCCTTCGCGTCCTCGGGTGTTTCCCAGAAGATTGTTTACGCTATCGGCCTCGTCTGGGAGCGAGACCGGCGGCGGTTGTCGCAGTGGCCCAGCAGGCTCGCCGGCCGCCTTTGCCTTCTGCTTTACACTCCTTCACCGCCCGCGAACGTGTTCCAGAGCCGCCCGCGCGAAAACCCGCGGACGGGCGCCGCGCCGGAGAGGCCCACCCCGCCGACAGCAGATCCCCACCGCCACCCGATCCGGACGTCGTCGTACCTGTAATGCCTCTCGTTCACTCTGCGCGGCTTTATATGCGTTTGGTTCTTCTTCGCTCGTTCAGCGAGATCACAACGCCCTCCGGTGGTCGCCGTCCGCATTGCAGGAGCTTATGTGTATGTGGTGTCATGCAGATTAATCAGTCTTCTTCCGTGCCATGCCTTGTTCAAAATGAACTGAATAGGCTGTGTAAGCGTTTATATAATGTCCTTGAAGCAACCCAGTTGAACAGCATGTACACTGTTTGAGTTGTTACAATTGACTGATAAATCAGCCTACCTACTGTCCATGTATGTGTGAGCAATTGCCTCTACTTATTGTATCATGAAGTGTTCTGTGTCGTGTCATCTAAGCAAGTGACTTTATCCAATCATCTTTCGTTATTTATATAGGCACGGAAAAATGTACACACTTGATCCAAACTCCACATACACTTACCTTGTATCTAATGACTATCCGCTTGTCACAGCAACACACTTACCTTTTCCGCAGCACATCACTGTAAACTAGCCTAATTACATTATCCCCTCTTACGCCCCACTTACCTGTTGTGTCGTCCCACGTAGTTTCCCGACGTCCCGAGTCCATTCGTCCTTGCTTGTGTCCTGGATCCCCGGCGCAGGCTTTGTCGTCCTGTTGCGTCGGTCTGGCTTTTATCCCGCCAGATTCTTTTCTCAACATCCTGCATTGGCTTTTCGCCGTTTAGGACGCGAGTGCGACGCTAGAACAGTTTGGCCAAGTTCACGTTTCGGATCCCGGTGTGGTTCTGTCGTTATCTCACACCGGCTTCGAACCCCCACGCAAGGCTGTGACACTGGGGGTTAAGTCTTCAGCGAGCCCCAGCAGGCCCAGGCGGGTTAGGTTTTTGGGAAAGGATCCGAGTTGAGGCCGAAGCCCTACCTCGTAGCGCACGCTCCACACTGGGGACGCATCAGACCCCCCGCTGGTCATCATTCAACCCCAAGGGGCACCCCGCGTCGGGGCCTTCGGAGCCTCTACCCATCGTCCCTCTCAGATGAGGACTTGAGGACTGTGTGAGTCGGAGGATTTTGTAGGCTCGGCGCAGGCATCTAGTTTCGCCCGCCGGGTCAACTTTTCAGGTCGCCCATGCCCTTCTCATGTCCGGTTGGGAGGACAGTGGCTCGGTCCCTTTCGGTCCCCCGTTCGCCCACCGTCCCCCTCCGGTTCAGGGCGTGGAGCGCCTTGCGGCGAGTCGGTCATCCGTCAGGTGGATTACTGACCGTCCTCCAACCGCCGTGACCTCTCTCCGGCCATGTCCTCTTCCACTCCGGGATCCCTGGGGTCCAGGATCTGGGGTTTGGGTCGGGGAACGATTCTCCCTCGACCCGAAGCCAAGTCGTCTTCTGTCCTCCCAGCATCTCGTCTTCTTCGGGCCGTCGCAGTGTTGGGTGGTTGAGGGGTTGGGGTAAGGAATAGAAATCAGGTGAGGGGATAGGAATCCAGAAATCAAGAAAAGTGGTTGTGGTTAGGGACAGGGGTTAGAGTCAGACATTAGGAAGAGAGGTTGTGGTTAGGGTAAGAGATAGGGATAGGGGTTATAGTAAAGAAATAGCGGTAAAGGGGTTGTGTTTAGACAAAGGGGTTGGGGTTAGGGACAGAAGAGAGAGCCAGGAACAAGGGTTGTGTTTAGGGTTAGGGTTAGGGTTAGGGACAGAAGAAAGAGCTAGGAACAAGGGTTGGGGTTAGGGACAGAGATGAGGGATAGAAGGGATAGAAGGGTCAGGGGCCAGGCGTTTCACTCACCCGCGGGAGTCGGGACGTTTTGTCCTCAGACCCACATCCCAGTCGTCATTTTGGGTGCCGGATCCTCCCCAGGATGTTGTTTCAGACGACAAATCCGCTCGGAACCTTGTTTTGGACATCAATCACTCCCTGTTCTCTCAGGATTAGGGCCAGGATGCGATTCACCTCCAACCCAAACCCTAGTTTATGCTTCTTCGGGCAGTTGTTTTAGATGTTCTTTTTTGGTTTCCCCTCAGGCTGTTGTTTCTCGACTGTCAACCCTCCTGGTTCGATGAGGGTTGGGACCGAATTATCCTCAAACCCTGTGTTTAAGGCTCCCGGTCCCATCGGGTTTTCGTCCCATACGCTCGGTCCCCTACGGTACTTTTCCGGACGACAGGCCCCTCCTCTGACTCCAGCGGTCGGTGGTCCTCGACGTCCCGCGACGGTGAAACCCACCCCTACACTGCCTCCCCCAACTACTCTCAGCTATACCCGGTGGAGTACGAATCACGTGCGTCTGAAGAGTGGCTCCAGCCAGCACAATGCATCTATGTGTAATATGTGTTGCAAATTACCATATGTCCCTCCCCCCAGTGCTGCCTGTAGCCACCCTCCCTGTGTATCCACTTACCTTGCGTATCACGTCATGCGCTTGAGATCGTAGAGTCGGTCCCGGCGAGTCTCCGCTTCCTCCCCGTCGGCTCGTTGTCCTCGGGCGAAGATCCTCGGTCCGTTTCCCGCGTCGTCCTCCGCGTCTCGTCGTCTTCTGCGTCCGCGTGGCGTAGAATGTGTCGCCTCATGTCGTCTCACCGCGCCCATTTGCGGTTGATCGATGGCGAACACCAAGTCTCGGATCACGGATACGTCGGTGACTTCCACCTGATCGTATCTGCGTCCGCGTCGTCCCTCGTCGACCAGGCAGTCAGCCGGTGGCTTTCGTTGGACTAGTCAACCCGTTGGGTTGGCTGGGCAGGTCGTCGCGACGCGTTTCGTCCACATTAGGACTCATCAGGCAACAGTACCATGCCCAGCCACCGGCGACTGCAGAGATGTCTCTCGTCGTTCCGTCGTCTCTTCTTCTCTTTCTTGGATGTCGGTGGAGGAGGCCGCGTCAGGCGGGGTCCGAGGCGGGCGACCGCGGGGACCAGCCGAAGGCAGAGCCGGCCCCCCCGGCACAACGCCCCCCCACGGACCCCCACGCCGGCCCCCCGGAACACCGTTCAACTCTCTACCACCTTACCTCTAGTTCCGTCCGAGAGCGGAGAGCCTGAGGTGGGCGCCTTTCGGTTTGGTGTCCCAGCCCCCGAGAAAGGCATCTCGTGCGAGGCCTTCACCATCCTTCGCGTCCTCGGGTGTTTCCCAGAAGATTGTTTACGCTATCGGCCTCGTCTGGGAGCGAGACCGGCGGCGGTTGTCGCAGTGGCCCAGCAGGCTCGCCGGCCGCCTTTGCCTTCTGCTTTACACTCCTTCACCGCCCGCGAACGTGTTCCAGAGCCGCCCGCGCGAAAACCCGCGGACGGGCGCCGCGCCGGAGAGGCCCACCCCGCCGACAGCAGATCCCCACCGCCACCCGATCCGGACGTCGTCGTACCTGTAATGCCTCTCGTTCACTCTGCGCGGCTTTATATGCGTTTGGTTCTTCTTCGCTCGTTCAGCGAGATCACAACGCCCTCCGGTGGTCGCCGTCCGCATTGCAGGAGCTTATGTGTATGTGGTGTCATGCAGATTAATCAGTCTTCTTCCGTGCCATGCCTTGTTCAAAATGAACTGAATAGGCTGTGTAAGCGTTTATATAATGTCCTTGAAGCAACCCAGTTGAACAGCATGTACACTGTTTGAGTTGTTACAATTGACTGATAAATCAGCCTACCTACTGTCCATGTATGTGTGAGCAATTGCCTCTACTTATTGTATCATGAAGTGTTCTGTGTCGTGTCATCTAAGCAAGTGACTTTATCCAATCATCTTTCGTTATTTATATAGGCACGGAAAAATGTACACACTTGATCCAAACTCCACATACACTTACCTTGTATCTAATGACTATCCGCTTGTCACAGCAACACACTTACCTTTTCCGCAGCACATCACTGTAAACTAGCCTAATTACATTATCCCCTCTTACGCCCCACTTACCTGTTGTGTCGTCCCACGTAGTTTCCCGACGTCCCGAGTCCATTCGTCCTTGCTTGTGTCCTGGATCCCCGGCGCAGGCTTTGTCGTCCTGTTGCGTCGGTCTGGCTTTTATCCCGCCAGATTCTTTTCTCAACATCCTGCATTGGCTTTTCGCCGTTTAGGACGCGAGTGCGACGCTAGAACAGTTTGGCCAAGTTCACGTTTCGGATCCCGGTGTGGTTCTGTCGTTATCTCACACCGGCTTCGAACCCCCACGCAAGGCTGTGACACTGGGGGTTAAGTCTTCAGCGAGCCCCAGCAGGCCCAGGCGGGTTAGGTTTTTGGGAAAGGATCCGAGTTGAGGCCGAAGCCCTACCTCGTAGCGCACGCTCCACACTGGGGACGCATCAGACCCCCCGCTGGTCATCATTCAACCCCAAGGGGCACCCCGCGTCGGGGCCTTCGGAGCCTCTACCCATCGTCCCTCTCAGATGAGGACTTGAGGACTGTGTGAGTCGGAGGATTTTGTAGGCTCGGCGCAGGCATCTAGTTTCGCCCGCCGGGTCAACTTTTCAGGTCGCCCATGCCCTTCTCATGTCCGGTTGGGAGGACAGTGGCTCGGTCCCTTTCGGTCCCCCGTTCGCCCACCGTCCCCCTCCGGTTCAGGGCGTGGAGCGCCTTGCGGCGAGTCGGTCATCCGTCAGGTGGATTACTGACCGTCCTCCAACCGCCGTGACCTCTCTCCGGCCATGTCCTCTTCCACTCCGGGATCCCTGGGGTCCAGGATCTGGGGTTTGGGTCGGGGAACGATTCTCCCTCGACCCGAAGCCAAGTCGTCTTCTGTCCTCCCAGCATCTCGTCTTCTTCGGGCCGTCGCAGTGTTGGGTGGTTGAGGGGTTGGGGTAAGGAATAGAAATCAGGTGAGGGGATAGGAATCCAGAAATCAAGAAAAGTGGTTGTGGTTAGGGACAGGGGTTAGAGTCAGACATTAGGAAGAGAGGTTGTGGTTAGGGTAAGAGATAGGGATAGGGGTTATAGTAAAGAAATAGCGGTAAAGGGGTTGTGTTTAGACAAAGGGGTTGGGGTTAGGGACAGAAGAGAGAGCCAGGAACAAGGGTTGTGTTTAGGGTTAGGGTTAGGGTTAGGGACAGAAGAAAGAGCTAGGAACAAGGGTTGGGGTTAGGGACAGAGATGAGGGATAGAAGGGATAGAAGGGTCAGGGGCCAGGCGTTTCACTCACCCGCGGGAGTCGGGACGTTTTGTCCTCAGACCCACATCCCAGTCGTCATTTTGGGTGCCGGATCCTCCCCAGGATGTTGTTTCAGACGACAAATCCGCTCGGAACCTTGTTTTGGACATCAATCACTCCCTGTTCTCTCAGGATTAGGGCCAGGATGCGATTCACCTCCAACCCAAACCCTAGTTTATGCTTCTTCGGGCAGTTGTTTTAGATGTTCTTTTTTGGTTTCCCCTCAGGCTGTTGTTTCTCGACTGTCAACCCTCCTGGTTCGATGAGGGTTGGGACCGAATTATCCTCAAACCCTGTGTTTAAGGCTCCCGGTCCCATCGGGTTTTCGTCCCATACGCTCGGTCCCCTACGGTACTTTTCCGGACGACAGGCCCCTCCTCTGACTCCAGCGGTCGGTGGTCCTCGACGTCCCGCGACGGTGAAACCCACCCCTACACTGCCTCCCCCAACTACTCTCAGCTATACCCGGTGGAGTACGAATCACGTGCGTCTGAAGAGTGGCTCCAGCCAGCACAATGCATCTATGTGTAATATGTGTTGCAAATTACCATATGTCCCTCCCCCCAGTGCTGCCTGTAGCCACCCTCCCTGTGTATCCACTTACCTTGCGTATCACGTCATGCGCTTGAGATCGTAGAGTCGGTCCCGGCGAGTCTCCGCTTCCTCCCCGTCGGCTCGTTGTCCTCGGGCGAAGATCCTCGGTCCGTTTCCCGCGTCGTCCTCCGCGTCTCGTCGTCTTCTGCGTCCGCGTGGCGTAGAATGTGTCGCCTCATGTCGTCTCACCGCGCCCATTTGCGGTTGATCGATGGCGAACACCAAGTCTCGGATCACGGATACGTCGGTGACTTCCACCTGATCGTATCTGCGTCCGCGTCGTCCCTCGTCGACCAGGCAGTCAGCCGGTGGCTTTCGTTGGACTAGTCAACCCGTTGGGTTGGCTGGGCAGGTCGTCGCGACGCGTTTCGTCCACATTAGGACTCATCAGGCAACAGTACCATGCCCAGCCACCGGCGACTGCAGAGATGTCTCTCGTCGTTCCGTCGTCTCTTCTTCTCTTTCTTGGATGTCGGTGGAGGAGGCCGCGTCAGGCGGGGTCCGAGGCGGGCGACCGCGGGGACCAGCCGAAGGCAGAGCCGGCCCCCCCGGCACAACGCCCCCCCACGGACCCCCACGCCGGCCCCCCGGAACACCGTTCAACTCTCTACCACCTTACCTCTAGTTCCGTCCGAGAGCGGAGAGCCTGAGGTGGGCGCCTTTCGGTTTGGTGTCCCAGCCCCCGAGAAAGGCATCTCGTGCGAGGCCTTCACCATCCTTCGCGTCCTCGGGTGTTTCCCAGAAGATTGTTTACGCTATCGGCCTCGTCTGGGAGCGAGACCGGCGGCGGTTGTCGCAGTGGCCCAGCAGGCTCGCCGGCCGCCTTTGCCTTCTGCTTTACACTCCTTCACCGCCCGCGAACGTGTTCCAGAGCCGCCCGCGCGAAAACCCGCGGACGGGCGCCGCGCCGGAGAGGCCCACCCCGCCGACAGCAGATCCCCACCGCCACCCGATCCGGACGTCGTCGTACCTGTAATGCCTCTCGTTCACTCTGCGCGGCTTTATATGCGTTTGGTTCTTCTTCGCTCGTTCAGCGAGATCACAACGCCCTCCGGTGGTCGCCGTCCGCATTGCAGGAGCTTATGTGTATGTGGTGTCATGCAGATTAATCAGTCTTCTTCCGTGCCATGCCTTGTTCAAAATGAACTGAATAGGCTGTGTAAGCGTTTATATAATGTCCTTGAAGCAACCCAGTTGAACAGCATGTACACTGTTTGAGTTGTTACAATTGACTGATAAATCAGCCTACCTACTGTCCATGTATGTGTGAGCAATTGCCTCTACTTATTGTATCATGAAGTGTTCTGTGTCGTGTCATCTAAGCAAGTGACTTTATCCAATCATCTTTCGTTATTTATATAGGCACGGAAAAATGTACACACTTGATCCAAACTCCACATACACTTACCTTGTATCTAATGACTATCCGCTTGTCACAGCAACACACTTACCTTTTCCGCAGCACATCACTGTAAACTAGCCTAATTACATTATCCCCTCTTACGCCCCACTTACCTGTTGTGTCGTCCCACGTAGTTTCCCGACGTCCCGAGTCCATTCGTCCTTGCTTGTGTCCTGGATCCCCGGCGCAGGCTTTGTCGTCCTGTTGCGTCGGTCTGGCTTTTATCCCGCCAGATTCTTTTCTCAACATCCTGCATTGGCTTTTCGCCGTTTAGGACGCGAGTGCGACGCTAGAACAGTTTGGCCAAGTTCACGTTTCGGATCCCGGTGTGGTTCTGTCGTTATCTCACACCGGCTTCGAACCCCCACGCAAGGCTGTGACACTGGGGGTTAAGTCTTCAGCGAGCCCCAGCAGGCCCAGGCGGGTTAGGTTTTTGGGAAAGGATCCGAGTTGAGGCCGAAGCCCTACCTCGTAGCGCACGCTCCACACTGGGGACGCATCAGACCCCCCGCTGGTCATCATTCAACCCCAAGGGGCACCCCGCGTCGGGGCCTTCGGAGCCTCTACCCATCGTCCCTCTCAGATGAGGACTTGAGGACTGTGTGAGTCGGAGGATTTTGTAGGCTCGGCGCAGGCATCTAGTTTCGCCCGCCGGGTCAACTTTTCAGGTCGCCCATGCCCTTCTCATGTCCGGTTGGGAGGACAGTGGCTCGGTCCCTTTCGGTCCCCCGTTCGCCCACCGTCCCCCTCCGGTTCAGGGCGTGGAGCGCCTTGCGGCGAGTCGGTCATCCGTCAGGTGGATTACTGACCGTCCTCCAACCGCCGTGACCTCTCTCCGGCCATGTCCTCTTCCACTCCGGGATCCCTGGGGTCCAGGATCTGGGGTTTGGGTCGGGGAACGATTCTCCCTCGACCCGAAGCCAAGTCGTCTTCTGTCCTCCCAGCATCTCGTCTTCTTCGGGCCGTCGCAGTGTTGGGTGGTTGAGGGGTTGGGGTAAGGAATAGAAATCAGGTGAGGGGATAGGAATCCAGAAATCAAGAAAAGTGGTTGTGGTTAGGGACAGGGGTTAGAGTCAGACATTAGGAAGAGAGGTTGTGGGTTAGGGTTAGGGTTAGGGTTAGAGGGTTAGGGTTAGGGTTAGGGTTAGGGTTAGGGTTAGGGTTAGGGTTAGGGTTAGGGTTAGGGTTAGGGTTAGGGTTAGGGTTAGGGTTAGGGTTAGGGTTAGGGTTAGGGTTAGGGTTAGGGTTAGGGTTAGGGTTAGGGTTAGGGTTAGGGTTAGGGTTAGGGTTAGGGTTAGGGTTAGGGTTAGGGTTAGGGTTAGGGTTAGGGTTAGGGTTAGGGTTAGGGTTAGGGTTAGGGTTAGGGTTAGGGTTAGGGTTAGGGTTAGGGTTAGGGTTAGGGTTAGGGTTAGGGTTAGGGTTAGGGTTAGGGTTAGGGTTAGGGTTAGGGTTAGGGTTAGGGTTAGGGTTAGGGTTAGGGTTAGGGTTAGGGTTAGGGTTAGGGTTAGGGTTAGGGTTAGGGTTAGGGTTAGGGTTAGGGTTAGGGTTAGGGTTAGGGTTAGGGTTAGGGTTAGGGTTAGGGTTAGGGTTAGGGTTAGGGTTAGGGTTAGGGTTAGGGTTAGGGTTAGGGTTAGGGTTAGGGTTAGGGTTAGGGTTAGGGTTAGGGTTAGGGTTAGGGTTAGGGTTAGGGTTAGGGTTAGGGTTAGGGTTAGGGTTAGGGTTAGGGTTAGGGTTAGGGTTAGGGTTAGGGTTAGGGTTAGGGTTAGGGTTAGGGTTAGGGTTAGGGTTAGGGTTAGGGTTAGGGTTAGGGTTAGGGTTAGGGTTAGGGTTAGGGTTAGGGTTAGGGTTAGGGTTAGGGTTAGGGTTAGGGTTAGGGTTAGGGTTAGGGTTAGGGTTAGGGTTAGGGTTAGGGTTAGGGTTAGGGTTAGGGTTAGGGTTAGGGTTAGGGTTAGGGTTAGGGTTAGGGTTAGGGTTAGGGTTAGGGTTAGGGTTAGGGTTAGGGTTAGGGTTAGGGTTAGGGTTAGGGTTAGGGTTAGGGTTAGGGTTAGGGTTAGGGTTAGGGTTAGGGTTAGGGTTAGGGTTAGGGTTAGGGTTAGGGTTAGGGTTAGGGTTAGGGTTAGGGTTAGGGTTAGGGTTAGGGTTAGGGTTAGGGTTAGGGTTAGGGTTAGGGTTAGGGTTAGGGTTAGGGTTAGGGTTAGGGTTAGGGTTAGGGTTAGGGTTAGGGTTAGGGTTAGGGTTAGGGTTAGGGTTAGGGTTAGGGTTAGGGTTAGGGTTAGGGTTAGGGTTAGGGTTAGGGTTAGGGTTAGGGTTAGGGTTAGGGTTAGGGTTAGGGTTAGGGTTAGGGTTAGGGTTAGGGTTAGGGTTAGGGTTAGGGTTAGGGTTAGGGTTAGGGTTAGGGTTAGGGTTAGGGTTAGGGTTAGGGTTAGGGTTAGGGTTAGGGTTAGGGTTAGGGTTAGGGTTAGGGTTAGGGTTAGGGTTAGGGTTAGGGTTAGGGTTAGGGTTAGGGTTAGGGTTAGGGTTAGGGTTAGGGTTAGGGTTAGGGTTAGGGTTAGGGTTAGGGTTAGGGTTAGGGTTAGGGTTAGGGTTAGGGTTAGGGTTAGGGTTAGGGTTAGGGTTAGGGTTAGGGTTAGGGTTAGGGTTAGGGTTAGGGTTAGGGTTAGGGTTAGGGTTAGGGTTAGGGTTAGGGTTAGGGTTAGGGTTAGGGTTAGGGTTAGGGTTAGGGTTAGGGTTAGGGTTAGGGTTAGGGTTAGGGTTAGGGTTAGGGTTAGGGTTAGGGTTAGGGTTAGGGTTAGGGTTAGGGTTAGGGTTAGGGTTAGGGTTAGGGTTAGGGTTAGGGTTAGGGTTAGGGTTAGGGTTAGGGTTAGGGTTAGGGTTAGGGTTAGGGTTAGGGTTAGGGTTAGGGTTAGGGTTAGGGTTAGGGTTAGGGTTAGGGTTAGGGTTAGGGTTAGGGTTAGGGTTAGGGTTAGGGTTAGGGTTAGGGTTAGGGTTAGGGTTAGGGTTAGGGTTAGGGTTAGGGTTAGGGTTAGGGTTAGGGTTAGGGTTAGGGTTAGGGTTAGGGTTAGGGTTAGGGTTAGGGTTAGGGTTAGGGTTAGGGTTAGGGTTAGGGTTAGGGTTAGGGTTAGGGTTAGGGTTAGGGTTAGGGTTAGGGTTAGGGTTAGGGTTAGGGTTAGGGTTAGGGTTAGGGTTAGGGTTAGGGTTAGGGTTAGGGTTAGGGTTAGGGTTAGGGTTAGGGTTAGGGTTAGGGTTAGGGTTAGGGTTAGGGTTAGGGTTAGGGTTAGGGTTAGGGTTAGGGTTAGGGTTAGGGTTAGGGTTAGGGTTAGGGTTAGGGTTAGGGTTAGGGTTAGGGTTAGGGTTAGGGTTAGGGTTAGGGTTAGGGTTAGGGTTAGGGTTAGGGTTAGGGTTAGGGTTAGGGTTAGGGTTAGGGTTAGGGTTAGGGTTAGGGTTAGGGTTAGGGTTAGGGTTAGGGTTAGGGTTAGGGTTAGGGTTAGGGTTAGGGTTAGGGTTAGGGTTAGGGTTAGGGTTAGGGTTAGGGTTAGGGTTAGGGTTAGGGTTAGGGTTAGGGTTAGGGTTAGGGTTAGGGTTAGGGTTAGGGTTAGGGTTAGGGTTAGGGTTAGGGTTAGGGTTAGGGTTAGGGTTAGGGTTAGGGTTAGGGTTAGGGTTAGGGTTAGGGTTAGGGTTAGGGTTAGGGTTAGGGTTAGGGTTAGGGTTAGGGTTAGGGTTAGGGTTAGGGTTAGGGTTAGGGTTAGGGTTAGGGTTAGGGTTGGTTAGGGTTAGGGTTAGGGTTAGGGTTAGGGTTAGGGTTAGGGTTAGGGTTAGGGTTAGGGTTAGGGTTAGGGTTAGGGTTAGGGTTAGGGTTAGGGTTAGGGTTAGGGTTAGGGTTAGGGTTAGGGTTAGGGTTAGGGTTAGGGTTAGGGTTAGGGTTAGGGTTAGGGTTAGGGTTAGGGTTAGGGTTAGGGTTAGGGTTAGGGTTAGGGTTAGGGTTAGGGTTAGGGTTAGGGTTAGGGTTAGGGTTAGGGTTAGGGTTAGGGTTAGGGTTAGGGTTAGGGTTAGGGTTAGGGTTAGGGTTAGGGTTAGGGTTAGGGTTAGGGTTAGGGTTAGGGTTAGGGTTAGGGTTAGGGGTTAGGGTTAGGGTTAGGGTTAGGGTTAGGGTTAGGGTTAGGGTTAGGGTTAGGGTTAGGGTTAGGGTTAGGGTTAGGGTTAGGGTTAGGGTTAGGGTTAGGGTTAGGGTTAGGGTTAGGGTTAGGGTTAGGGTTAGGGTTAGGGTTAGGGTTAGGGTTAGGGTTAGGGTTAGGGTTAGGGTTAGGGTTAGGGTTAGGGTTAGGGTTAGGGTTAGGGTTAGGGTTAGGGTTAGGGTTAGGGTTAGGGTTAGGGTTAGGGTTAGGGTTAGGGTTAGGGTTAGGGTTAGGGTTAGGGGTTAGGGTTAGGGTTAGGGTTAGGGTTAGGGTTAGGGTTAGGGTTAGGGTTAGGGTTAGGGTTAGGGTTAGGGTTAGGGTTAGGGTTAGGGTTAGGGTTAGGGTTAGGGTTAGGGTTAGGGTTAGGGTTAGGGTTAGGGTTAGGGTTAGGGTTAGGGTTAGGGTTAGGGTTAGGGTTAGGGTTAGGGTTAGGGTTAGGGTTAGGGTTAGGGTTAGGGTTAGGGTTAGGGTTAGGGTTAGGGTTAGGGTTAGGGTTAGGGTTAGGGTTAGGGTTAGGGTTAGGGTTAGGGTTAGGGTTAGGGTTAGGGTTAGGGTTAGGGTTAGGTTAGGGTTAGGGTTAGGGTTAGGGTTAGGGTTAGGGTTAGGGTTAGGGTTAGGGTTAGGGTTAGGGTTAGGGTTAGGGTTAGGGTTAGGGTTAGGGTTAGGGTTAGGGTTAGGGTTAGGGTTAGGGTTAGGGTTAGGGTTAGGGTTAGGGTTAGGGTTAGGGTTAGGGTTAGGGTTAGGGTTAGGGTTAGGGTTAGGGTTAGGGTTAGGGTTAGGGTTAGGGTTAGGGTTAGGGTTAGGGTTAGGGTTAGGGTTAGGGTTAGGGTTAGGGTTAGGGTTAGGGTTAGGGTTAGGGTTAGGGTTAGGGTTAGGGTTAGGGTTAGGGTTAGGGTTAGGGTTAGGGTTAGGGTTAGGGTTAGGGTTAGGGTTAGGGTTAGGGTTAGGGTTAGGGTTAGGGTTAGGGTTAGGGTTAGGGTTAGGGTTAGGGTTAGGGTTAGGGTTAGGGTTAGGGTTAGGGTTAGGGTTAGGGTTAGGGTTAGGGTTAGGGTTAGGGTTAGGGTTAGGGTTAGGGTTAGGGTTAGGGTTAGGGTTAGGGTTAGGGTTAGGGTTAGGGTTAGGGTTAGGGTTAGGGTTAGGGTTAGGGTTAGGGTTAGGGTTAGGGTTAGGGTTAGGGTTAGGGTTAGGGTTAGGGTTAGGGTTAGGGTTAGGGTTAGGGTTAGGGTTAGGGTTAGGGTTAGGGTTAGGGTTAGGGTTAGGGTTAGGGTTAGGGTTAGGGTTAGGGTTAGGGTTAGGGTTAGGGTTAGGGTTAGGGTTAGGGTTAGGGTTAGGGTTAGGGTTAGGGTTAGGGTTAGGGTTAGGGTTAGGGTTAGGGTTAGGGTTAGGGTTAGGGTTAGGGTTAGGGTTAGGGTTAGGGTTAGGGTTAGGGTTAGGGTTAGGGTTAGGGTTAGGGTTAGGGTTAGGGTTAGGGTTAGGGTTAGGGTTAGGGTTAGGGTTAGGGTTAGGGTTAGGGTTAGGGTTAGGGTTAGGGTTAGGGTTAGGGTTAGGGTTAGGGTTAGGGTTAGGGTTAGGGTTAGGGTTAGGGTTAGGGTTAGGGTTAGGGTTAGGGTTAGGGTTAGGGTTAGGGTTAGGGTTAGGGTTAGGGTTAGGGTTAGGGTTAGGGTTAGGGTTAGGGTTAGGGTTAGGGTTAGGGTTAGGGTTAGGGTTAGGGTTAGGGTTAGGGTTAGGGTTAGGGTTAGGGTTAGGGTTAGGGTTAGGGTTAGGGTTAGGGTTAGGGTTAGGGTTAGGGTTAGGGTTAGGGTTAGGGTTAGGGTTAGGGTTAGGGTTAGGGTTAGGGTTAGGGTTAGGGTTAGGGTTAGGGTTAGGGTTAGGGTTAGGGTTAGGGTTAGGGTTAGGGTTAGGGTTAGGGTTAGGGTTAGGGTTAGGGTTAGGGTTAGGGTTAGGGTTAGGGTTAGGGTTAGGGTTAGGGTTAGGGTTAGGGTTAGGGTTAGGGTTAGGGTTAGGGTTAGGGTTAGGGTTAGGGTTAGGGTTAGGGTTAGGGTTAGGGTTAGGGTTAGGGTTAGGGTTAGGGTTAGGGTTAGGGTTAGGGTTAGGGTTAGGGTTAGGGTTAGGGTTAGGGTTAGGGTTAGGGTTAGGGTTAGGGTTAGGGTTAGGGTTAGGGTTAGGGTTAGGGTTAGGGTTAGGGTTAGGGTTAGGGTTAGGGTTAGGGTTAGGGTTAGGGTTAGGGTTAGGGTTAGGGTTAGGGTTAGGGTTAGGGTTAGGGTTAGGGTTAGGGTTAGGGTTAGGGTTAGGGTTAGGGTTAGGGTTAGGGTTAGGGTTAGGGTTAGGGTTAGGGTTAGGGTTAGGGTTAGGGTTAGGGTTAGGGTTAGGGTTAGGGTTAGGGTTAGGGTTAGGGTTAGGGTTAGGGTTAGGGTTAGGGTTAGGGTTAGGGTTAGGGTTAGGGTTAGGGTTAGGGTTAGGGTTAGGGTTAGGGTTAGGGTTAGGGTTAGGGTTAGGGTTAGGGTTAGGGTTAGGGTTAGGGTTAGGGTTAGGGTTAGGGTTAGGGTTAGGGTTAGGGTTAGGGTTAGGGTTAGGGTTAGGGTTAGGGTTAGGGTTAGGGTTAGGGTTAGGGTTAGGGTTAGGGTTAGGGTTAGGGTTAGGGTTAGGGTTAGGGTTAGGGTTAGGGTTAGGGTTAGGGTTAGGGTTAGGGTTAGGGTTAGGGTTAGGGTTAGGGTTAGGGTTAGGGTTAGGGTTAGGGTTAGGGTTAGGGTTAGGGTTAGGGTTAGGGTTAGGGTTAGGGTTAGGGTTAGGGTTAGGGTTAGGGTTAGGGTTAGGGTTAGGGTTAGGGTTAGGGTTAGGGTTAGGGTTAGGGTTAGGGTTAGGGTTAGGGTTAGGGTTAGGGTTAGGGTTAGGGTTAGGGTTAGGGTTAGGGTTAGGGTTAGGGTTAGGGTTAGGGTTAGGGTTAGGGTTAGGGTTAGGGTTAGGGTTAGGGTTAGGGTTAGGGTTAGGGTTAGGGTTAGGGTTAGGGTTAGGGTTAGGGTTAGGGTTAGGGTTAGGGTTAGGGTTAGGGTTAGGGTTAGGGTTAGGGTTAGGGTTAGGGTTAGGGTTAGGGTTAGGGTTAGGGTTAGGGTTAGGGTTAGGGTTAGGGTTAGGGTTAGGGTTAGGGTTAGGGTTAGGGTTAGGGTTAGGGTTAGGGTTAGGGTTAGGGTTAGGGTTAGGGTTAGGGTTAGGGTTAGGGTTAGGGTTAGGGTTAGGGTTAGGGTTAGGGTTAGGGTTAGGGTTAGGGTTAGGGTTAGGGTTAGGGTTAGGGTTAGGGTTAGGGTTAGGGTTAGGGTTAGGGTTAGGGTTAGGGTTAGGGTTAGGGTTAGGGTTAGGGTTAGGGTTAGGGTTAGGGTTAGGGTTAGGGTTAGGGTTAGGGTTAGGGTTAGGGTTAGGGTTAGGGTTAGGGTTAGGGTTAGGGTTAGGGTTAGGGTTAGGGTTAGGGTTAGGGTTAGGGTTAGGGTTAGGGTTAGGGTTAGGGTTAGGGTTAGGGTTAGGGTTAGGGTTAGGGTTAGGGTTAGGGTTAGGGTTAGGGTTAGGGTTAGGGTTAGGGTTAGGGTTAGGGTTAGGGTTAGGGTTAGGGTTAGGGTTAGGGTTAGGGTTAGGGTTAGGGTTAGGGTTAGGGTTAGGGTTAGGGTTAGGGTTAGGGTTAGGGTTAGGGTTAGGGTTAGGGTTAGGGTTAGGGTTAGGGTTAGGGTTAGGGTTAGGGTTAGGGTTAGGGTTAGGGTTAGGGTTAGGGTTAGGGTTAGGGTTAGGGTTAGGGTTAGGGTTAGGGTTAGGGTTAGGGTTAGGGTTAGGGTTAGGGTTAGGGTTAGGGTTAGGGTTAGGGTTAGGGTTAGGGTTAGGGTTAGGGTTAGGGTTAGGGTTAGGGTTAGGGTTAGGGTTAGGGTTAGGGTTAGGGTTAGGGTTAGGGTTAGGGTTAGGGTTAGGGTTAGGGTTAGGGTTAGGGTTAGGGTTAGGGTTAGGGTTAGGGTTAGGGTTAGGGTTAGGGTTAGGGTTAGGGTTAGGGTTAGGGTTAGGGTTAGGGTTAGGGTTAGGGTTAGGGTTAGGGTTAGGGTTAGGGTTAGGGTTAGGGTTAGGGTTAGGGTTAGGGTTAGGGTTAGGGTTAGGGTTAGGGTTAGGGTTAGGGTTAGGGTTAGGGTTAGGGTTAGGGTTAGGGTTAGGGTTAGGGTTAGGGTTAGGGTTAGGGTTAGGGTTAGGGTTAGGGTTAGGGTTAGGGTTAGGGTTAGGGTTAGGGTTAGGGTTAGGGTTAGGGTTAGGGTTAGGGTTAGGGTTAGGGTTAGGGTTAGGGTTAGGGTTAGGGTTAGGGTTAGGGTTAGGGTTAGGGTTAGGGTTAGGGTTAGGGTTAGGGTTAGGGTTAGGGTTAGGGTTAGGGTTAGGGTTAGGGTTAGGGTTAGGGTTAGGGTTAGGGTTAGGGTTAGGGTTAGGGTTAGGGTTAGGGTTAGGGTTAGGGTTAGGGTTAGGGTTAGGGTTAGGGTTAGGGTTAGGGTTAGGGTTAGGGTTAGGGTTAGGGTTAGGGTTAGGGTTAGGGTTAGGGTTAGGGTTAGGGTTAGGGTTAGGGTTAGGGTTAGGGTTAGGGTTAGGGTTAGGGTTAGGGTTAGGGTTAGGGTTAGGGTTAGGGTTAGGGTTAGGGTTAGGGTTAGGGTTAGGGTTAGGGTTAGGGTTAGGGTTAGGGTTAGGGTTAGGGTTAGGGTTAGGGTTAGGGTTAGGGTTAGGGTTAGGGTTAGGGTTAGGGTTAGGGTTAGGGTTAGGGTTAGGGTTAGGGTTAGGGTTAGGGTTAGGGTTAGGGTTAGGGTTAGGGTTAGGGTTAGGGTTAGGGTTAGGGTTAGGGTTAGGGTTAGGGTTAGGGTTAGGGTTAGGGTTAGGGTTAGGGTTAGGGTTAGGGTTAGGGTTAGGGTTAGGGTTAGGGTTAGGGTTAGGGTTAGGGTTAGGGTTAGGGTTAGGGTTAGGGTTAGGGTTAGGGTTAGGGTTAGGGTTAGGGTTAGGGTTAGGGTTAGGGTTAGGGTTAGGGTTAGGGTTAGGGTTAGGGTTAGGGTTAGGGTTAGGGTTAGGGTTAGGGTTAGGGTTAGGGTTAGGGTTAGGGTTAGGGTTAGGGTTAGGGTTAGGGTTAGGGTTAGGGTTAGGGTTAGGGTTAGGGTTAGGGTTAGGGTTAGGGTTAGGGTTAGGGTTAGGGTTAGGGTTAGGGTTAGGGTTAGGGTTAGGGTTAGGGTTAGGGTTAGGGTTAGGGTTAGGGTTAGGGTTAGGGTATAGGGTTAGGGTTAGGGTTAGGGTTAGGGTTAGGGTTAGGGTTAGGGTTAGGGTTAGGGTTAGGGTTAGGGTTAGGGTTAGGGTTAGGGTTAGGGTTAGGGTTAGGGTTAGGGTTAGGGTTAGGGTTAGGGTTAGGGTTAGGGTTAGGGTTAGGGTTAGGGTTAGGGTTAGGGTTAGGGTTAGGGTTAGGGTTAGGGTTAGGGTTAGGGTTAGGGTTAGGGTTAGGGTTAGGGTTAGGGTTAGGGTTAGGGTTAGGGTTAGGGTTAGGGTTAGGGTTAGGGTTAGGGTTAGGGTTAGGGTTAGGGTTAGGGTTAGGGTTAGGGTTAGGGTTAGGGTTAGGGTTAGGGTTAGGGTTAGGGTTAGGGTTAGGGTTAGGGTTAGGGTTAGGGTTAGGGTTAGGGTTAGGGTTAGGGTTAGGGTTAGGGTTAGGGTTAGGGTTAGGGTTAGGGTTAGGGTTAGGGTTAGGGTTAGGGTTAGGGTTAGGGTTAGGGTTAGGGTTAGGGTTAGGGTTAGGGTTAGGGTTAGGGTTAGGGTTAGGGTTAGGGTTAGGGTTAGGGTTAGGGTTAGGGTTAGGGTTAGGGTTAGGGTTAGGGTTAGGGTTAGGGTTAGGGTTAGGGTTAGGGTTAGGGTTAGGGTTAGGGTTAGGGTTAGGGTTAGGGTTAGGGTTAGGGTTAGGGTTAGGGTTAGGGTTAGGGTTAGGGTTAGGGTTAGGGTTAGGGTTAGGGTTAGGGTTAGGGTTAGGGTTAGGGTTAGGGTTAGGGTTAGGGTTAGGGTTAGGGTTAGGGTTAGGGTTAGGGTTAGGGTTAGGGTTAGGGTTAGGGTTAGGGTTAGGGTTAGGGTTAGGGTTAGGGTTAGGGTTAGGGTTAGGGTTAGGGTTAGGGTTAGGGTTAGGGTTAGGGTTAGGGTTAGGGTTAGGGTTAGGGTTAGGGTTAGGGTTAGGGTTAGGGTTAGGGTTAGGGTTAGGGTTAGGGTTAGGGTTAGGGTTAGGGTTAGGGTTAGGGTTAGGGTTAGGGTTAGGGTTAGGGTTAGGGTTAGGGTT